>NC_056688.1:71088161-71390206 GCF_018350215.1 Panthera leo
TTCTCTTTAGTTTGAAATAAACTAAAGCTGTGCTCGCTTCGGCAACACATATACTGAAGTAAACTAAAGCTAACTATGAAATAAAATCATTGCAAAGACATACTGTGTATCTCGTTGTATTGATTGTTCAATAAACGTAACAGCAGGTCTCACTGGCTTATCTGGTGGCAAAGGTGAGCCCCGTCAGCCTACCTTTTGATGTTGGCGATCCTGTTAAACCTCAGGGGGAAGTGGCGTAGCTGCCAGGTGGGTGTCTGGGGATGCATAATAATGCTTGTGCCCACACAGAAGTCTTTGAAAAAATACTGTCACTGGTGAACTTCATTAAGACGAGAAAAAAAAAAAAGAGGTTTTAAATACACTTAACAGGCGTCCCTACTGCTATTTATGGTGTTTTTCCAAGGAAAGCCTAAAGACCTGTGAATACTTTGTTGACCAGGCTGACCACGAAGCAAAGGCAACATGCTTGGGATGGGATAGGTCTTCTGTATCCTGTATCTTTAGCTTTTAAGGAAACACCTTTAATGGAACAAGAACTCGAGACATCTCCAAGACAATCCACCTTCATGTTCAGAGATCCCTAGCACCAGAGGTTCTCTGTGTACTTCCCCTTGACTCAGCTTTGCCACTGCCCATCCCTGCCTTCCCTCCCCATAAGCACCCTTCATACACCCTATAGCCTGCAAAGCCCTTTAGAAACAATGGCTCAGAGTCTGAAATGCAATCACACTGACTGGCAGGCCTGGAAAATTCATCAGGTGCCATCCAACCAACTATTCTTATTCTCTGAGGTGCTGAGAACAAAAGTATGATGCTCAAAAATCTGCAATATTTTTTTTAAGTTTATTTATTTATTTTGAGAGAGAGGAAGCATGAGTAGGGGAAGGGCAGAGAGAGAGGGAGAGAGAAAGGATCTCAAGCAGGCTCTGCACTGTCAGCACAGAGCCCAACATGGGGTTTGAACCCACAAACCAGGAGACTATGACCTGAGCCAAAGTCGGTTGTTTAACTGACTAAGCCACTCAGGCACCCCTAAAAACCTGCAATATGTTTAATAGGGACATTCAAACATTTACAAATGCTAATTGAGTGGCTGTTATTTACTGGACACTATTTAAGGCACCAGGATAGATCAATGAACAGAAGGGACAAAACTCCTTATATTCATGGAACCTATATTCTAACTGGGGGAGATTAGGGTGATATATGCTGTGGCACCAGAGATGCTCATTAGTGGAAGGAATCTGGGATGTCAGAGTTTAATGCCTTATTTGATGTAGGAATTTCCCAGCGTTAACAACCCTCACATCTACTGGGACTGTCAGTTACGTGCTGCTGACTCCCAAGGTGACTGAGCACCCAGTTTCACTGGTGGATAGTCAGTTAGGTGAGGTTCTTTAGTTGGTAAAGTCACCCCCTTATATCCACTGACTCTAATGATTTCTCAGGAGCACACGGAATATGACCCTTGTTCCCATTCAGTCTGTATTCCACACTGTTGCCCAACTGGCGCTGTAAAGGTAAATCACCCAAATGTCTTCATTATGCACAAAGTATTCCACTGACTCCCCACTTCATGGAATAAGCACCTGGATCATTGTGGGGACTTCCAAGGTCCACAATGATCTTCCCTCCCTCCTCTCACCACCAGCCCCATGACCTGTCTGGCTTCATCTTGTACTTCCTCTCACACACTGGCCTTACTATTCCTCAACCCTGGCACCTACCCCCTCAAGTGTTTGCACTTGCCTCACCTGTTGCACAATGCTCTAACCCCATGGCCCTATTTCCTCCAGATCTTTATTCAAATATCACCTACCCTGGCCATCCTTTCTGAAATTGTACCTCACCTTGCCAACACACCCTAACCCTCTTCCCTCCCTTTTTTCTCTGTCTTTACCATTTATTACCTTCTGTCAGAATATATATTATCTACATTTTTTATTTAATGTTTGTACCCCATTCCATAAACCATGTCAGTACCACACTGACAAGGATATGGCTATTTTGTTAATTGCTGAATTGCCAATACAAAGAACAGTATGCCTGGCACAAGGTAGGACTCAAATATTTATTGAATGAATGAGAGAAGTAATGGAGTTATGTCTTTTTTATGTTCATGGTCAACTACCAGGTCCCCTCTGGGCCTGATTTTCTTCAAGCCAAACTGTCCAAGGGCCTTCATCTTCAGTGAATTCGGTCACCTAGAGAGTGACTCCTTCAAAAGCCTGGAGGTTTCCGCAGTGGCCACCAGTTATCAGTGACTCTGCCTCCTGCCTCCACAAGGCCTGTGTCTTTAGTTTGAGCACCCTTCTTGCTCTATGTTTCTCCTCCTCTGTATTAATCTGACCAGCTTTGCTTCCTCCCCACGCTGTAAACAGAGCAGACAGGCAGGGTGCTCTCTAGGAGTAATACCTATGACTAGGAAGTCATATCAGGAGGGGAAACAGATGAGAAACCATTTCAGTCTGGGATCCAAGGCAACTTCACCATAATAAAGCCAATACTGCACTGAATTCCCACCATACTTCTCAATGGACTCAGAGCTCACAGAGTGAAAGAGTGTGACCAATGTGAACTCTCCAAACAAAAGCAGGGTGCACTGGCTCAGAACTTTACGAAGCGCTGTAGGGAGTGGGTGAGGAATCAAAGCACAACATGAGAGACAAAAGACTTTTAGCTTATGGATGGTGTGGCTGCAGCATCAGTCTTTACTACGCAAAACCCACATGGGCCGTCATAGCAAAACAATGTCTTCTAGTGTCATTAAGACTCATGCCAAACACTTGGAGCTTGAGAATCTATGCTGTGCCTGTTGAACTATCGCTCCCATGGTAGTGTGCGTGCGTGTGTGTGTGTGTGTGTGTGTGTGTGTGTGTGTGTGTATGTTTATTCTCACCATGGCCACAATGTAGGTGAAATGGACATCCCTGATCCTTGATTTTGGGCTTAGCCTAGTAACTTGATTTGGCTGATGGGATGCTGGTAGATGTGGTACAAGCAGAGGTTTGAAACATGTTTATGTGGTTGGGTTTTGTGCTCTTGTGGTACTGGAATCACCCTGAAAAGTACATGCTTAGGTGTCCTTTGCCCTTTTAGCCTGGACTCCAAAATGAAGCCTGTGGACCTAAACCTGACCTGCAGTCTAGATCCACACGCAGCCAACACCAGCTGAGACCACACTCATCCCTACTACCTGCCCATGACCAAGAAAAATAAATATTTGCTTTTGTAAACCACTAAGATTTTGAGGTTGCTTTTTAATAATGTTGTGACAAAGCTAAATGGGATATAAGATTTGGGAGTATTAGAGAGAGAACACGTACCTCCACAATCCATATGCTGAAGCTCTAACCCCCAATGTGACTGTATTGGAAGATAGGGCCTTGAGGGAGCAGTTAAGATTAAGTGAGATCATAAAGGTAGGGTCCTGATCTGATAGGACTGGAGGCCTTATAAAACCAGAGAGAGATAGGGGCGCCTGGGTGACTCAGTCGCTTGGATGTCTGACTTCAGCCCAGGTCATGATCCCACGGTTTGTGGGTTCGAGCTGACAGCTCAGAGTCTGGAGCGTGCTTCAGATTCTGTGTCTCCCTTTCTCTCTTCCCATCATCCACTCACACTCTGTCTCTCTCTCTGTCTCAAAAATAAGCAAACATTTAAAAAATTTTAAAAGAAAAACAGAGAGATAGCAGAGATCTTTCTCTTTCCCTCTCCATGTACACACAGAGAAGTGGCCAGGTGGGGACACAGCTGGTGGACAGCGATGTGTAAGATAAAAGTGAGATTTCACTACACATCAATGCTGATGGGATTTTCATCTGGCACTTCCAGCATCCAGAACTGAGAGAAAATATATTTCTGTTGTTAAGCTATTTAATCTGTGTTATTTTGTAATGACTGCCAGAGCAGACTAATACAGGGGTCATCAGTTGATGGAACTGTTTTTGGTACCATGGCTTGTTTTTCCTCTTATTGAGATTTTATGTCAATTCGCTTAATGTCCAACTTAGCAATTTTATCCATTTATTTTTATGAGTTCATTTGCATTTCATCTCCTTAAAATCATTGTAAGAATGTTCACTTTGGGGTACCTGAGTGGCTCAGTCAGTTGGGCGGTCGGCTCTTGGTTTCGGCTCAGGTCATGATTTCATGGGTCATGGGTTTGAGCCCCACATCGGGCTCTGCGCTGACAGTATGGAGCCTGCTTGGGATTCTCTCTCCCTCTCTGTCTGCCCCTCTTCCCCCTCACTCTCTCTATCAAAAGATAAATAAGCATTAAAAAAAAATAATGTTCATTTTGTTTTGGTTCCAGTCTACTGCTTCTGAAACTCACATACGTTATTATCTCTTTATCTATCTATTGATAATCTATACCTTAGATAAACTGTGGTTTATTCATATAATGGATATGTACAATACACTACAGAACAATGAATATAAATATATGTATCAACCTGGATAAATCTCACATGTAATGTTGCATGCAAAATAAAGTAAGTTGCAAAAGGTACATACAGATGGTACCATTTGTATTGAATTTAAAACATGCATAACATTACTATACATAATTTAGGGATACATATATATGTAGCAAAAATACAGTTACGTGCAAGGAGAATAAATATCATATTTTTAAAAGTTATTAACTTTGAGTGGGTGGGAAGAAGATGTCATGAAGAGGGGTATAAAGGCAGCACCCACCATGGTTTTGTTTCCTTAGGTATCATTTTCTAAACTGAGTACTGGAATATATGGATGGTCATTTATACTCATGCTTAGTAAAAATAAATGTCATAAGTATAGGTCTTTTATATTAAGGGACATATCATAAAATTTAAAAAGAATGCATACATTTAAAAAAATTTTTTTAATGTTTATTTATTTTTGAGACAGAGAGAGACAGAGCATGAACGGGGAAGGGTCAGAGAGAGGGAGACAAAGAATCCGAAACAGGCTCCAGGCTCTGAGCTGTCAGCACAGAGCCCGACGCGGGGCTCGAACTCACAGACCGCGAGATCATGACCTGAGCCGAAGTCGGCAGCTCAACCGACTGAGCCACCCAGGCGCCCCCTTTTTTTTTTTATTTTTTTTTAAGAATGCATACATTTTTAATACTGAAACAGAATCTGTTCTGTTCAGTGGAAAGACCTGTTCATTGGGAATGCAAGCTGGTACAGCCACTCTGGAAAACAGTATGGAGGTTCCTCAAAAAACTAAAAATAGAACTACCCTACGACCCAGCAATTGCGCTACTAGGTGTTTATCCACGGGATACAGGCGTGCTGTTTCGAAGGGGCACATGCACCCCAATGTTTATAGCAGCACTATCAACAATAGCCAAAGTTTGGAAAGAGCCCAAATGTCCATCGATGGATGAATGGATAAAGAAGATGTGTTATATATAGACAATGGAGTATTACTCGGCAATCAAAAAGAATGAAATCTTGCCATTTGCAACTACGTGGATGGAACTAGAGGGTATTATGCTAAGTGAAATTAGTCAGTCAGAAGAAGACAAAAATCATATGACTTCACTCATATGAGGACTTTAAGAGACAAAACAGATGAACATAAGGGAAGGAAAACAAAAACAATATAAAAACAGGGAGAGGGACAAAATATAAGAGACTCATAAATATGGAGAACAAGCAGAGGGTTACTGGAGGGGGTGTGGGAGGGGGGATGGGATAAATGGGTAAGAAGCATTAAGGAATCTACTCCTGAAATCATTGTTCACTATATGCTAACTAATTTGGATGTAAATTAAAAAAAAAAAGACCTGTTCATGAAAAAGACCCCTGACATATAGTTAATGCACAATTTGAGAAAAGATGGCAGTAATAAGTATTCACATAGCTTTAAAATAATTGTAAATTAATTAAAGTCACCAAATAAAAGACCAAGACTATCAGGTTGGACTTTCTTTTAAGGCTCTAGCAATGATTTTTTTTTCTATGAAATAAACAGAAGGATTCAAAATTATTTAAAATAGATGGGTAGGAAAAGATACATAAGACAAATATGAAGAAAAACAAGTTGAGCTTCATAATATATGATTAAAATAGAATTCAGGAGGAAAAAAACCTTATTGGAAAAGGAAAGAGATCATCTAGTGGGAAAAGGAGCAAAGTGGCAAGAATATCTATTGATAATAGACACACATGCATCCAACAACACAGCCTCAAATTATGTGAAATAAAAACTGACAGAATTGCAGGTGAAATATGTATATCAAGAGTTCTTATTATAGAATTAATGTACCCTACTCAATAAGCCTTCGGCTTTTGGAATCACTTCCAAAACGCATGGTTCAAATTTGGTTCTGCAAATATTGCCTGACAATATGATGGATTTCAGAAAACATACTGAATTTACAAATGCAATGGAGTGATAGATTTTATTAATAATAAAATTGTCTACTTTTCACAAAACATTTATTAATTAGCCAACAATTTTCACAATGATTTGAAACACCACCCTTATCATATGCTATCTTCTTCTGGTCTTTCTTTTCTCTTGTGTTGATATGTATACCTCTTGCACTTGTAAAAGATGAAGCCTCATATAAGCCAAAAGCACCTCATACTTCTCCCTCTCTCTCCCATTTTTTTAATGTTTATTTATTTTGAGAGACAGCAAGTGTGCAAGCAAGCACAAGCAGAGGAGGGACACAGAGAGAGAGGGAGAGAGAGAGAGAATCCAAGGAGGCTCCTGCTGTCAGCACAGAGCCTGACCCAGGGCTTGATCTCACAGATCATGACCTGAGGCAAAATCAAGAGTCAGTTGCTTAACCAACTGTGCCACCTAGGCACCCCAATACTTCTCTGTTTCAACATGGTCTTGGCAATTTTTATACATTATTTTTCTTCTAGAAGAAAGTTAGAATAATTACCAATTGTTTAAAAATCCTGTTTGGATTTTGACTGGCATTGGGTTTTCTAGGTACAAAAATGTATCATTTGTAAATAATAATAAATGTTATTTCATATTTTTTGTTCTTTTTGTATCACATCATGACAATGCTGGTGATAATAGGCATCCTTGATGATGAAGGCTACAGATTTCAAATGGAGCTTCTTAATTATTTTAAGAAAATATTTTTCTTCTTACTGTATACTAGAACTTTTTTAAAATAATAAATGAATATGAAACGTTATCAAAATACTTTTGATATCTAACAACATTACCTTATGGTTTTTCTCCTTTGACTTGCTAATATGAACAATATATCTCCAAACATAGAAATTAATAGTCATTAATATTTTTGAGTGCTTACTATATGCTTGGCTTATAATAAGTGCTTCACAGAGTTACTCTTTTAAGTTTATTTATTTATTTTTGAGAGAGACAGAAAGGGAGGGGGAAGCTGGGGAGGGGTAGAGAGAGAATCCCAAGCAAGCTCTGAGCTGTCAGCACAGAGCCTGATGCAGGGCTCGAACTCTCGAACTGTGATATCATGACCTGAGCCAAAATCAAGAGTTGGACACTTAACCCACTGAGCCACCCAGGCGCCCCCACAGAATTACTCTCTTAATCTTTACAATGACTGCATAAAGTAGTTACTATCAGAAGCCCCATTTGATGGATGATGAAACTGAGATACAGAGAAATTAAATAGATTGACCAAAGCCACACAGCTAGCAGATCCATAGCAAACCTGTTCCTAGGCTATCTGGTTCCAGAGTCTGGTGTCTTAAATCTCTACACTGTTTCTTGATAAACTCTGTCTGGCCAGAGGGTATGTATTAAAATGTGCTTCCACATCCCCAAAGGCAAGGGAATTAAAAGCAAAAATGAACTACTGGGACCTTATGAAGATAAAAAGCTTCTGCACAGCAAAGGAAACAACCAACAAAACTAAAAGGCAACCAACGGAATGGGAAAAGATATTTGCAAATGACATATCAGACAAAGGACTAGTATCCAAAATCTATAAAGAGCTCACCAAACTCCACACTCGAAAAACAAATAAGAAATGTTTGTTGAAGAAATAGGCAGAAAACATGAATAGACACTTCTCTAAAGAAGACATCCGGATGGCCAACAGGCACATGAAAAGATGCTCAACGTCACTCCTCATCAGGGAAATACAAATCAAAACCACACTCAGATATTACCTCACGCCAGTCAGAGTGGCCAAAATGAACAAATCAGGAGACTATAGATGCTGGCGAGGACGTGGAGAAACGGGAACCCTCTTGCACTGTTGGTGGGAATGCAAACTGGTGCAGCCACTCTGGAAAACAGTGTGGAGGTTCCTCAAAAAATTAAAAATAGACCTACCCTATGGCCCAGCAGTAGCACTGCTAGGAATTTACCCAAGGGATACAGGAGTACTGATGCATAGGGGCACTTGTACCCCAATGTTTATAGCAGCACTCTCAACAATAGCCAAATTATGGAAAGAGCCTAAATGTCCATCAACTGATGAATGGATAAAGAAATTGTGGTTTATATACACAATGGAGTACTACGTGGCAATGAGAAAGAATGAAATCTGGCCCTTTGTAGCAACGTGGATGGAACTGGAGAGTGTGATGCTAAGTGAAATAAGCCATACAGAGAAAGACAGATACCATATGGTTTCACTCTTATGTGGATCCTGAGAAACTTAACAGAAACCCATGGGGGAGGGGAAGGAAAAAGAAAGAGGTTAGAGTGGAAGAGAGCCAAAGCATGAGAGACTCTTAAAAACTGAGAACAAACTGAGGGTTGATGGGGGGGTGGGAGGGAGGGGAGGGTGGGTGATGGATATTGAGGAGGGCACCTTTTGGGATGAGCACTGGGTGTGGTATGGAAACCAATTTGACAATAAACTTCATATATTGCAAAAAAAAATAAAGAAAAATTTAAAAATAAATAAATAAATAAAATGTGCTTCCAAATTCAATTTGTTGTGATTTATTTAGGACTTTGTACTACTATTGTTAAAGTTAGTATTGGGGCTCTGCCAAAGTTATCAAATGAGTTGGCAAACTTTTGAACTTCTTCTGTTTTAGGTCAATGTAAATAACATGGAAACTATCTGTGCCTTTATATAATACACTTCTAAAACTTTCTCACAGAGTTCCTTTTATAACATAATTCTTAACAAGGTTTTTCAATTTCTGCTATGGTCAGTCTGCTGTATTATTATTCTATTATTTTTTTGAAGTTTTTATTTAAATTCCAGTTAGTTAACATACAGTGTAATACTAGCTTCAGATGTATGATACAGTGATTCAACACTTCCATACATCACCCAATGCTCATCACAAAGTGCCCTCCTTAATCCTCATCACCTATTTAACCCATCCCCCCGCTCACCTCCCTTCTGGTGACCATCAATTTGTTCTCTATTGTTAAGAGTCTGTTTTTGGTTTGCCTCTCTCTCTCTTGTCTTTCCCTTTGCTTGTTTTGTTCCTTAAATTCCACATATGAGTGAAATCATATGGTTTCATCTTTGACTGACTTATTTCACTTAGCATAATGCTCTCTAGCTTCATTCATGTCATTGCAAATGGTGAGATTTCATTCTTTTTTTATGGTTGACTAATATTCCAGTGTGTGTGTGTGTGTGTGTGTGTGTGTGTGTGTGTGTGTGTGTGGTGTACACTTCTTTATCCACTCATCAGTCTATGGACACTTGGGCTGGTTCCATAATTTGGCTATTGTAGGTAATGAGCTATAAAATATTGGGGTGACTACTCTATGATCCAGCAATTGTACTACTATGTATTTACCCAAAGAATATAAAAATATTCTATCCTTGATTCACTTATATTTTTGTGCAACTTGTTAATTTGAATTTTTGCATGATTAGCAAATTGTATCTTTTCATTATAGCTTAAAGTATTCATATTTATGTCTTCTTTTCCATTCTGTTATATATCTGTATTTTCCCTTTTCTTTTTCCTTACTTACTTTACCAAAAATTTATTTTATCAGACTTTACAAAGAACATAATTTATTTATTTTTTAATTCTATGTATATCTTTCACTATATATCTTTTTGGTTTCTAATTCACTCATTTCTTTCCTGCCCACTTAATTACCTTCACTCAGTTGATTGAAAAGTTTGTTTAGCTGGTCTCTTTAGATTTCTGAGTTGAATTATTAAATCAGATGGTCTATATTCTCTTTTCCTTGATTACTTGTATTTAACCAATTCTCCCCCACCTCCACTGAGTCTCTCCTGATCCAAGTCTCCATCATGTTTTACCTGGATTATTACAACAACCTCCCACCTGATCTCCCTGTTTCTACCCTTTTTGCTACATAGACAATTCTGGAATGATCCTTGTAAAACATAAGTTATATCATGTTTATCCTCTGCTCAAAACCTTTCACAGGCTTCCCATCCACTAGAATACAAGTTAGAGTCCTTGCGGTAGCCTAAGAAGTACTACATGATTTGATCCCACATCATTTCTCTGATTTCCCTTTCTACTAATTTACCCATCGTTTGCTCCACTACCAGCTTCCTCAGGGTCTTGGCACTTGCTAATTATTTTTCACCCTAGAATCCTGTCCTCTCAATGTCTGTATGATTGCCTCCCTCCTTTCCTTCAGAACTTTACTGAAATGTCAGTTTCTCAGTGAAGGCTTCCTTGACCAAAATGGTATTCCTTCTTTGATCAGTCTCTACCTTATTCAGTTTTATTCTTATTCATAGAATTTACCACTATCTTAAATATTATACATTTATTATATGTTTATTATTTTGTTCTCTGAGTTCATCCTTTAACCGTGTAACACGTTATGAGATGTAAAGATCTTGCCTTTAAAAGTCTATAATTTTTGTTTTGACTTCCACTTTGACTCAAAAGTTGTATAGTAGTTTTTTTTTTTAATTTAAAATAGCTTTTAAAAGTATGCTTCAGTTATCAGTTCTATGTTTTTGCACTGAGGTTTCATCAAATGATCTTTATAATTTTTTACATGGGAAATTGAAATTTTCTATGAGGTTTATTAAAAGATCCTTTCCCATAATGATTAAAAAATACCAGAAAAATTTCCCTAAGGCATAAGATTACATTTGTAGATATCTATATCTATATCTATATCTATATCTATATCTATATCTATACCTATACCTATATCTATATCCATGTGATTAAGTATGCTATTTAATATATGGTATTTTTGCCTGGGTAGAAAGCAATAAAGTTTCCAAATATTATTTTGTTTCTATGAATTATCCCTCCCATTCTAAAATTGTTGTTTAAATATTTTGAACATTTTTCCTATTTTTTAAATATTTATTTATTTTTGAGAGAGAGAAGTGGGGGAGGCACAGAGAGAGAGAGAGAGGGAACTAGGATCTGAAGTGGGCTCTGTGCTGACAACAGCAAGCCTGATGTGGGGCTTGAACTCATGAACCATGAGATCATGACCTGAGCCGAAGTGGACTGAGCTCAACCAACTGAGCCACCCAAGAGCCTTTTTTCTTATTTTTAAAATTACGTTTCATAAGGTATAGGTTGCACAATAAAACATTATATGTTTTAAATTACATTTCCATGAGTTTTGCCAAATGTTCTCCATGTAACCATCACCACAGAAAAAGGTATGGAATATTTTCTTTGTCCCAGATGTTCCTCATGACACTCTGAAGTCAGTATCTCCCAAACCCCTATCCCATACAATCATTGACCTGATTTCTATCATTGCAGATTCATTTTCCCAGAGATAGACAGATGGTATGTATGTTCTTTCCCTAAGATGTTCCACTTAGCATAATGACTGGGATTTATTTATACTGCTACGTGTATAAATATATAATTATCTGGGAAGAGGGAGAATTAAGAAATATTTCACGTTGGGGCGCCTGTATGGCTTAGTCAGTTAAGCGTCCGACTTCAGCTCAAGTCATGATCTCATGGTTTGTGAATTCGAGCCCCGCATCAGGCTCTGCTGACAGCTCAGAGCCTGGAGCCTGCTTCGGATTTTGTGTCTCCCTTTCTCTCTGCCCCTCCACTGCTCACACTCTCTCTCTCTCTGTCTCTCTCAAAAATAAACATTAAAACATTTTTAAAAAAAGAAATATTTCATGTGTACACAATTTGTTGGATGGACCCACAAATGAATTGTTTCTTGACTTGGCTATTATAAATGATACTCTTATAAACATTTATGTACAGTCTTGTGTGAAAAGCTGAATTCATTATTCTTAAATTACTGGAGGTGGTATGGTAAATGTGTGTATAAGTAAAGTTTTTTTTAATGGCTCTGACATTTTACACTACAGCAGAAGTATATTATGATCACTTAACTCATTCCGCATGTCCTTGCCAATGCTCAGTATTTTCAGTCTTTTAAATTTTAGCTATTATTATTATTCTGTAACCATCTCTTATTGTGGGTTTTAATTTTGTTTCCCTAATGATTAGTGATAATTGAGTATCTCCTCGTGTGTTTTTGGCCATTTGTTTATCTTCTTTTGTGGAATTTCTGTTCAAATACTTTGTCCATTTTTTTAGGAGGGGGGCTGCTTGTCTGTTATAGGAGATCTTTATATTGTAGATAATAGTCCTGCTTCCTTTTTGGGCACTATTTCACTCACTCATTCATGTTTCTCTCCCTCTTGAATCACTTCTTCCTTAGGAAGCCTGATGCCATGTCATGAGGCCATTAAAGCGGGTTATGGAGGGGTCCATGTCTCTGTCCAATAGCCAGGAATAAAGTCTGCAACAACCAAATAAGGGAGCTTAGGAGAGACTTCTTTAGCCCTGTTTGAACCTGCATGTGATTCTAGACCCAGGTGAGAGCTGGACTATAAAATAATATATTTGTATCTATCTACCTATTTATCTATGTAGAGAGGGACCCTGAGCCTGAACCACCCAGCTGAACCACTCCTAGATAGTCTCAGAATCTGTGTGACAAAATAAAATATTTGTTCTTCTGAGCTACATTTTGAGATAATTTGCTACACAGCTACAGATAACTAATATCCATCTTCACCATAATAACCCTAGCCCAACACCAAAATCTGAAAAGCACATTCACTGGAGTTGGGTAGGTGTGCAGACCTAATTTCAAGTTGGAAGCCACAGTTCCCAGAAAGAATGCACTGTTAGATTTCTTCCTCTTCATTCCCAAACCCAGATCAGATTAGGTACAATGGCATAAACTGCTTCTACTCCAAACAAAATTAAGCCCTTCTGTTCTTTATAACTGAATGCTTTTTACAAGCAGCCTCTTTCTCTCGCTCAGTTCTCAGTTCTCTCTATCCTATGGTTACTCATTCACATTATTCTTTCTGCCTCTGAGATTCTCATGGTGGGAAGAAACCATTAAGTTCATGTAGACCAACCCATAAGCTTGAATCTCCTCTATAACACCCCAACTGGCCTACTAGCTTATTTTTGAAGTTTTGAGATCACTATCTTCTGAGGTAGCTCATTCTATCTTTGGATCACTCTAATTGTTAGAAAACTCCTCCAGTAGCAGAATTTACTTTCTCTGCTCTCCTGCTTCACTTGGCTCTCTCCAGGGAGAATTGGCTGTGACTAAGAGCATACCTTGGAAGCAAGGACCGGTTCGTAATTGTTGAAATTTCAAGAAAATTCTGTTTTCTTCACTATGAAGTCCTAGCTTGACTTAACTTTCTAAGAGCCATGTCTTTACCTGGATCTATCCTAGACAATGAACAATTCATTCTCAAGAATGCCTCTGGAGTAGGGGGTAAGGCTATTCAATTATTTGGATCCTCAGATATTTCTGCTCTTGATGAAACTTTTCTGGATATTCTTGTAATAGCTGCTGCGTGTAAGTGATGGGTAGAGCTAACAAAAGTCTTGCCCTTGTCTCTGGCAGGGCCCTGAGCCAAGCGCTATAAATCTGGGCTTCATCTCTCCTACTCTGGCTTACCAGGGCAATGATAAGATTAATTGTTTCCATAAAGAGGGGTAGTTTTGAGACTTCCTGGAGATCTTGGCTTATCTGTAAATCTAGGAAGATTATATGTGTGGTTTCTTGCCTTCATAGAGGTAGTCAACGATCTGCCAGGTCCTGTACAAAACCCTTAATACAGTCCACAAAGTTACATATAATGTGGCACCTGACTATTGTTCCAGTCTGAATTCTCACTATGCTCTCCCTCCCACTCTGAGTTCTAGTCACATTGGCGTTTTTAAATTTGTCAGAATCTGCATGTTTTTCCAGTCACAGTATCTTTTCCACTGGTCTGGTCTCCCCTTATTCTCTATTTCCAGTTAAGTCTTACTCATCTTCAGATCTCTGCTGAGCATTGCTTCCTCAAGGAAGCCTCTCCAGACTTGCCACTCTCTGAGTCTAGGTTATATTTCTTTCTTATTTGATTTTAAAGAGTGGTCATACCTTTCTTTCAGCTCACTACTTGTTTTAGTTTATATATCTAATAGTGTAGTTATTTGGTTAATGTCTACCCCCCCCCCCCCCTTAGACTGTAAGTTCCATTCACACAGGGACTACATCTGTTTTGCTCTCCACTGTAACACTTAACATAGAATCAAGTATGGTAGATGCTTGATTGGTATTTGAGGCATGAAGGAAGGGGGCAATTAGAGCACAGTGTGATAAACAGTATCTCTGGAGTAGGCACAGGAGGTTGTATTCTAACCTAATCCAGATAGAAAAGCTTTCCAGGGTAGGTGATATCACTTCAAATATATTTACGTGTATATTCAATTTCACGTAAATACTTTGTGTGATCCGAGGACAGACAAGTCTAAAATCTGTAGGGCAGGTTGAGACGCTGGAAACTCTCAGGCAGAAGTTGATGGCTCCTCATCAACTTTTTTGCTTGTGCGTTTCAATACATGATCTATATATATGTTGTATATAAGCTGTACCTTGCTAACAAAAGTATTCAATTATTCTATAATGTTGTACACAGCCAAAGCAATATTTTTTTCTCAGTTTTACTGAGATATAATTGACATACAGCACTGGATAAGATAAAGTGTATAGCATAATGATTTTTACCTATATGGTGAAATGATTACCATAATATTTAGTTAATATCCACTATATCATACACATACGAAACAAAAAAAAAGAAAAATTTTCTCCTTGTGATAGCACTTTGGCTTTATTCTCTTAACTTTATATATACCATACAACTGTGTTAACTATGGTCATGCTGTACATTACATCCCTAGTACTTATTTATCTTATAACTGGAAGCTTGTAGCTTTGACCACCTTCTTCCAATTCCCTCTCCACCACTCCCTGCTTCCGGTAACCACAGATCAGGTCTTTTTTCTGAGTTAGGTGTTTTTTCTTTTAGATTCTCTGTATAGGCGAGATCATACAGTATTTGTCTTTTTCTGGTTTATTTCACAAAGCCTAATGCCCTCAAGATCCATCCATGTTGCAAATGGCAGAATTTCCGTCTTTTTATGACTGAATAATATTTCATTGAATATATACCTTACAATTTCTTTATTCATTCATCTGTCAGCAGACACTTAGGTTGTTTCTATATTGTGGCTATTATAAATAATGCTGCCATGAACATGGGGTGCAGATATCAATCTGACATAGCATTTTCAATTCCTTTGGATAAATACCTAGGAGCAGAACTGCTGGATCATATGGTAATTTTAGTTTTTTGAGGATCCTACACACTGTTTTCCATAGGGGCTGCCCTGATTTAGATTCCTACCAGCAGTGCACAAAGATCCCCTTTTTTATACATCCATGTCAGCACTTGTTATATCTTTTTGATCATATCCATTCTAACAGGTATAAAGTGATATCTCACTGTAGTTTTGATTTGCATTTCTGTGATTAGTGAGACTGAACACCTTTTCATGTGTTAGCCTGTTAGCCATTCATATATCTTCTTTGGGAAAATGGTCCTCTGCTCATTTTAAAAGTGGATCATTTGGGCTGTTTGCCATTGAGTTGTACAATTTCTTTATATATCTTGGACATTAACCCCTTATCAGTTATATGGCTTGCAAATATTTTTTCCTATTCTGTAGGTTGTCTTTTCACTTTGTTGATGGTTTATTTTGCTGTATAGAAGCTTTTTAGTTTCATGTAGTCCCACTTGTTTATTTTTTATTTTGTTGCTTATGCTTTAGGTGTCATATCCACCCAAATTATTATCAAAACCCATGTGGAGAATCTTTCCCCCTAAGTTTTCTGGTAGGAGTTTTATGATGTCAGGTATTACATTTAAGTTTTTAATCCATTTCAGGTAAATTTTTGTGAATGGTGTAAGAGAGATGTTCAATTTATTTTCTTTCTTTTTTCTTTTGCATGTGGTTATCTGGTTTTCCCAACATCATTTGTTAGAGAGACCATCATTTCCCCTTGGATTCCTTTTTGGCATCCTTGTCAAATATTAGTTGGTTGTATATGTGGGAGTTTAATATTGAACTGTCTGTTCTGTTCCATTGGTAGTATGTCTTTTTTTTTTACGCCAGTACCACACTGTTTTAACTGCTATAGCTTTGCAATATCGTTTGAAACCAGGAAGTGTGATACTCTGGCTTTGTTCTTCTTTCTCAGGATTTGTGGTTTCTTTTGTGGTTTCATACAAATTTTAAGGTTGTTTTTTCTATTGCTGTGAAAAATGCCATCGGAATCTATAGATTGCTTTGGGTAGTATGGACATTTTAACAGTATTAATTCTTCTGATCCATGAACATGGAATATCTTTACATTTGTTTGTATCTTCATCAATGTCATCCAACAAAATCTTGTAGCTTTCATGGTTCAGATCTTTCAGTTTCTTGGTTAAATTTATTCCTAGATATTTTATTGGTTTTCATGCTATTGTGAATGGAACAGTTTTTTACATTTCTTTTTTCAGATGTTTCACTGTTAGTGTATAGATTTCTGATTTCTGTATATTGATTTTATATCCTGTAACTGAAATTTATTGATTAGTTCCAAGAATTTTTTGTTTGAGTCTTTCGGATTTCCTATATATATGATCATATCATCTGCAAATAACCATTTTGCTTCTGATTTGGATGCTTTTTATTTCTTTATTCCTTATTTCTCTAGCTAGGAATTCCAGTACTGTATTGAATAAGTGTGGTGAGAGTGGGTAGCCTTGTCTTCTTCCTGAACTTAGAGGAAAAGCTTTCAATTTTTACAACACTGAGTATAATATTAGCTGTGGGGTTGTCATATATGGCCTTTATTATGTTGAGTCTTGTTCCTTCTATACCCAGTCTGTTGAGGGTTTTTATCATGAAACCATGTTATATTTTGTCAAATGCTGTTTTTGCATCTATTGAGATAATCATGTGACTTTTATCTTTCTATTAATGTAGTATATCACATTTATTGATTTGCATATATTGAAACATCCTTGCACTCCAGGGATAAATCCCACTTGGTCATGGAGTATAATCCTTTCAAAGTGTTCTCAAATTTGGTGTGGTAGCATTTTGTTGAGGATTTTTCATGTATACTCATCAGGGATATTGGTCTGTAGCTTTCTTTTCTTGTAGTGTCCTTGCAGGCTTTGGTCTCAGGGTAATGCTGGCTTTGTAAAATGAGTTTGGGTGTGTTCCCTCCTCTTCAATTTTTTGGGAGACTTTGAGAAGGACTGCCATTAATTCTTCATTAAACGTTTAGTAGAATTTGCCACTGAAGCAGTCTGGTCCTGGGGTTTTTCTGCATTGGGAGCTTTATGATTACTGATTCAATCTTATTACTTATTATTAGTCTATTCAATTTTTTTTCTTTAAAAAAATTTTTTTTTGTTTATTTACTTTCCAGAGACAGAGACAGAGTGTGAGCAAGGGAGGGTCATAGAGAGAGGGAGACACAGAATCTGAAGCAGGCTCCAGGCTCTGAGCTGTCTGCACAGAGCCCAATGAGGGGCTTGAACCCATAAACTGCAAGATCATGACCTGAGCTGAAGTCAGAGGCTTAACTGACTGAACCATCCAGGCCCCTCAATTTTTTTCTTCTTGATTCAGTCTTGTAGGTTGTATGTTTCTAGAAATTTCTCCATTTCATCTAGGTTATCTATTTGTTGGCATACAATTGTTCATAGCAGTTGTGTATTGATCCTATGTATTTTGGTAGTATCAATTTGATAGTATCAACCATTTTTGATTAACTTGTCTTCTCTCTTTTTTTCTTAGGTTTGCTAGGGTTTATCAATTTTGTTTATCGTTTTGAAAAATCAGTTGTAGTTTTGTTGATATTTTCTATTACTTTCCTGGTTTCTATTTCATTTATTTCCACTCTTATCTTTATTATCTTTTTCCGTCTGATAAATTTGGGCTTAATTTTTTCTTTCTTTTTTTTTCTAATTCCTTGAGGTATAAAGTTAGGTTGCTATTTGAGATTTAATTTCTTAATATATGTGTTTACTGCTATACAGCTCCATCCCAGAAGTGCTTTCATATCATCCTATAGGTCCGTTGGGGATGTTATATTTCCATTTTTGTTTTGAAATATTTTTTATTTTCCCTTTGATTTCTTCAACCCATTAGTTGTTCAAGAATGTGTTGTTTAGTTTCCACATATTCGTGGGTTTTCCAGCTTCCCTGTTGTGGATTTCTAGTTTCTTACCATTGTGGTCAGGAAAGATACTTGGTATGACTTTAATATTTTAAAATTTTCTGAGGCTTGTTTTATCACTTATCATATCATCTTTCCTTGAGAATATTCTGTGTGCATTTGAAAAGAATGTATATTCTTCTGCTATTGGAAGGAACAATCTACAAATCTCATTTGGTCTAATGTATGGTTCAAGTCCATTGTTACCTTGTTGACTTTCTGTCTAGGTGACATACCCACTGCTGAAAGTGGAGTATTAAAGTTCCACTCATATGGTATTGTTGTCAATTTCTCCCTTCAGATGTGTGTATTTGCTTAATATGTTTAGGTGCTCTGATACTGGATGTGTATATATTAACTGTGTATATGTGTATATACTAGTGTGTATAATTAATTGTTATATCTTCTTGATGAATTGACCCTTTTATCATTTTGTTTCATTATTGTTTTTGGCTTAAAAGTTTATACTCTCTGATATAAGTATAGCTACCTTTGCTTTATTTTGGTTACCACTGCATGGAATATATTTTTCCATACCTTCACTTTGAGATTATGTGTGTCCTTAATACTGCAGTAAGTCTCTTGTAGGTAGTATATAGTTGGATCTTGTTTTGTTTTTTTCTATTTTTCAATCCATCTAGCCACTCTGTGCCTTCCGACTGATGAATTGAATCCATTTATATTTAGGTAATTATTGATACGTAAGGACTTAGTAATGCCATATTTGCCTTATTGACTGTTTTCTGTTTGTTTTGTACTGGCATTGCTCTTTTTCTATTTCTGCCTACCTCTCTAAACTGTCGATATTCTAGGATGGTATGTTTTGCTTCTCTTGTTTTTCTTTTGTAAATCTACCTTAGATTCCTGCTTTGTGGTTACCATGAGGCTTACATAAACCATTTTATAGATAAAATGTTCCATTTTATGCCGATAGCAACTTATCTTCAATCTCCTACAAAGGCTCCACCTTTTACCGCCCCCCCCTCTTTTTATGTCACACTTACTTTCTATGTTGTGTATTCATTAAGAAATTATGGTTACTATAGTTATTTTTAATACTCTTTTAACCTTTATTTTATAGTTAAGTGGCTGACCAACCATTCTATTTTAGAGGTTTCTAAATCTGGCCTGTATATTTTTCACCTATACCAGGGTGTTGTGTACTTTCATAAGTTTTCATGTCGCTGATTATTGTCTTTTCATTTCAGCTCTGAGAAATTCTTTCAGCATTTCTCCCTCAGCTTTTGTTTATCTGGGAAAGTCATTCCTTCTTCATCTCTGAAGAATAACTTCACTGAATAGAGTATTATAGTTGCAGTTTTTATTTTCCAACACTTTGAATATGTCATTCCATTCTCTCTTGGCCTGAAGGATTTCTGCTGAGAAATCAACTGATAGCCTAATGGGGGTTTCTTTGGAGGTTACACTTTTTTCCCTGGCTGTGTGTTTAGGATTCTTTCTTTCTCTTTGATTTTTAACAGTTTCCTTATAATGTGTTTTGGAGAAAGGTCTTTTGGCATTTAGATAATATGGTAATTTATTAGCTTCATTGAAACTGGATATTCAAGTCTTTCTCCAAGTTTGGGAAGTTCTCAGCTATTTCTTTAAATAAACTTTCTGCCCCCTTCTCCTTCTCTTCTCCTTCTGGAATCCTGATTGTTTTGGTATTTGTCCTTTTGATGGATTCTCTTAGATCATGCAGGCTTTCTCTGCTCTTTTTTTCTTTGTTCTCTTCTGTGTCATTTCAAAACTCCTGTCCTTTAAGTCATTTATTCTTTAATCTAGTATACTCTAATACAGATGCTGTCTGCTGCATCTCTATTTTATTCTATTTCTTCATTCTATTTTATTCTATCACATTCTTCATCTCATTCATTGAATTCCTCAGCTCCAGAATTTGGTTCTTCTTATTATTTCTCTTTCATAAAGAACTCAGGGGGTGCTTGGGTGGCTTAGTTGGTTAGGCTACCGACTTCGGCTCAGGTCACGATCTCGCAGTTTGTGAGTTCAAGTCCCACGTCGGGCTCTGTGCTGACAGCTCAGAGCCTGAAGCCTGCTTCAGATTCTGTGTCTCCCCCTCTCTCTGCCCCCTCCCCTGCTCACACTCTGTGTCTCTCTGTCTCTCAATAATAAATAAACGTTTAAAAAAAAAGAACTCAGATTGATCTTTTTCTTTTCTCCTTCTTTTCTTTTCTGTTTCATTGCATTGTCTGAGTCTTCTTTTAGCTTAATTTTTTTAAATGTTTATTTTTGAGAGAGATAAACACAGAGTGCCAGTGGGAGAAGGACAGAGAGGGAGATATAGAATCTGAAGCAGGCTCCAGGCTTGGATCTTGGAGCTCTGCATGCAGAGCCCCATGCAGAGCTCAACTCAGAAACCATGAGATCATGACCTGAGCCGAAGTGGGACACTTAACCAACTGAGCCACCCACACGCCCGATTAGCTTGAGTTTTTTTTAAAGTAGCTATTTTGAGTTCTTTATCTATTAGATCATACTATACACCTTTTAGCTAAGTTACGTGAGGATTATTGATATCTTTTGGGGATGATATATTTCCTTGATTTTTCATGTCCCTTATATTTTTACATTGCTACTTGAAGTAGTAGACATTTCTTTAAATCTTTATTGGTTGCCTTCATATGGGGTACTGTTGATTGGTGCTGCTATATGTGGGTTTTCCTCAGCTTTTGAATGAGTAGACCTGCCCCACTCTTTTTTCTTCCTCTTGTGGCAGAATTCTTAAGCTTTTACATCTTTTCTTGTTCTTAGAAGTCACCAGGCTTGCTGCTGGATGCCTCTCTCTGGTTTTCCAAAAAGTGGTGGTTTCTCCCTTGTCCATAGCCCTGTTCCATTTTCCTGAGAGTACTCTGATTACTGGACCTCTATTACCATTGCACTTGGGAGCACACGAGGATCTTGTCACAGAGTGTGTGTGTGCACATGCGTGTGCGTGTTGGGAGGTGTGCATTAGCACTGTTGGCGTACGAGTGCCTGTGGACCCAGTGGGGAGATCTTAATGTGGTTGTACTCCCAGAGCCTTATCAGCAGAGTTCATGCTGAGGTCCTGAAGTAGTCACCAGGAACTGAATTACTTTGATGTTCTTATCTGCTTCTTACTCTGTCTTGCCTCCACTTAGTCATGAGGTCTCACCTCAGTGGGCTGCATGTTGTTGGATACAAACAGATTTCTCTAGTCACCACCACACAAGTAAGGTAGCCAGGAACTCACCAATTTCTACCTCCTCCACAGGAGAGGTCACCATGGATGAACAGTGTGGCCCTGTGCAGTGTCTCTTTTGGTTGGAAGGGTGGCTCTGGCAGAGTTCTTCCCTCTCTACTATGACCAGACTCGTGTCTTTCCTGCTCTAGTGGTGTTCTAGAATCTCCCCTCAGGCAGGCTGACCCTCTATAAGTTCTCTCTCACCCAAGGATATCTTCCCAGGTCAGCATTCTCCAGGCTTTTTTTCTTGGCCAGTGAGAGGGGGTGCAGCAGTTTTGCTGACTCTAAAATCTTTACTGAGATCCAAAATCTGTCTGCCTGTTTTTAGATGCACTGGTGGGCAAGAGTTATCCAGGTCTCTTGGCATATTAAACTGGGTCCAACACTTCTTACAGAGATATTTTGCTTGTGGATGAATGTCTAATTAGTTGTTTAAAAAGGGAGAGAAAAAAAGACTAATGTCTTATGCCACCGTGATGCTAATGTCACTCTCATTTTTTAATGTAAGCATTTATAGCTTTGTTCCTTAGCACTGTTTTCACTGTACCAAATTTTAGTTTGCTGTGTTTTCATTTGCCTCTAAGTATTTTCTAATTTCCCTTGTGATTTCTATTTTGACCCATTTGTTGGTTAAGGATATGTTAATTTCAACAAATTTGTGAATTTTCCAGTTTTTCTTTTGTTATTGAGTTTTAACTTCATTCTGATGTGACTGGAGAGGACACTTTGCACGGTATCTGTCTTCTTAAAGCTACTGAGACTTAACTGGAGGCCTAACATATGGTCTACCCTGAAAATGTTCTAAGTGCACTTGGGAAGAATACGTATGCTGTTCTTGGGTAGAGTGTTCTATGGATGTCTGTCAGATCTACCGTAGTTTATTCTAGTAAGCCCTCTATTTGCTTACTTATCTTCTGTTTAGTTGTTGCATCTACACTGAGAGTGGTGGTACAGTAAAGTCTTGGACTATTATTGCAGAACTATTGCTCCCTTGAATTCTGTCAGTTTTTACTTCACATATTTTGATGATCTGTCATTAGACATGTAAACATTTACAACTGGTATATGTATTTGCTGTACTGAGCATTTTATTAACATGTAATATTCTTCTTTGTCTCTTTGGAAACTTTATAAAGTATACTTTGTTTGGATCACCTGGGTGGCTCAGTCAGTGAAGCATCTGACTTTGGCTCAAGTCATGAGGTCAGGATCTCAGGGTTCATGAGTTTGAGCCCTACATCACGCTCTGCGCTGACAGCACAGAGCCTACTTCAGATCCTGTCTCCCTCTCTCTCTGCCCTTCCCTGACCCCTGCTCACATGCATGTGCACTCTCACTCTCAAAAATAAATAAGCATTTAAAAAATAATGTATAAGTTGTCTGACATCAGTTTAGACATCCCTGCTCTCTTTTGGTTACTATTTCTGCAGTATTTTTCCATATATTCACTTTCAATCTATTTGTGTTTTGGGATCTAAAATGAATCTTTTGTAGATAGCATATAGTTGGATCATGTGTTTTTATCCACTCAGCTAATCTCCTTTGGTTGGAAAGTTCAATCCACTTCTATTTAAAATAGTTACTGATAAGGGAAAAACTCACTTTTATAATTTTGTTGTTTGTTTTCTAAATGCCTTATAACTCTTCTGTTTCTCATTTTCTGAATTACTGTCTTCTTTTGTGATTAAATTTTAAATGAAATGTGTAATTTCACATTTCCTTTTGTGTATAATTAATCTACAGTAATTTTCTTTGGGGTTACCATGCAGGTTACATTTAACATCTGAAGGTTATAATCTAATTTGAATTTATACCAGTTTAACTTCTTCTTTAACAGCAAAGTTTGGTTGTTGATGTCACAACATTGCATCCTGATATGTGTGCGTCCAAAAGCATAAAGGAACAATTCTTTTAAATGTATTAGTTAAATTATTAAAAAAAAGCCAAATGTGGAGATAAACACTGTTATAATAATACTAGCTTTTAGAAAAAGAAAATTTTTTAATTATTAATCTGGTCTTTCTGCCCACAGACGCTGCCGAGTAAGCATCGTGAAAGTCTCCCCTCCCACCGCCATCATGTCTAAGTCAGAGTCTCCCAAAGAGCCTGAACAGCTGCGGAAGCTTTTCATCGGAGGTTTGAGCTTTGAAACAACCAATGAGAGTCTGAGGAGCCATTTTGAGCAGTGGGGAATGCTTACGGACTGTGTGGTAATGAGAGATCCCAACACCAAGTGCTCCAGAGGCTTTGGGTTTGTCACGTGTGCATGCCACTGTGGAAGAGGTGGACGCAGCCACGAATGCAAGGCCACACAAGGTGGATGGAAGAGTTGTAGAACCAAAGAGGGCTGTCTCTAGAGAAGATTCTCAAAGACCTGGTGCCCACTTAACTGTGAAAAAGATTTTTGTCAGTAGCATTAAAGAAGACACTGAAAAACATTACCTAAAAGATTATTTTGAACAGTATGGGAAAATTGAAGTGATTGAAATCATGACCGACCGAAGCAGTGGCAAAAAGAGAGGCTCTGCTTTTGTAACATTTGGCAACCATGACTCTGTAGACAAGACTGTCATTCAGAAATACCATACTGTGAATGGCCACAACTGTGAAGTAAGGAAACCTCTATTTAGCAACAGATGGTTGGTGCTTCATCCAGCCAAAGAGGTCGAAGTGGTTCTGGAAATTTTGGTGGTGGTCGTAGAGGTGGTTTTGGTGGGAATGACAACTCCAGCCATGGAGGAAACTTCGGTGGGCGAGGTGGCCTTGGTGGTAGTCGAGGTGGTGGTGGATAGTGGCAGTGGGGATGGCTGTAACGGATTTGGTAATGATGGAAGCAACTCTGGAGGTGGTGGAAGCTATAATGATTTTGGCCATTACAACAATCAATCTTGACATTTTGGGCCCCTATGAGGAGGAAGTTTTGGAGGCAGAAGCCCTGGCCCGTATGGTGGTGGAGGCCAATACTCTGCCAAACCATGAAACCAAGGTGGCTATGGTGGTTCCAGCAGCAGTGGCTATGGGAGTGGCAGAAGGTTTTAATTACTTCCAGGAAACAAAGCTTAGCAGGAGAGGAGAGCCAGAGAAGTGACAGGGAAGTTACAGGTTACAACAGATTTTTGAACTCAGTCAAGCACAGTGGTGGTGGGGCCTAGCTGCTACAAAGAAGACATGTTTGAGACAATACTCATGTGTATGGACAAAAATTCAAGGGCTGTATTTGTGACTAATCGCATAAGAGGTTATTTTAGTTTCTGTTCTGTGGAAAGTATAAAGCATTCCAAAAAAGGGTTTTAATGTAGTTTTTTTTTTTTTTTGCACCCATGCTATTGATTGCTAAATGTAATAATCTGATCACGATGCTGAATAAATGTGTCTTTTTAAAAAAAATAAATAAAGGGACACCTGGGTGGCTCAGTGGGTTAAGCGTCTGACTTTGGCTCAGGTCATGATCTCACGGTTTGTGAGTTCAAGCCCTGTGTCCGTCAGGCTCTGTGCGGACAGCTCGGAGCCTGGAGCCTGCTTCGGATTCTGTGTCTCCTTCTCTCTCTGCCCCTCCCCGACTTGTGCTCTGTCTCTATCAAAAATAAATAAACGTAAATAAACAAATAAATAAAAATTATTAATCTGAACTGACTGATTCAGTTGGTAAAGCATGTGATCTTGATCTCAGGGTTGTGAGCTCGAACCCCACGTTGGGTAAAGAGATTAGTTAAAAATAAAATCTTTTTAAAAGTTTTATTGACCTGCTAAAACATGTAGAAAACAAAAAGTGCAGTTATAAACTACTATTACCACAAAACTAGATTTTATAATTGTCTACGTAATTGTATTTATTGAAATCTTTAGGGGTGTCTGGGTGGCTCAGTTGGTTAAGTGCCCAACTTCGGCTCAGGTCATGATCTCACAGTTCATGAGTTCAAGCCCCACAATGGGCTCTGTGCTGACAGCTCAGAGCCTGGAGTCTGCTTTTGAGTCTGTGTCTCCCTCTCTTTCTGCCCCTCCCCTGCTTGCACTCTGTCTCTGTCTCTCTCAAAAATGAGTAAACATTAAAAAAAAGAAATCTTTATTTATTCATATAGTTTTTAAAAATATGATCATCTCAATAGATGCAGAAAAATTTTTGACAAAATTCAACATCCTTTCATGATAAAAACTCTCAAATTAGGAGGAACCAACCTCAACATTAAAAAAAGGCCATGTATGACAAGCCCACTCTGTCATTTACTTGATACTCAATGGCAAAAAGCTGAAAGCTTTTCATCTATTATCAGGAACAAGACAAAGGTGCCCACTTTCAGCACTTCTAATCAAAATAGTGCTGAAATTCATAGCCAAAGCATTTCAAGTAAAAGAAACAAAAGCATCCAAATCAGAAAGTGAGAAGTAAAATTGTTTGTTTGCAGATGACATAATCTTATATAGAAAACTCTAAAGACTCCATCAAAAAAACTGTTAGAACTGATAAATGAATTCAATAAAGATACAGGATATAAAATCAATACACAAAAATCAATTGTGTTTCTATATTCTAACAATAAACTACCCAAAAAAGATGTTAAGAAAAAAAATCCCCTGTACACTAGCATCAAAAAGAATAAAATACTTAGGAATAAATGTAACCAAATAGGTAAAAGATATTGAAACTACTAAACTACAAAACTACACTAAAAACTGTGAAACACTAATGAAAAGAATTGAGTAAGACACAAATAAATGAACAGATATCCTATGTTTATGGATTGAAAGAATTAATATTTTAAAAATGTCTAGCAAAAATGAACTATTGGGACCTCATCAACATAAAAAGCTTCTGCACAGTGAAGGAAACAATCAGAAAAACTAAAAGGCAACCAACGGAATGGGAGAAGACATTTGCAAATTATACATCAGATAAAAGGTTAGTATCTAAAATCTCTAAAGAACTTATCCAACTCAACACCCAAAAAACAAATAATCCAGTGAAGAAATGGGAAAAAGACATGAATAGACACTTCTCCAAAGAAGACATCCAGATGGCCAACTGACACATGAAGAAATGCTCCACATCACTCATCATCAGGGAAATACAAATCAAAACCACACTGAGATACCACCTCACACTTGTCAGAATGGCTAACATTAACAACTCCGGCAATGACAGATGTTGGCGAGGATGCAGAGAAAGAGGAACCCTTTTGCACTGTTGGTGGGAATGCAAACTGCTGCAGCCACTCTGGAAAACAGGATGGAGGTTCCTCAAAAAATTAAAAATAGAACTACCCTACAACCCAGACATTGCACTGCTAGGTCTTTATCTAAGGGATACAGCTGTGCTGTTTCAAAGGGGCACATGCACCCCAATGTTTACAGCAGCACTATCAACAATAACCAAAGTATGGAAAGAACCCAAATGTCCATCGATGGATGAATGGGTAAAGAAGATGTGGTACATACATATACAATGGAGTATTACTTGGCAATCAAAAAGAATGAAATCTTGCCATTTGCAACTATGTGGATAGAACTAGAGTGTATTATGCTAAGTGAAATTAGTCAGAGAAAGACAAATATCATATGACTTCACTCATTTGTGGAATTTAAGATACAAAACAGATGAACATAAGGGAAAGCAAAGATAATATAAAAACAAGGAGAGGGACAAAACATAAGAGACTCTTAAATATAGAGAACAGAGGGTTGCTGGAGGGGTTAAGGGAGGGGGGATGGGCTAAATGGGTAAGGGGCATTAAGGAATCTACTCCTGAAATCATTGTTGCACTATATGCTAGCTTAGATGTAAATTAAATAAAACAAAAATAGAAAAAAAAGAAAAAAAATTGTCTATTGATCTGGGGTGCCAGGGCACCTGGGTGGCTCAAGCGTCTGACTCTTGGTTTCAGCTCAGGTCATGATCTCATGGTTCATGAGTTCAAGCCCTACAGTGGGCTCTGAGCTATCAATGCAGAATATGCTTGGGATTCTCTCTCTCTCCCTCTCTCTGGCCTTCTCCTGTTTGTACTCTCTTTCTCTCTCTCAAAATAAATAAATAAACTTAAAAAAAATAATGGTGGAGTAACATTTTTTAAAAAAAATGTCTATACAGCCAAAATGAACTACAGATTCAATGCAATACTTGTCCAAATTCCAATAGCAGTTTTAACAGAAATAGAAACAAAAATTAGAAAAAAAAATCTTAAAATTTAATGGAACAAAATTAGACTCAAAGAGCTAAAGCAATCTTCAGCAAAAAGAACAAAGCTGGAGACATCACACTTCCTGCTTTTGAACTATATTACAAAGCTATAATAATCAAAACAGTATGGTATTGATATAAAAATAGACACATAGATCAATGGAACAGAATAGAGAACCCAGAAATAAAATCATGCACAAATAATTTTTGGATTATGTTTATTATTTTGTTGGTACATTAGAAATGAAAATAACCTTTGAGAAGCTATAAACACATGCCACATCATGAAGTTTATGGAACAATGGAGGCACCCAATGCAGAAGGTTAAAAGTGGCTTATCCTGTAGGGGGTGAAATAACTTCACACACAAAAGTCATCAATGCTGAGATTATTGATAGCATTTGCCAGCTGGAGTTTATGCACCAATGGAAATTTTAAAAACAAACATAAGGGAACACTGGCTACTCCTGACCTCTTAGCCAAGGAGAAAGGGTAAGTAAGAAGACATCAGAAGGTGCCTACAATCTCTACAAACACATAGGTTTACCAAAAAAAACAAGCCCCAAACCAAACATTCAGGCAATGCTGAATTTGCTCTTCAAGGATCCCCATTTTATGATGTTTCAACAACTCTTTCTCTTGCTAGATAGTTTCCTTTGAGGAAAGAGTATTTTTTTCTTTAGTTTCATTTTCTTCCATTTTGACCTGTCAAGCTTCTCCACTTTGGACAAGTCTGGCTTATCATTCATCTTGAGGAAAAGACAGACTCAAGCCTTGAAGACCCGTAAAAGGCTGACTGCGGGGCTAACACTGCTCCACACAACACAAAGTTTCCACAGTCAAATGATTTTTGACAGAGGTACCAAGAATACATAGTGGGGAAAGGGGACAGCCTCTTCAGTAACCGATGTTGTGAAAACTGGATATCCACATGCAAAGGTATGAAATTCGATCCTTACCTTACACAACATACAAACATCCAATCAAAAAAAGATTAGACTTAAACTTAAGACCTAAAACTGTAAAACTTCTAGAAGAAAACATGGGGAAAAACTCCTTGACATTGGTCTTGACAGTGATTTTGTGGGTCAGTCACCAAAAGGATAGTCAACAAGAGCAAAAACACAAGTGAGACTATGTCAAATTGAAGTTTCTGCACTGTAAAGGGAACGTCAATAAAATGAATAAGCAATCTATAAAATGAGAGAAAACTTTTGCAAATCATACATTCAGTGAGGGATTCGTATCCAAAACATATAAGGAAATCTTACAACTCAGTAGCAAAAAACCAATAACCCAATTTAAAAAATGGGCAAAGTGGGGTGCCTAGGTGGTTCAGTCAGTTAAGTGTCTGACTCTAGATTTCAGCTTAGGTCATGATCTCATGGTTTGTGGGTTTGAGCCCCACATCAGGCTCTCCACTGGCAGTCCAGAGACTGCTTAGGATTCTCTCTCTCTCTCTCTCTGCCCCTCCCCTGCTCATGCTCTCTTTCTCTGTCTCTCAAAATAAATAAATAAACTTAAAAAAAAAAACCCTTGAAAAATAAAAATGGGCAGGATTGAACAGACATGTTCCCAAAGAAGACAAATGGCCAAAAGGTGTGTGAAAAGATGTTCAGAGTCACTAATCAGCAGGAAACCAAATGAAAACCACAAAGTGATACTGCCTCACACCTGTTAGGATGGCTAATATAAAAAAAGTGAAAAGAGAAGTTTTGGTAAGGATGTGGAAAAAAGGGAACCCCTATATACTGCTGAATGTTAACTGATACAGCCATTATGAAAAGCAGTATGGATATTCCTTGAAAAATTAAAAAGAGAACAACCATATGATCCAGCAATCCCACTTAGAATATATATCCAAGGACATAAAATTGCTACCTTAAAGAGGTATTTGCACTCTCATGTTCATTCACTGCAAACTTATTCACAATAGGCAAGATATGGAAACAACCTAAATGTCTTTCAATGGATGAATAAAGAAAATGTGGTCATATATACAATAAAATATTACTTAGCCTTTAAGAAAAAGGAAACCTTGCCATTTGCAAAAATATGGATGAATCTGGACATTATAAAGCTGAGTGAAATGATCAAGACTCAGAAAGACAAGTATTGCATGGTCTCACTTATATATGGAATCTTGAGCAGAAAAAAAAGCTGAATTCTTAGTAGTAGAGTAGAATGGTAGTTTTCAAAGCATGGGGCATGAGAGAAAGGGGGAAATAACAGAAAGAAAAGAACATAAAAGAAAGAGAGGAAGGAAGGAAGGAAGGAAGGTAGGAAGGAAGGAAGGAAGGAAAAGAAAAAGCAAAGGAAAGAAAGGAAAGGAAAGAAAGCGAGAAAGAAAAGTTAGAATGGTGAGGGGCTGGGAAGAGGAGTTCATAGGGAGTTACTGTTTGATGGATACAAAGTTTCAGTTTTGCAAGATGAAAAGAGTTCTAGAGATGGATAGCAGTGATGGTTGTGCAACAACATGAATGTACTTAATACCGCTAAACTGTACACTTAAAATGATTTAAATAGTGAATTTTATGTTATATGTGTTTTAGTTGCTGGTGTGCTGCCCTGGGGAGCAGGTGATAGTGAGGCCAGCAGTGGTTCCGGAAGTGCTGCAGACCAGCCAGAGGTTGCAAAACATCCTGCTGCCGAGCAGCCTGATGGGGAGTACATCTGGGAGGTAGAAACCCTCTCCCCAGGGCTGACAGAGCAGCCTCCCCTGGCCCATTGGGACCGAAACTGCTCATCATCTGCAGAGCCCCAGTCATTGAGCTGCTGAATAGCAGCATTAAGGAAGGTAACACTAAACTGTAGCTGCTGGCCCCAGAGCCACCTGGTTCAGTTTTGCCGCTGAGGGCGTCCCCGTGGCTCCCATCTCTCAGATGGTACAAGCTCCTGTGGTCCTGGCAGGAGCGGCAGCTGGGGGCATGACCCCACAGGACCTACCCTCCATCCAGATTGTCTAGGCTCTGTCCACAGCCCAGTTAGTGCACACATTTTGAGTAGAACTGGTACCTCTTCTTGTCTCACATACAGACCCCTACTAGCTGTCTGCCTTGGGTGGGCTAGGCTTGGGGGGGGAGCTGCAGGCTGGGCTTGATAATAAAGATAAGAATTTCTCCCCCAAATTTTTTTTGGGAAAAAAATTTGTTAAACTTATATGTAAGACTGGTAGTAAGGGCTACCAAGCTACAGCCACTTCAGAATATCCGCCTAGGAGAAGGTACGTTCGGCTAAATGATGGTTTTCAATCTTTGCCCAAGGGCACCCCCTTTCCCCTCATGCAAAGAATAAACTAGCACTTGACCTACAGGGCTGGGAGTATGTTAACTCATGGGAGCTCGTGTCCCAGCCTCACTGAGCACCCCTAGTTCAGAGCTCACCCCGGAAGACTGCAGGCTCTTCTTCCCCTATTTCCTGCCTCTGTCACCACTGCTCATGAACCCTCTTTGTAGCATGGTCATGCTATCCTAAATCTGGAATGGAATATCACATTGTTGTGTCTTTATACAAATGTCCTATCTCTTTGAGATAACTTACAAATACAATGCAACTTCAGGAGGATTTTTCTCTTGGGATAAACAGAGGAGTTCTAAAGTTTACTTAGAAAATAAGTGGTCTAGAGACCTAAAAAGAAGAGTTTTGGGGTACAGATCAGCTTTAACAGCTGTTAGAACATATTTAAAAATAATGATTGTTTAAAATACTATGGTTCTGATAAGGTAAAAATGTGTATTTGAGGAACTGAATGCAAAGGCACAGAGTAGACTCAATAATTTAGCTAAAGAGAGCTAATTTGTGCTAAGAGGTGACTGTGGGACAGGGTTGATATCCATTAGACACAGCAGGCATATAGCTTAGTGGCCCACAAAAATGTTTTCATTTTCAAATAAGTAAAAAAAAAAACTTTAAGAGTGAAAATGAATATGTAGTAATGAATCCAGCCTGGGTTGTATTTGCCTTTATTACACACAGTTATAAAATAAAAGCAAAAATGCCTAAGGCACATGAAAATCACAAGGCAATCCTAGCCAACAGAGCATAAACCTTTCTCTATTCATGATCTGTATCATGCTCACCACCATCATAATGGTTATAACCTAATTATTAACCCATAACCCTATAGCCATAATTATTATACCTAATAATATGCATTGTCAGTAAAAACAACACAGCTTCAAGACAAGGGCCTGTCTGCTCGTTTTAGTAAGTTTGTTCCCTAACTCTTACATACTGACTGTAAACAGCCACTGGATTATCCGTTTGGGCAAACATTAAGTTATATTCAAAATGTATGTTTAAAAATTATAAATTAGTGGAAGAACTGTCCAAAAATTGCACAAAATAGGATTGAGAGTTTTTGCACGTTAAAAAAAAAATTTTTTTTAAGTTTATTTATTTTGAGGAGGGGGAGAGGCAGAGATAGAATCTCAAGCAGGTTACACTCTGCCAGCTCAGAGCCCAATACAGGGCTTGAAGCCATGAACTGTGAGATCATGACCTGAGCTAAGATCAAGAGTTGGACACTCAGCTATCGACAATAGCCAAAGTATGGAAAGAGTCCAAATGCCCATCGATGGATGAATGGATAAAGAAGATGTGTGTGTGTGTGTGTGTGTGTATATACACACACACAATGGAGTATTATTCGGCAATCAAAAACAATGAAATCTTGCCATTTGTAACTATGTGGATGGAACTGGAGGGTTTTATGTTAAGTCAAATTAGTCAGCCAGAGAAAGGCAAATGTCATATGATTTTAAGATACAAAACAGATGAATATAAGGAAAGGGAAGCAAAAATAATATAAAAACAAGGAGGGGGACAAAACATAAGAGACTTAAATACAGAGAACTGAGGGTTGCTGGAGGGGTTGTGGGAGGGGGGAATGGGCTAAATGGGTGATGGGCATTAAGGAGGACACTTGTTGGGATGAGCACTGGGTATTATACATAGGGGATGAATCACTGGAATCTACTCCTGAAATCATTATTGCACTATATCTAACTAACTTGGATGTAAATAAATAGATGAATGAATGAATATATACATAAATAAATAAATAAAATGTTAAAAAAATTTTTTTTAAACATGAAAAAAAAACACAAGAGTTGGATGCTCAACCAACTGAGCCACTCAGGTGCCCCATATAAGCTTTTTGTTGTTGCTGTTGTTGTTGTTGTTGGTGGTGGTGGTGGTGGTGGTGGTGGTGATGGCAGCATTTAAACTTATAAATCATAGGGGCCCCTAGGTGGCTCAATCGGTTAAGCCTCTGACTTCGGCTCAGGTCATGATCTTGTGGTTCACAAGTTTGAGCCCCATGTTGGGCTCTGTGCTGACAGCTCAGAGTCTGGAACCCGTTTTGGATTCTGTGTCTCTCCCTCTCTGCCCCTCCCCTGCTCATACTCTGTCTCTCTCTGTCAATAATAAATAAACATTAAAATTTTTTTTAATTTATGAATCTTTGAAAGAAAAGGATCAAAAGATAATTTCTGTACAAGAACCAACTAATCACAGTGAAAAAGTAATCAGCACGAAAAGCATTTCATTCAAATGTTATAGAAATGGATCATTATGTTTAATATATAAAAAGTTTATTCTAATGTAGAAGTATCAATAAATGCTCCCTTGATAGCAAATGACATAATGCAAAATATAGATAGAAAGCAAATAGGGGTAAATGTTCATCTTGTAACCAGATTCAAATTAAATAATGAGGTATGTTTTTATATCCTTAACTTGTTAAGAAAGGTATAATAATAACACTAGCACCATTGTTCACAGTGAAATGGATGAGACTTTATGACTGTGGATAAAAAACAGGAATACAGTAGTAGGTACTGAAACCATAGAAGGTTCCTGCCCTTTGACCCAGTAATTTCACTCACTGTAATTTAGATGAGGAGCTAATTCAGGAGAAGGGCAATCCCTCTGTATGCTGCTCCTCCCTGTAGCATTCTCTGTAATAGCAGAAATTGAAAACAACCTGAATGTCCAACAACAGGGACAGTGAAGACAGTGATGTAAATTGCAGTACATTAACTGGATAAAATGTTGTGCAGTTCTCACAATAATTATGAAGAATATGAGCCAGTGTAAGGTGTTGTTCAAAATACTGTTTGGCGGGGCGCCTGGGTGGCTCAGTCGGTTGGGCATCCGACTTCGGCTCAGGTCATGATCTCGCGGTCTGTGAGTTGGAGCCCAGCGTCAGGCTCTGTGCTGACAGCTCAGAGCCTGGAGCCTGTTTCAGATTCTGTGTCTCCCTCTCTCTCTGACCTTCCCCCCGTTCATGCTCTGTGTCTCTTTCTGTCTCAAAAATGAATAAATGTTAAAAAAAATTAAAAAAAAATACTGTTTGGTAAAACTAGATGTCCAATTATGCAGATGTTTGATTATAGCTCTGTAAAATATGCTAGAATGTAGACAAGGACTATGAGAGAGCAGAGAAAAATAGTGTTTGCTCCTGCTCCTTCCCTCCCAATCATGAAGCTCTCATGAAGTTTCTTTCAGCATCCACACACTCCGTGTTCCCGCCTTGTTCCCTCTTTTCCATTGCTCCTTCTTCCATTCATTGAGTGGATTCCTGCTGCTCCAGGGCACCCATGTCACTTACCATTTTTTGTATGCAGCACTAGGATCCAATGAGGAAGACCTATCCCCCTCTGCTCACTGAGCTCACCGTTCACACACACATGCATAAGGAAGTATTTGTAATACAGTATAGAAATCCATAAAGTGATAGGAAAAAAAGGAAGCTAAGTGAGAACCAGATTCCTTAGGAATCAATCACATGTTTTATCTCTTCAAAGGGATTTTGCATGGAGAAAGTGCTGGGGGAATTTGATCCCTTGATTACCAGACTTTCCCCACATGACAAGTTTCCCTCCTGCTGGCTCCTCCCTCTGAAGAAAAAATACTCAAGTCTCTCCTCCAACACAAAAATCAAGTTTTCACCTCCACGTTCCCCACTCAACATCTTTTCTATAAACTCCTTCCTTTTCAGTCACAATCCATACTTCTAATTCCATACTGAGCAGTCACTGCCTACCCTGCTGCTAGTTGAATGCATTGCGATAATAAAAACCCCAAGAAAAGATGAGGTTACACTGGAATATGTAGGGCTCTTGCAATCCAGGTGGAGGAGACAGAAATTGCAGAAAGAAGGAAGAACTCGGTATTCCAGAGCAGAGACAAGCCGGCGTGTCTAGAACATGTGAACACAGATGGGAATGGCAAGTGTTGAACCTGGAGGTGTAGGCAAGAGCCCCACCATGTGGGGTCTGTGGGTCTGAGTAGAGTTTGAAGTTCATTCTAAGCTCAATGGAAGCCATGGAGTGGAGACGCAGCTCTGCCGTTTCTTCTCTCCCATCCTAGACTGTTTGCACAGCATCCTCATCAACCCTGATTTTTATGGCAATAATAGGAAATACGTAGATTAGGTGATGATACCCATCTTACAGGTGAGGAAAATAACACTTGACCAAGGCCACATGACTGGTAAGGGAAAGAAGAGTGGTAAATGGGACTATTAATTGTCCTGGGAACTCAAGAGATAAAATGTAAGGCCCTTTCTTTGTCACTAGTCCATGTAGGTATCTTTCCCTCTTGGGCTGTGCTTCACCTGAGAAGCTGTGCTCTGTAGGGGTCCCTCCCGCTCTCCACTATGAAATGATAAAATCTCTCCATTCCCTTCAGCCTCCTCATCTGGAGCATCCTAACTCTGATGTCCAGGCCACAAGCTAGACCAATTTAATCAGAACCTGGAGGACGTGGTTAAACCCAGATATGAGCATTTCATAAATTCCCAGAAGATTCCAATGGGCATTGAAAGTGAGAAGTCCATGATGGGCAGGTATGAGGGCCACCCAGATCTACCTTGCACTGTACCTCTTCCTCACCTTCTATCACTTGTCTCCCAGATGCGTCCTCCCTGCCCAAGGGCTGCTCTTGAAACTGTAGTTAGGCCACACCCCTTAACCACTTTCTGTAATATTTACTGTTGCCCTCCAATCCCCACATTGAAAGGCTAATGGATTCTGCAGATTAAATAATCCCAGTCATCTGGAGCTGTCCTGGGATTGGACTGCCAGACAATGGCACAGTGCCCCTTGCTGCTGGTTCTAATTAAATAAATCACTTAAATAGCCTCTGTTTCCTCCAAAGCCCAGGTCCTTTAGCCAAATGGAGGTGAGCAAGGGCTGTCTCCAATGGAATGCAGGAGAAGAAGTGAGCTGCTCATATGAACAGTGGTTGCAGGAGCCACAGCACTAAGGGACAGACACTTAAGGCTTCAAGTCTTCCTTGTAAACTACCTACTCCTGGTCAGGGAGGCACAGCCAAGAACCCTGCACAAAATGTTGCAGGCACCAGGATGGGATTTCGTGGGGAAATAGGTACTACTTACATAAATGGGTTAGAAAAAAGCTTAGGGCAGAAAGTCACCACCATGGGGCAAAAGCACCCAAGGTTAGCTAGCGAGATTTTGTAATGGGATCACAAGTAACTTGTTATATCACCTGCAGGAAATTACTTTCCATTTGATGCCAATGTACAATTATACTTTGATCACAAACTCCACTTGCCCCCCAGATCCTTTGCTTCTTACACACACAAGTTAATAATTACTGTGTGATTGTTTTCTTCACATTCACGTGTGTAAGATCTTATTTTCTACATGCTCACCACATGAGTAATATCTTGTGTACTCAATAAACATGGAGATGAAACTCCTGTTCAGGGCTCTTGTCTCTTCCTGGACATTAACTTCTCTCGTATTCAATTCTGCATCCGCTCCCTTGCTGGACAAGAGAGAACTCCAGACTCATAGTCTGCGACAGGATTCAATTTGGAGAGGCCCAAGGGGAACTAATGGAGGGCTTCCCTCTTCCCTGTTCACTTCTTCCATCCCCTCTCCCTGATCCTATCCCTGGCTCTGTCCTAGTCCCCCAAATATTCCTCATAATGCTATTCCTACTCAGTTTAAGAGAAAAGTTCTCACCTCTTTCAAACACTTCCTCTGGGCTCACATATCTTCCCCCAGTGTATGGGAGGACCCAAGTTTAAGGTGCCTGATGTCAACTCTCACTGGTGCCTTCCTGGGATCCAGGACTCTTGAGTCATCCAACAAGGAACTTTTTCATGTTACTCAATCGTTCCATTTAGAGGGATGAGCACAGGGTTATCTTGTTTATTTATCCATCCTTAATTCACTTATTCAATGGAGATTTATTTTCACCATAAACAAGGTAAATCCCATATTTCCTTTACAACTTGTGTACAGCCTAGCAGCAGAGATAAATATATTCACATAGGAGGACACTCACTGATTTGCAGCTCAGATGCCACAGATATATTACCCTTCCCTTGTCAGTATATTCATGCTTATTTCCAGTCATTGGAGATCGTATCAGTAGGATGATCAGTATGATGATTGTTGCAGGACGCTTATAGAAGACTTCTCAGAGGAAAGAGAACTAGATGGTAGCAAGTCTCCTGGTTGATGTACAAACACTGGGTGGACTGGGCTGTCCTGGTTAAGGTCCGAAAAGAAAAAAAAAGAAAGAAAGAGAAAAGAAAAAAAAGTTCCATGGCAATGAATGAGAATGGTGTGTGAGCACCGAGGAGTGGACTGGGTTCCACGGACTAGGCCAACAGTAAGAAATGTTACTTCTGGGAATAGTGTGCTCTTAGATATAAGAAAATCCCTCACGAGTAGCATATGTGCACACTGGGGGAAGTGAAGGAGGGTGTGAGTATAGCTCAGAGCTGTTAAAAAAGCACCTTAAGACTGAATCTCAGAGCAGAAAATCTGCCCTTCAGTCGGAAACAAGACATCAGTGGCTCCCCATTGCCTGGAACTGTGAGTTACAACCAAGGCAGGCCCACTCCCCAAGAGGAAGGAAGGTTTCGTGCAGCCCCTGTAGGAAACATTACTCATGCCCACTCTGCAGGTTGAGAAAAACAACCATGGTGACTCATGTTTACTAATTGGAATGCATCAGAATCATTCATTATTTTGTCAGAGAAGAAAGAATGAGAACCACGGGCCTTGAAAATAAAGTCCCCCTAGCGAGGCATACACAAGCCCCCCATCTTTTCCATCTACCTTTTGGACTCCTCTCCAGCTGCTAGCCAGTTTTCTCCCTAATGTCCACTCTGTTCAGGGGCTATGTGGTTGGGTGACTTGGGTCCCCGTCCTCCAGCTGGAAGGGTGGTGTGATAATTTTAAACATCACAAATTCTTACAGATGTTCCATCACAAGGTGAGGACTTGCTTTGTCCAATATAATGTGACAGAAATTACATCACACAGGTCTCAAGTTTCCAAGTCAAGAGTCCTTACAGTTTCTGTTCTCACCCTCATGGAATGCTGTGGTATGTGTGTGTGTGTGTGTGAGAGAGAGAGAGAGAGAGAGAGAGAGAGAGAGAGAGAGAGAGGAAGAGAGAATGAGTAAGCCCAAGCTGGCTTGCTGGGGAAACACACCCAAGACAGGAGAACCCAGGTGGCCCAGACAAGCAGCACGTCTGTGACAGACACCCTCCAGGCCAGCCAACCCCGAGCTGACTTGCCAAGTGACTCTAACTGTGTAACTGGACCCACCACGTGGAAGATAGTGAGCCATCCCACCTCAGTCCTGCCCAAGTTCCTGGCCCACAGAATTACGAACACTTAGGCTGTTCTGGTTTTGAGCCACTACATTTTGGGGTGCTTTGTTAGGTAGCAAGGTTCATGGAAACAGTGGGCTAAGCCAATCAGGGCAAATCCTTCCCTCCCGGCACAGTTGGGCCAGAACACAGGCCTAAGTCATCAGTGCAGGCTCAAGGAATCAGTGAGAACCTCAAAACCATGCCCGGGACACCGGGGCAGAGCTGTTCTCCCTCCTCTGCCTACCGTGCTGTGGAGTACAGCCAAACTATGGCACCGTTTTGCAACCTTAAAAGGAGGAGCCAGCCCAAGGAGGAAACCCTTATGTGGAAACTTCACAGGACACTGCACAGAAGCAGAGTCGAGAGCCTTGATCAACGTCTCTGTCAAACTGCACCGAACCTCACACCCCCTCCAGACTTTTATAATCATACAGGTCCTAAATCCTCTCGGTTACTCAAGGCATGTGACTGAGGCTTTGGGGATTTGCAACGGAAAATGTCCAACTGACACACTCCCAAGCTGTAGAACTGTGGTTTTCGTGTCTACCCTATGAAAGAACCCCACTTCTCACACAGAACCCGGAGCAGAAGCATAAAACGAAAGCCAGTGTGTTTGAGACAGGGGTGGGCAGTCCAGAATCCTAACTGACAGCAACTTCTTAACTCCCTGTGTTAGTTTCCTAGGGCTGCCCTAAGGAAGTACCACAAACTGGGCATCTTAAAACAACAGCAGCTTGTCGTCTCCCAGTTCTGGGGACTAGACCCCAAAATCAGTGTGTCAGCAGTGCCATGCCCCCTCTGAAAGCCATAGGGGAACCCTCCCTTGCCTCTAACTTCTGGTTTGCTGGCTTCTTCGCTGTTCCTTCCTTGTGTTACAGATGCGTCACTCATCAATCCTCCTTGTTCCCATGGGTTCTCCCTGAGCCCCTTCCCACCGTCTTCCCTGAGCATGTCTGCCTGTGTCCAAATCCCCCTTTCTAAAAGGACACCACACTAATGACTTCAGTTAAACCCGATTACTTCTACTAAGACCGTATTTCCAAATACAGTCATTCTGAGGTGGTAGGGGTTAAAACTTCAACATACCTTTTGGGGAGAGACGTTTTAACTTGTAAACCTCATTATCCCAGGACAGTACCTGAGGCAGCTAAGCAGGGCATAGGGGCTCTGAGGGAGATGGTTTGTGTTTTTATTTCTCTGTGATATTTTAAATTCTGAAACTCGTCCCAAATTGTCCTTTTTACTATTCTTAGTTTTCAAGGCTGAGGTTGAATGGCACCTACTCTTTCTGCTCCTGCCTCAACAAGAATTAATTCCTCTCTCTTCCATGTTTTGTAAAATTTGTTCATAACTCAAATAAAGCACTGTCAACATCTCATTAAGGTTATATCTATATATATGTGCTATTTCTACACTGGACTGTGTATAACCCTGACCCAAGGTTGTCACTTGCATTTAGCTTCTTGACTGGCTTATAGTAAATATTCAGCAAGAATTAAATGAAATAGAATTATGTGTCTTGACATTTATAATTGTTGGAGGGCAGTATTTGTTAAATAGGAAAAAAAAGGTTTTATTCATTCCTTTAAAAGATACTTGCTTGGCAAAAGACTCAGTTTAGGGCTCTAAGTTTATGACATCAAAATGGTCTTAGGAATGTGTAAGAAGTGGAGGGAACTGAACATTGACTGGAAGTCACTCTTGTCCCAGTTTTCCCCCCATTCAACTTTTCCTTGTTGCTCGTAATCCTGTCATTAGAACACTTAGACATCAAATGTAGTATCTTATGATTTTTGTATATTACATACAGTCTTTTACAGTCTTAATTTTGTTCATTGGTGGTTCCTGAATATTCATGTAATAGTTTTATGAAAATGGTAGAATAGCAAAATCCAGTGTGGAAACATTCAGTGTGCTAAGCCTGTGTAGCTGCCATAGCGTTTGTGCCTGTGCTAGGGGGACAGGAAGGGACAAGGTTTAATACTGACATATAGGAAGTAATACTGAAAGGTGAGGCCCACAGTTGATGAGGTCAGGGAATTGGAGAAGGAGAGGGAGCGTCCATACTGGAAGTTCTCTTCTAACCTAAACCAAGGCTCTCCTGTTCACTGGCTGCTCTGGGATCAAATGTACATCTTGCTTACATGAGTTTAAGAAATAACTCCAGCTACCTCTTCATGCCTAACAGAGTCCTCCAGCTGCTTTGCCTGCTTTCCAGGTAACTAAATATCAGAACTCTTACAAAGTAACCACTGTGTTTAGCCCAACAGGCACACACTAGGGAAACACTCCTCCAACAAGCAAATATTAACATGTGTCCCATGAAAGTGTTGTGAAGATTAATGATACAATGTATTTTAAGTGCCTGGTCACTCAGTGTCCAATGCATGGTGGATTTTAGGTTAGGTTATTGTAACCAAATCTTCATTTCTACCCTACAATGGATTTATATAATTAAGTCCTTCACTATGTGATTTTTCAGTGTCTCCTTCTTGGAGTAAAGTGTATGGCCTTGCTCCAGTATTACTGAGCTTGGTCAGCAATACGACTCACTATAGCCAAAAGAATGTGAGTAACAGATGTCAGGCCTAAGGTTTTAAATGTTCTTGGTTTATCCTAGCATCTTGGAACGTCCATCCTGTACGGTTAAAAGAGCATGTGCCAAGTGTTCATTGCTCTTTCTGCTTGTGTACAAGAATGCACACAGATGGAGCATTCTGAGCCCAAGGCAAAGTCTGCAGTTCAGCCTGGCCAAGCAAGCACAGCTGAGATCAACCAGACCTGCAGAGTCATCAGCAAGAACGATAAATGTTAATGTAAACCACTGAGATTTTTGTGGCTGTTAGATATGCAGCATTTCTGCATCAATAGCTAAGTAATACTGGCTACTATTATTGTTGTTAGTATTACTATCTCTGCCCTAGGGAACATTCCATCCTTGAGAATCCCACTCCAGCACTCAGCTCAGAATATTACAGACTAGAGACAAACCACGTACGCTCATAGAATGTCGCATTTCATTTCACATATTGAAAAACTGGTACCCAGAGATATAGAATCAACTGCAAAAAGTCTCACGGCTTTTTCCCGGACAGAACTGCAAGCAGCATATACCTCAGGGGTAGAGGGACCACACATCTCAGTTTGTCCACGATGGTCCCAGTTCACACCTGTTGCACCTCTATAATAATTAATAGCTCATAGTCTCTGAAAAAAGTTACGGTTTTACAGGAAATTATATGGTTACCCTACTTACTGGCTAACGAACATAAAATTTAATTTGGAAGTTGTCAGTGAAGATGATTTCCGTTGTAAATAAGATTTAAAAATGAGGGAAAAAAATAACACAAACTGGATTAAGTCATAAAAGAGATTGATTAGCTCATTAGGAATGTGGGAACAACAATGTTTGGTTTATTCCAACTTGTCTGATCCACACACAACTTTCCCCAAGGGCTGACTCCCCTTCACTATGGCAAAGTGATCTGCTGCGATGCTTCCACATCCATACCCTGTGCTACATGTTTCTTCTTTCCTGTCACAGAAGAAAGGAAAGAATTTCTCTAAAATCCTCTCAGAAGAGCTAAGAGGCCTATTTCCCAGAGGCTCCCAGCAAATGAATCCTCATGCTCTTTGGCCCAATTTTGCCAGCATGCCCATCCCTCCACCAAACTCTGAGGCCAGACAGCAGGGTCACATTAATTTGAATCACATGTCCTGCCTTCAAGGCCAGGGGTGGGGTCAGCTTTAGCCAAGAGGGCTTGGGCTGGGTAAGGTTGGCATTAATGTTGAGTATCAGGGGAATTAACAAGAGAAGGGGAAATGGATATTGGGGAGGCCACTCAACAGAGCTTGTCCATTCAATACACAGCTTGTTGTCTTCAAAAAGTAAATGGGGTTTCTGCCTTTAAACAATGAGTGCTCCATAATGCAATCCCAGAGCGGTCATCCAGTTTTTGCCAGGAGTTCCCAACATCCTACCATCAGGTTGGATGGTTAAAGAGCACAGTGGGGCTGAGAGGCATCTCCCTGTGTACTTACCAAGTGGGGCTGGAATGAAATGGGCCAGAGCATGAGCCACACCTGGATTTGAATCCCAGCTCTGCTACTTACTATGTAACCAGGCTTGTTTCTTAACTTCTGTACAGATCTGTAACTGGGGGCAGTAATGTCTACTTCATAATGTTTTGAGAGAATTCAAAAACATAACGGTTTTAAATTATCTACCACAAGACTGACTACATGGGTAATCAGTTTCCTTTCTTTGTGCCTTAATTACTTGTTGAGACAGAACAGATCCAGCCAAGGAACTATAATAGCTTGAAGCATCATCTCTACCAAAGGAACATCCCAGTGACCAGCTTTAAGAGACACAGCTTAGGCATATATATATATATATATATATATATATATATATATATGTATATATGTGTGTGTGTGTGTGTGTGTGTGTGTGTGTGTGTGTGTGCATATATATATATATCCCTCTGGTGCCTCCTGCAAACATGCTGACACATTCATAATGTTTTCGTATCCATTTTCTGGACTTGTTTGCCACCCTTGTCAGATTCTTTCCTTAGTGTGTATTAATTAATGATGTCACAATCTTCTTCCAGATCAGTTTCTTTCAGAGTCCACACTCTGGTCTCTACAGATGCCAAATCCCAAGCATTAAATGTGAGATTACTCATTTTAACGTAAGGTCTTGACGAGAAGCTCACTTTAGTCCCCTATGAACTTAAGCATTTTCCTGGACTATCCTTTCTCTAGATGGAAAGGGACAAGTAAGTCTAAGGGTGTGAAATCCTTCTATACAATTAAAAATTTTTTTTTTAACGTTTTATTTATTTTTGAGACAGAGAGAGACAGAGCATGAATGGGGGAGGAGCAGAGAGAGAGGGAGACACAGAATCGGAAGCAGGCTCCAGGCTCTGAGCCATCAGCCCAGAGCCCGATGCGGGGCTCGAACTCACGGACCGGGAGATCGTGACCTGAGCTGAAGTCGGACGCTTAACCGACTGAGCCACCCAGGCGCCCCCCTTCTATACAATTTAAAACACTATGCAGATAAGGGTAGCATTATATATGCACTGCTGGAGGAGAAAGATTTCACAGACTTCAAATCAGACCAGCCTCCTTCCTCCCCACCGCCCATACTCCTTCTAAATGGACATTGCAGCCAAGCTTTGTTGGAATCTTTTTTTTTTTTTAACTAAATTTTGAAATAAATTTAGATATACAGAAAATTTGCAAAGTTGTACAAACAGTTCCCATATACCCTATCCTGTTTTCTCCTGGCGTTATCAATTTTATAACCACAGTCCATTTGCCAAAATTAAGAAATTTAACATTATTGCAATAAAATTAAAGTACAAAATTATTCAGATTTTACCAGTTTTCTCCACTAATATCTTTCCTGGTTCAGGACACTACACTGCATTTCGTTATTAGTTCTCCTTGGTCTCTTCTGATTTTTTAACAGCTTCTCTGTATTTCCTTGTTCTCATGACCTGGATACTTTCAAATACACTGGCCAGGTATTTCTTACACTGCCCCCCAATCTAAGTTAGCTGTTCTCTCACAATTAGATAGAGGTTAGGGATCTTGGAGGAAGAATATCCCTGAAGCGGTATCCTTTTCATTGATCGTGTCAGAGAGGCCAAGATAACAAAATATGTATTCCTGGTGATATTAATCATAAGTGCTTGGTTAAGGTATTATCTGTGAAGTTTCTTCTTTCCCTTTCCATACTCTTTCTGTTATATGAGAGTCACTTAGTTCAGCCCACACTTATGGCCACATGAGTACTTCCTTACTGTCTGACACTACACGATGCTCCAGACTCATCCGTATTTGCCCTGTCCCAGTCCTAGAATCAGTCATTTCTCCAAGGATTCCTCCTTCATTTTATTGGAGAATGGTATTTAGAAACCAATTTCTGAGTGCTAGGTGTGCTGCCTCTTTTGACCAGCTTAAATGTCAAAAAAACATAAAATAGTTTTGGGATTGATTCCCTCCTGTTTTCCTGATCTTTCCCCTGAATAAGATCCTACATCAAATCTTTCCAATATTCCTTTGTTCATTCGGTCATTCATTAATTCAACATTTACTGATCTCCTATCATGTGTTAGATACCACTGTACTTGACACTGAGAATGAAGTTTGCATTTACACAGCCTAAGTGCAAATTGTCTGAAGTGATAGCCCTGCTGAGATATAAAAAACAGATAGGAATTAGGCAAAGAGAGAAGGGAGGTGGGGTAAGATAAAATAATGGATAATAAATATGTGTGTTCTCCAAGCACGTGTCCACAGAGACACTTAGAGAATCAGGTTAGTTGTCATTTTTTTATTCTATTACTTAATCAGATAATATAATTTTATATTTGTGAGTAAGCCCCATTCTCCCACTGGTTGTACTTACTCTGGAGGAGTAGATAGGGAATTTATAAAATCTCTAACCATCTAATAATGCTAAATGAAAGAAACTCATGGCCAAAAAAAGTAAAATGCTAAAACCAATGAGAAACACAAACACAATGTGTCCTAGAGCAATTTCTTGTAATTAAAACCAATGAATAGCCCCAGTGTAGTGGTTACAATACTGTGTGCTGGTGGTGGAGAAGCAACCCAGAAAGACATGGCCTCATGTTGAAAGCACCTTAAGCCAGGTGTGATGAGCATTACAGAAGGAAGCTGCATGGAGCTATAGGACATATAGCAAGCAGATTTGACCATCTTCAGGGTTCAAAAGCTTCCTAGAGAAAGTAGCCTTAATGATGAGGATTGAAGGAAGACCAGAAACTGATAAAGGCGAAAAAAAACAAGATCTGGGTGCTAGATATGCTACATCTTGTGATTGGCTTAAATCTCAAACAACTCATCTATTATCAGAGTTTTGTGAGTAATTCCCTAATCTCTTCATTACTCCTAATCTTTACCCCAAATAGAATCATACACTAGGCTATCTTCAGTATTCATTCTTTCATTCATTTATTCAACATCTAATAAAAAGAGAGGGAGGAAAAGCATTCTTACAATATACAGATTCTATAAATATACAAATCCGAGCAGGAATCCTAGCACTGCTTTGAATAACATTTTTTAGTTGAATTGGATGCCTGTTTCTCCACCCTAATAACCCACATGGTCATTAAATAAATGCTGACATGTAGTATTGATTTATATCAATAGCAAACATTTATATCAATACTAAAGTTCTAAAGAATTCAGTAATGTACTCTTCTGAAAATCTTTTGATTCATAAAAACCACTCCAAAACGCAGTGAATTAAAACAAAACAACTATTCTGTTAGCTTAGAAAGGTACAGTTTGGGCAGGGCTTGGCATCTGCTGGGGTGCCTTGACTGAGAGCAAGAGGACACGTTTCTAAGTTGGCTTAATCAACTGGTTTTTGGTGGCTGTCAGTTGGGAGCATAGCTGGGGCTGAAGGCTGGGAACCCTGGGTTTCCCTCTGCATGGGTCTCTCCGTGTGGCCTTGGTTTTCTCATGCAATGAGAAATTCCAAAGGCAGAAATCCTAAGAGTCAGACCTAGGAGAAAACTGGACTGCCTTTTACAACATGGCGTCAGAAGTCTCTTTCTGTGCCACCTGCTGACCTGTATTCATTGAGCTAGTCATAAAGGTCTATCCAGTTTAAGAGGAAGGGAAATAAACTCCATCTCTTAATGGGAATATAGCAAGGTGTTTTTTTGTTTGTTTGTTTTTGTTTTTGTTTTTTTTTAAAGCAGGTGGGATGGGAAATAATATTGCAGGCACTGCTGGAAAATAAAATCCGCCAGTCAAGAGATAACTTCTTCAACTCCAGATAGATGTTTAATAAAATGGTATTGTTGATTTTTGAAACAAAGATATCCAAGTTTTGTTACCTTTCCTTTGATATGATTCTGAAAAGATATTTTACTAGAACTGGGGGACCGAGGTGGCTCAGTCAGTTAAGTGTCTGACTCTTGATTTTGGCTCAGGTCATGATCTCATGGTTCGTGGGATCAAGTCCCATGTCAGGTTCTGTGTTGACAGTGAGGAGTCTGCTTGGGATTTTCTCTCTCCCCCTCTCTCTGCCCCTCTACTGTTCACACATACTCTCTATCAAAATAAATCAATAAACTTAAAAACCTTTTTTTGAAAAATAAAAATTTTAAAAATATATTTTACTAGAATCATCAGTTTGTCTTTCTGCAGATGTAACACTCAATTTACTCCCTATTAAATTTAAAAACTGTGGCAGTTACATGATCAGCAATATTTCTTTAATGGATGAGACACTATTTTGTTTTCCTACTTACCTTCCATTTAATATAGTACCTAATGATTATTAGCTATTATTATTATTATTATTATTATTATTCCATATGAGACATTGTATCTTCACTTGATGATGAAATCTAATGTGGAGAAGTGAAGGCAACTTTTCTAAATCGTAATTAAAATTAATTAAAAATTAAGCGATTTTTTTTTAAAATCACAGTGTCACAGATGGGATTTGAACCAAAATCTTGTCCTAAGTCTAGGTTCTCAATGTTAATTAAACCTGTCTAATCCGGATGGCCAACAGGCACATTAAAAGATGCTCAACATCACTCCTCATCAGGGAAATACAAATCAAAACCACACTCAGATATCACCTCACACCAGTCAGAGTGGCCAAAATGAACAAATCAGGAGACTATAGATGCTGGAGAGGATGTGGAGAAACGGGAACCCTCCTGCACTGTTGGTGGGAATGCAAACTGGTGCAGCCACTCTGGAAAACAGTGTGGAGGTTCCTCAAAAAATTAAAAATAGACCTACCCTATGACCCAGCAGTAGCACTGCTAGGAATTTACTCAAGGGATACAGGAGTACTGATGCATAGGGGCACTTGTACCCCAATGTTTATAGCGGCACTCTCAACAATAGCCAAATTATGGAAAGAGCCTAAATGTCTATCAACTGATGAATGGATAAAGAAATTGTGGTTTACATGCACAATGGAGTACTACGTGGCAATGAGAAAGAATGAAATATGGTCCTTTGTAGCAACGTGGATGGAACTGGAGAGTGTGATGCTAAGTGAAATAAGCCATACAGAGAAAGACAGATACCATATGGTTTCACTCTTATGTGGATCCTGAGAAACTTAACAGAGTAGGAGAGAGCCAAAGCATAAGAGACTCTTAAAAACTGAGAACAAACTGAGGGCTGATGGGGGGGTGGGAGGGAGGGGAGGGTGAGTGATGGGTATTGAGGAGGGCACCTTTTGGGATGAGCACTGGGTGTTGTATGGAAACCAATTTGACAATAAATTTCATATACTGAAAAAAAATAACAAAAAAAAAAAAAAATAAGACCTGTCTAAAGCTTGGGTCATGATTTACATGTCAAGCTTATAAGAAAAATCTTCAGGCTCAATCTAAATGAGTTGAGATATCCTCCCCCAAAAAACTGTATCCTAGGATCTTTCATGTCAGAGATGGGAGTTAATACAGATTTACATTTGAATATAACTCTGTCTATTGTTCTGTGTGACAGAATAGTTGAACAAAGCAAAATCTAAAGATACAATGTGGAGAGAACTAAAATATTGTGCTGCCTTTTCTCTATTCTTCTACCAATTCAATTTCATAATTCCATAACACATTGATTAAATGCCATAAGAAGATAAGAAGTTAGGAGATAAAAGGAAGCACAGAAATTTTGCTAATATAAAACAAATTACAGAATGTGTCCAGAAGGAAGCTGATCTTGATCAATGAAAAGAAAAAACAAAGAAAAAAAAAAGAAAGCTATATTGTGAAGACTGACAGTCTAGTGTTCATTCCCAAAACTAGCTCTGCATCAAAATCACCTGGAGAGTATAGTAACTATTCAATGCTCAGAGTTGACTTCTGGAAATTCAGATTGATTTGGCATAGGGTGGGGCCTGGGAATGTGTCTTTAACAAATACTCAGATAATGTTAATGCAATAAGATTTCTAGAAAACATAGCTTTAGGGTAAAACTCAGGGATTCTTTTTAAATTTCAATTTTTAGCATGTATTTAAACTTCTGATGTCACTCTCTCTGTCAACAGATTTTTTCTCCTGGCTTTTTTCTTTCTTCTTTTTTTGGAATACCTACTACATAATATCTGTTCACTAATGGAAGCCAAGATTCTGATTCATTCTTTTGCAATTATCATATTAGATTATTGTAATATCTTTTGTGGTGAATCAGATGAAACACCATTTCCATATTTTTATTAGAATTAAAAATAGAATACAATTATGGAATACTTGATGTTTTCATATTTGCATTTCCTTTAAATATCAAAGTTTATTGCCACTGAACTATAGCATTAATGTTTGGTTGTTGAACCTTCTGTTTTAATACAGAAATAACTGACTCCTAGAATCAATTTTGTTTCTTTAACTGTTTACAAAAACTTCAAAAACTGGATGGATACTTCAATGACTTACCATAAGGATGAGTTCTCCAAAGACTGAACTGTAAAAGTTTAGCATTTGTCAGGACCTCTTAGAAGCTCAAGAAAGCTTTTACCCCCTTCCTACTCCAATCCTATAATGAATTAAGCAGGGTTTCCCAGAATGTTTTGAGAATTTTTACATGGACTTCTTATATCCTTCAATCTCAGTAGAAATTCATTACTTCATTCAAAAGTTTTTTGAGCATATACTCCATTCTGGGCACAAGGAATACAAGTGTAAACAAGATAGAAAGCATTCTTGCTTTAATGGTGCTTATATAAGTATATCTTTTGAATTATAATTGCATCAAAGTAAGAATAAACTTTCTCAATAACCTTCCCCTATTCTGCCTCATCACCCGAAGTAACCTAAAATCTCTGTCTGCTATAGAGACAGCAGAAAGGATTTCTTAGTAGCATTTTGGCCAGTGAAAACTCCTGAGGCTTCTGAGGCAAAGGACACAAGCCCTTCCCAGCTTTACCAAAAGGCAAAACAATGACAAGGAGAAACCAACCATTATCTAACCAGTGGTCCCTGCTCAACACTAGGGCTCCTTGAGGAGCCTATCCTACATTATCATTTTAACTAGAAGTTCTGTGGATGGCACTTCTTGGGGTTGAAGAGAAGTTAGGCACTGGTTGCTTAAGTGTGTTTGACTACTGCTTAAACATGTGCTGAAGACATCTGGCCCAGGGCTGAGGGGTTTCCAAGGGCCTTTAATGTCTTCAGGGATCTTTGGCTTTGAGGCCAAAGACTGACTTTGATCAGAACATTTGAAAGCTGATCCAACTCTCACCAGCCTCAAAAACCGATTACATACTTGCTTGGAAATGACAACGATTTCTACTTGTGCCCTTGGAGCCCAATTATCCAGGGACACACCCCTCAGAGGATTACAGCCTGGATGCCTGGGCTCATCCCACATGGTGGACTTGGGTCTCCGCCATGATTGTGCCTCATGAAAGAAACTGCAAAAACACCCACTCATCAGGTGTCCCTTGCCTGCAGACCTCCCTTAAATCAGACAAAGCTGAGAAGAGACCAAGAAAATCACCTCTGGATAACTGAAACAGCTGTCACAATTCATGACTGCCACCTTGACCGCAACTAAGTTCTCACTCAATGTCTAGGCTCTTAATTCACACACACCTCTAACCTGTTTGGCTACTTTCTGTTGTTTTCTGAGCACAGGTTAGTTGGCTGAAGCTGTTGTTACAGCAGGACATAAAGTTCCTGACCATTGTTTGTAAATTCTTACTCAGCACCTTTTTGCTCTGTGTTTACACATAATTCTGGCAAGCTCTGTTTCTGTTCTCTTCAGTACAGTTTAACTGTGTAGATGTCCAAAACCCCTTTTTATAGTTAGTGACCAGTATTTACAAGTTCTTACTCAATGCCTATCAGCTCTGTGTTCCTACAGCATTCAGCAAAGCTTGGTTTTGGTTATTTTGCTGTTCATTTCACTGCATACCAATGAACACAGGAGTGAGTGGATTTTACAAAAGACAGTTATAATGACAAAGGCAAAAAGTGATAGTTAACAACCTTTTGAGAAGAAAAAGAATAATTATATTAATTATAAAGAAAAATAATATATATATATATATATAATTATAAAGAAAAATTGTATTAATTTTAGACCAACATCAAATAAAGATAGCAATATATTATCTAGTTTGGGGCTATTAGCCCTACATGTCTTATAGTCCCTGAAAGCAGATGTTAGTGCCCAACACATTAAATGATGTTCTTATGATGATGTATACAAAATAAATAAAGGAATAAAATTACACTCAGTATATTTTTTTAAGAAGATATAGGAGTATGCGATGCATTTTATCTAGTTTTCCATGTAAGTTGATATAATTTCGCACTTGAAGGGGTTAGCTTTTGTTATAATGACCATAATAGCCACTACTTTTGAGTGCCTCTTTCATGCCAGGCAATGTGCCAGGTGTTTAAGACAAATGGTCATTAATCTTGCTGGACAGTGAGCCCGCAAAATGGCCAGGCATGCATCTGAGAGGTTTGGAGAAGGCAGATTCCTTCTGTTGTGGTTTTGCCAGTTGATTTTGAGAATTAAAGACTTACACATTGCCCTTCTCTTAAATTTCCTGATGTCATTTAATTTATCATATTGAGTTGATGTAGTTAGACAAGCTTTAATAATAATAATAATAATAATAATAATAGTAATAATAATAGTCACCACTCTTAAGTATCTGCCCTATGCCAAGCAACGTGTCTGGTCTTTAATATAAAATACGTTTACTCTTGCCAAGGTAGTTATTACTATCCCCATTTTACATGGTGAGAAACAATGGCTCCAGGGGAGTATCATCTGCTAAAGGACAGTAGGTGAAATATAGAGCCAAGATTCAACTCCAGTTGCCTAAGACCCCAAAGCCAGACTCTTCCCAATCCCAGACAACTGCACTTAGAGACGAAATCCCCTTAAATGCACTTTATGGTTCCTGAACATTCAGTGCTCTAAGGGAGTCATCTCTACAAGGAGTTTTCTGGTTCAGTGGAAAGGTTCCTATTTCTATCCCTCTTTTCCATGGAACAGTGTTTTCAGCCAGGAGAGGAGAGCCATTCTGTACCTGTGAGTTTGAGCCAACGGAGAATTTTAACCATCAAAGAGGAACCCAGCCAGAGTAATTCCTTGATGTCACCAGCTGAGTCCATCCACCTCTCAGAGTGACCTGGTCCTCTTCTACCACACTCAGTTCTTTCCCTGGCAGTTGAGGACACCCTAAACATCGTCTCCAGGCCTTGGAAGGAACCTTTCCTAGGGCCTACAGCAAAGAAGATGCCTGTGGGGATGGGAGAACAGTCCTGGGTGCAAGTCGACTCCACTGTGCAGGAAAGTCAGCTGGATTTTCTTATTTTCCTACTATGAGAGTCCAGGAAGGTCCATGAGCACAAAATCCCATTCCTCCCTTCTGCTGTAAATGTCTTTCTCATTCCTTGTCTAGCTTAAAATTCATGGACATCATTTCCTTGATTCTAGGCTCTTAATGGCAGTTGATATGTTCTACTGAGGGGACAGAGAATCATACATCAAAGCTCTGCAAGCCCTGATACCAGAGTGTGCATAATTATCACATTTTCTCCTGGGAGCAGGGACACATTAGAGAGCTTCCCCAAGCTTGGATGGTAGAATGTCTTGGCGTTCTTGTGAACCCCACACATTTTAACACTCCCTATTGCCTGCCCGACCTCAGTGAAGCATTTAAGTACTGAATACAGGTTTTTGTTTTTTTTTTTTTTTAAAGAGGTTTTTTTTTCATCAGGTGGGTTTTAATCCAGTGTTCAGTCAATGGTCTTGCTGTTTGTTTATTGTCAAAAAAGCCTAGCAGAGGTTATCTAAGTCTATGTCCCAAAATTAGGGTTTATTTGGTAGCATCATAATTACCTATCAAGGCCTAGAGTTGTATAATGGCAAAGTTTTCCATTTCCCACCTCTATTGGAGTTGCACCAAACTGGCACCAATTTCCTCCATAGCTTCCCTTTTTGTGATTTCCAGACACAACCTCACTAGCGAATGAATGCAGACAGCCATACAGGTCATATTTAGGATGGCTTCCTTTGCAACAGAGGAGGCATAGAAGAGGGCCGTGATATAAAGAGGAGTTATCTTATCTCCTCACTCCTTGTCCCATACCCTAATAAACGCACACCCTTATCAGGGACTCTGTAACTTATTTAGCCACTTCCTGGCTCCAGCCCACAGCAGCTTCTTTCTCTATGCATCTAAGACTTCTAGTCCTTGCCCATCAGCCCAGTCTTCTCTAATTGTGGTAGGCAGAATAATGACCCACCCACCCTTCACACATCTGTGTAGATATCCTCATCCTAATCCCTGGAAACTGAGAATATGTTAGTTTACATAGCAGAAGGTACTTTGAAGACATGATTATCACTGAGGACATTGAGATGGAGAGATTACTCTGGACTATCCGGATGAGCCCAGTAAAATCACAAGAGTCCTTCCAGGTGGAAGAGGGAAGGAGAAAAGGAGGTAAGAGTGCTGATGCAGTGTGAGAAGGACTCAACTAGCCATTACTGATCTGGAACATGGAAGAAGGAGGCCACGAACCAACAGCATCTGCCAGGGCAAATGGAGGAAGCCAAGCAGTGAGTACCTTGTCACAGAGAATTACTGTAAAGACAGCATAAAGTTTACACCACATTTGTAGAATGTTAGAATTAGAAGGTAACTTCAAATTCTCCCAATCCAATAGATGAGTCTGACCAACGTGTAAATAGTGGTCCAAATGACTGTCTCAAAGTCACACCATTTGGGTTAGGGGTGGGAATTAGCATCCCACCTCCTGATTCCCAGCATTCTTTCCACTACCCCCTGCCCACACCCACTGCATCCACTGTTCAAACAAAACACTCTACAGAATCAATCCCAATTTCAGGCAAGGTTAAACAACAAATAATGAAAACTATAGGAAATTATTGGATTTTTGTTTGTTTGGACTTTGAAGCATTTAGAATTATTTCATGAATGTTGTTATGTGTCTGATTTGGGTTTTATTTTTTAGCAGTTGACTTAGCTTAAGCGGCAGCATTAACCTTTATTTTCCTGCAGCTAAATTGCCAATATCCCCAATGTTGACCCAGGAACTGTAAGTGATTCCTGCCTGGCCATGGAGCCTCTCACTACAAATATGCTGACCCTGCAGCAGGCAGACATGCCACATCCTGCTCTGATTCAGTGGCTGTGTCCAGAGGACCAGAGCTCTTACCTGATGTTGCAAGAGATAAGCCATGTCCTGGCATCTCAGAGTCTCAGTGGCACCTGGAAAATATAATTAATTCAAGCCAAATTCTCTTACTATTTCCTCTCCTATAAAAAAAGACAGTAATACCCATCTTATTAAACTCTTGAGAATAAGAGAGATAACATATACATAGTGCCTGACATACAGCTGGAACTCAGTTTCTTGCTTTTTATTTCAGTATGATTGTCATATCAGTTTTCATGCTCATTGTTCATGCAACATCTTTAAGATAATTTTATATCAAGCTTACTAATTAAACATTGATGTCCCCCTCCTCCAATGTTCATAGCAATCCACCTGATTAAAGTTCTCAGGAAACCCCATCCTCCCCAGGGTACACTTCCTGCCTCTCCTTGGCAGCCACTGCTGCCATCCCTCCCACAGTAGGGGCTTTACTGCCCTCTGAAAATGCCTTAAGGAAATGATTCAGAAGCAATTGATTCTCTTCCTGTATTCTTCAGTAAACTCGATGATGGAAAGCTTTGGTTTCTCTCCTTCTTTAAGCACTTTATCTTTTTAGAGTAGTTTTAATTTCACAGTAAAATTGAGTGGAAGGGACAGAGACTTCCCACATACCCCTGACCCCACCCATGCATTATCCACAGCCCCCACCAGAGTGATATATTGCTGTTACAGCTGATGAACCAACATTGACAGAGCATAATGCCCAAAGTCCATAGTTTGTTTTAGGGTTGTGAAAATTAATAAAGGGAAACGTCAGTAAAGTAGAGTTCGGAGACCAGAAGGGGGAGCCATACCACTCAAGGTCAATTATAGGAAGGACTGTCAATTATAGACTCCAACAGAAAAATCCTCAAGAGGAAAGAATCATCAATTACAGATCCAATAAAAAGATCTACATTGCCTCTCCTATAAGAAATCAACTACCCCTGCAACTCAGCCAATGAAAAACCTGAACTCTTGCTTTTCTCTAATGGACTTTCCTTCAAAACAAGCCCTCTCAAATTTTTCCTTTTCCATAAAATAACTTTCCTCTCCTCTGTTGGACTTGCTGTTTATGTTGCCATACATTGCATATCCAGAATTGTAATTCTCTGTTATTCCCAAATAAACCCATTTTTCTTGCCAAAATAACTGACAGTTTTATCTTTAAGGTTAACAGGGTTCACTCTTGCTTTTGTACGTTGTATGGATTTGGACAAAAGTTATCATAATATATATCCATCATTATAGCACCATAAAGGGTACTTTCACTGCTCTGATAAAACTCCTTTGATATTTTGGCTATCTCCATAGTCTTACTGTTTCCAGAATGTCCCATCAATGGAACCATATAGTATGTGGCCTTTTCAGATTGGCTTCTTTCAATTAGGAATATGCATTTAAGTTTCTCTCATCTCTTTTCATGGCTTCATAGCTCATTTCTTTTTACCACTGAATACTATTCCGTTGTCTGGATGTACCACAGTTTATTTATCCATTCACCTTCCAAAGGACATCTTGGTTTCTTCCAAATGGTGGCAATTAGGAACAGAGGGGGAGAAGAAGCATTCTACAGTCCTACAGTGAGGGCTCAGACTTTTAGTGGGCCTGTGCTTCTCATTATAAACTTCACATGTTCTCAGTGTTTTGGTTTCGGTTGTTAGAATCAGCTAAAGTTGGAGATTTCCCTTCTACCATGTAGAAGGCTTGAGCTGACTGGACTTGGGTATTTCTCTTCCTCTGGTCAGTTAGGCTCTGATAATACCCCAGCAGTTTAGGGTCTATTAATTAGTCTCTGCTGAGGACAGATCTTATTAAGAAATAAGTATATTTCAAAAGGGTTCCTTTCTCCTCCTCTACAGAATCACAAGGGGATTTTCTTTGATACTTACTGTGAGAACCTAGTGGAGCTCTTAGAGGTAAATCTCACAGAATTGTAGAACACCCCTCCACCCCACCAGGACCAGGTCCCCCTGGAATTTTTAGCTCTCACAATTGTCCAGCCATTTGTCACAACATGTTATCCCACCCCATCTCTAGTTCCTGGCACTGGTTCTTGCTGACTTGCCCCTTGTGACTCTCCACTCGGGTAAGCCATTACTCCTGGGCAGGGTTCTCACCTTTGTCCTCACCTCTCTTTAGGATCCTACAACAGCTGATGATTTTTCAATCTGTTCACCTTTTTATTTGTTACTATGACTTTCCAAGCTCCTTACATGTGGAGCCCAGTACAATCAATTTTCAGTGGAAACAATCCAGCTAATTGGACAGCTCTAAATCTCCCCCAGGCTGAAAAGAATGGATTTATGATGTTGCTGCTCCTACAGTTGTTGTCATGGTGCTGCTGCTGTGGTTGTTGTTGAGTCTATATCATGCATGAATTATATAGGAGCAACAAAGTTAACTGCTTTTCAAAAATTTTTTAAATGTTCATTTATTTTTGAGAGAGAGAGAGAGAGAGAGAGAGAGCGTGAGAGCGAGTGAGCATGAGCAAGGAAGGGGCAGAGAGAGAGAGGGAGACAGAGAATCTGAAGCAGGCTCCAGGCTCTGAACTGTTAGCAGGGAGCCCGATGCGGGGCTCGAACCCACAGACTGAACCACGAGATCATGACCTGAGCTGAAGTCTGACGCTTAACCAACTGAGCCACCCAGGGGCTGTTAAATAGAATCTCCAGGATAACCACAGAGAAAATAACTATAGATAAAAAAAAAAAAAAAAAAAGAAAGAAAATGAGAAAGGTATTTAAATATATACTACAAAATCAACTAAAACTAAAAGAAGACAGTAATGCAGGAAATGAAAGAAAAGCTATAAGGCATATCGGAAAAAATAGCAAAATGACAGATGTAAGTCTGTTCTTATCAGACTTAATATATTAAATGTAAATGGACTGAATTTTCCAATCAAAAGCTGAGATTAACAGAATGGATAAAAACACAGATTGACCTATACGCTAGCTACAGGAGACTCACTTTAGATCCAAAGACACAAATGTGTTAAAAGTACTCACTTTAGATCCAAAGACACAAATGTGTTAAAAGTACTCACTTTAGATCCAAAGACACAAATGTGTTAAAAGTACTCACTTTAGATCCAAAGACACAAATGTGTTACAAGTAAAAGGGTGGAAAGACATTCCATGCAAATAGTAAGCAAGAGGGTGTAGGGATGGCTACACTAATATCAGATAAAGTAGACTTTAAACTTAAAAAGTTATAAGACAAAGAAAGACATTATATGATAATAAAACCTCAACGCAGGAAGAAGATATAATAATTATTTATATACGTAGTAATAGATTAGCAAAATATAGAAGCAAAAACCGACAGAATTAATGTAGAAATAGACAGTTCCATGATAATAGTTGGAAACTTCAATTCCAAACTGAAAACAATGGCTAGAAAACCAGACAAAAGACTAGAAATAGAGGATTTAAACAACTCAAGAAGCCAGCCAGATCTAACAGACATCTACGGAATATTCTATGCAAGAACATTCCCTGTGAAAGCAGAAGAAGCAACGGAATACACATTCTTCTCAAGTGCACATAGAATATTCCCAGGATGATTCCTATGTTAGGCCAACAGTGTAAGTCTTAACAAATGTAAGAAGATTCAAATCATATCAGCATATTTCTTTCTTTCTTTCTTTCTTTCTTTTTCTTTCTTTCTTTCTTTCTTTCTTTCTTCCTTTCTTTCTTTTCCTTTCTTTCTTTCCCACCCAATTTACATCCAAGTTAGCCAGCATACAGTGCGACAATGATTTCAGGAGTAGACCCCCAAATGCCCCCCACCCATTCTGCCCATTCCCCCTCCCATAACCCCTCCAGTAACCCTGGTTTTTCTTCATATTTAAGAGTCTCTTATGTTTTGTCCCCCTCCCTGCTTTTATATTATTTTTGCTTCCCTTCCCTTGTGTTCATCTGTTTTCTATTTTAAAGTCCTCATATGAGTGAAGTCATATGATATTTGTCTTTCTCTGACTAATTTCGCTTAGCATAATACCCTCTAGTTCAATCCACACAGTTGCAAATGGCAAAATTTCATTCTTCTTGATTGCCGAGTAATACTCCATTGTATGTATGTGTATGTATATATATATATATATATATATATATATATATATATATATATATATATACCACATCTTCTTTATCTGTTCATCCATTGATGAACATTTGGGCTCTTTCCATACTTTGGCTATTGTTGATAGTGCTGCTATAAACATTGGGGTGCATGTGCCCCTTTGAAACAGCACACCTGTATCCCTTGGATAAATGCCTAGTAGTGCAATTGCTGGGTCATAAGGTAGTTCCATTTTTAACTTTTTGAGGAACCTCCATACTGTTTTCCAGAGTGGCTGCACCAGTTTGCATTCCTACCAACAGTGCAAAAGGGTTCCCCTTTCTCCACATCCTCGCCAACATCTGTTGTTTGCTGAGTTGTTAATATTAGCCATTCTGACAGGTGTGAGGTGGTATCTCATTGTGGTTTTGATTTGTATTTCCCTGATGATGAGTGATGTGGAGCATTTTTTCATGTGGAGAGACCGGCCTTTAAAGTAAAGCTGGAAATTGCTGGAAGCCACCCTAGCATCTTCTGGCTACAGACCCTGATTCCTGTCACATACCACCAGCCTCTGGTTTGTAGCCACAAACGATTTCAAAGTGAGAAATGAATGTTGGCTTTGAAGGCTCATGGCACACACAGCAGCCAGAGGCAAAGTCCTGAGCCTGCAAAGTGAGGTGGCCATGTATCACTACTTAGTCATTTCTTATCCATTCGTCACCACTGCACTGGATGAAGGTATGGCTGGTTCTCTCATCAGCAAAATGTGGTCCACGAATACATGTATTTACAAATGATTTCATAGGGTTCTTATGTTATAAACTTTGAGTCTTGGAGTGGAAATCATTTCTGTCCAAGTATGTGGCACCTGAGAGAAGTCCCCTGTGACTGCCTCAAGTGGCAGAGCCCAACCCTCCTGCCACACAGTATCTGCTATTCCACCCTCACCAGTTTGGCCCCGCACCTCCAGGTGGAAAGCTCAGGACCTCAACTGCTGACCCAAGGTCCTAGACTGGGTCAGCAGTGGTTGCCTGTGTGTAGCCTCTGGCATGCACTCACTGCGCCTGGGATCCACCATCCAGAGCCCTGTCCTTTGCTCTGCTCACCATTCTTTGCTAGGGGTACCCCCTGATTGTGTGTAGAGGGCTGGAACTGGCTCAGAAGATGATCAGGAAGTTGTTGGCCGTTGATCTTCTAAACATCCTTGGGAGTGCACTTCTGTGGTTTGTTCACCCAGCCCTCCAGCAGCAGTGTTCAGGGGCTTTGTGGGAGATGATCTTGTGGGACCTGGTGCTGGGCTCTGTGTCCAGCCAAGAGACTGTGTACTCAGGAACTGACAGCAGGGAGGAGACATTGCTACCGTTCCCCCAGCTGAGGTCGTGGCTATGAGGCCAAGACTGGGGGACTCGAGTCCCGATGCGGACGGAGCCCAACACATCCTCCTCACAGCAAGTTATGAAATAAGATTCCAAAATCAAGGGCAAAATAGTATTTTAAAATCAGTATTTTCCTTGGCAACTTACACACTAGCCTTAAGTTGGGAGAGGTTTCAGAGATAGCTGGACATAAATTAAGCAACCTGCACACACACAAAGGTCCAAACTTCCTTGACTTTACTTGGTAAATCAGGATGGACTCAGAAAAGAATAGTTTTGCAGTTCACACTAGAAGGGAGAACCTGCCAGTCTGCTGTGAGGAGAGTGAGGTTTGTTTGTTTGTTTATAATTCTTTAATGTTTGTTTATTTTTGAGAGAAGGGGAGGGAGGATGAGTGGGGGAGGGGCAGAGTGTAAGAGACACACACAGAATGGGAAGCAGGCTCCAGTAACCAAGCTGTCAGCACAGAGCCCCACCTGGGCTCGAACTTGTGAGCCTGGACAACATGACCTGAGTCGAAGTCAGAGGGTTAACTGAGTGAGCCACCCAGGTATCCCAAGAAGAGGGAGTGTTAGACTCCCAATTCCCCAGTCGTGAACTTACTCCCTCACGGTGGGGGCAGCACCAGGAGTTAAGCGGGAGGAAATCCGATATGGACGCATCTCGGAAGCTAGTTGTCCTCAACACAGAGGCACAAAGTTGGAAGGGAAGGAGACATGTCAGAAGCCAGGTGAGTTCTATGCAACGCAAAGGCTTTTGGGGACTGAGGATACCCTTGCCCGGATCACATACAATGTACCCAGGCTAATGTTTCTGCTATGTCTGCAAGAATCTAAGTGGGGTCTCTGTGGGCCACAGCCAGTGATGTAGTCCCCACCCACTGTGGCTCCAATACCTTGACTGCCGCCGTGGCCACGCATGCGGCACTGGGATGGTGTGTAGATGCTGAGGACGGTCAGACCCGGAGATCTCGGGCACCATGAGAAGCTCCATACTCTCTGCGCTGAGGCACCCAGGACCTCTAGGAAAGAGGGGTGCAGAAAGATCAGGTGGGCGGGTCCTAAAACCCTCCAGGTGGGATGGGTCCTGGAGAGGGTTGAGATTGAGTATAATTGCATGTTAGATAGCAGACTTAAATGAGAAGGCAGGTATGATAAGAGCGGACTTGCATCATGCTTGTGTGCACACGACCCTATGAGAGACTCGGAGGCAGGCTGGGCTGCGATTAGGAGAAAACCCACATGGAGGTCTCGTGGGTCAGACCCCCGTGCCTGCCTGTGCTCTGGGGAGTGGGTACATGATTTGGAGACAGAAATGAGTGTGTGTGTGAAAGCTTTGAATGTGAGCGTTAGTGTCCGCAGGGACTCTTCAGTACCTTCATGTGAGCTCTGCTCTCCAGCGGGAGATGCGGGGGGGTGCAGGGCTGGGACTGCACACCATTGGGACAACTTGGCCAACAGCAGCCGGAAGCAAGGGGCAGTTGGGCAAACGGCTCTGGCAGGCTGAGGACCTAGAGGTGATGGATGGCAGATAGGACGAGGGAAAGGCCGGAGGTTTATTTGGTGGCTTGGGAAGCATTGGTGTCTTACACCCTCAGGCTGAGGCTGGGCGGGGTTTCTAGCTCCTTGTCCACATGACAGACCAGCCAGGAACCACATTCTAGGAACCCATACAAGATGGGAATGTGGAAAACAGATTGCACTCTCACGGAATGCCCCGTTTGGACCTGAAGGCTCTTGGAAATCCGTGCCTATCTCGGGGACTGGCACAGGTCTACTAACGACATTTTGTCAAGATGGAATATGGTCCCCATTTCAAAGATGAGTACATTGAGGGGCACCTGGTTGGCTCAGTCGGTTAAGCCTCTGACTTCAGCTCTGGTCGTGTTCGCTAGGTTTGTGAGTTCGAGCCCGGGTGGGGCTCTGTGCTGACAGCTTGGATCCTAGAGCCTGCTTATGATTCTGTGTGTATGTCTCTCACTCTCTGCCCCTCCCCCGCTCGCACTCAGTCTCTCCCTGTGTCTCAAAAATAGTATTTCCCTTTCCAGTTCCAGTTCCACTATTTTGCCCATTTTGAATTGAGTACATTATCTTCTTGAGCTGTAAGAGATCTTAATGTGTTCTAGATAGAAGTCCTGCTTCCTTTTGGAGCACCATTTCACTCACCTGCTCATACTTCTCTCCCTCTTGAGTCTCTCCTTCGTGGGAAGCCAGATGCCATGAAATGAGGCCACTCAATTCAACAGCAGGCTGTGGAGGGGTCCATGTGTCAAGGAATGGAGGCCTGTCAACAACCAAGTGAGAGAGCTCAGACATGGCTTCTTCAGCCCCACGGGAGCCTAGAGATGATTCTAGATCCAGCCGAGAGCTGGACAGCAACCTCGAGAGAGACCCTGAGCCAGAACCACCCAGCTGAGCCTCTCCCAGATAGCATACCTTCAGAATCTGTGTGAGATAATACATATTTGTTCTTCTGAGCTGCTACGTTTTTAGGTAATTTGTTACACAGCTGTGGATAAGTAATATCCATTCAAACCACAATAACTGTACTTCAAACCCCAAATCTGGATATCATAATCAGGGCATGCAGTTAGATGTACAAGTTGGAAGCACAGTTTTCAGAAAGGATGCAATACCAGAATTCTTTCTCCCATTCCAAAGCCTGGGTAAGATTAGGTACAGTGCCATAAGCTATTTCCACTTCAGACTAAATTAAGTCCTTCTATTCTTTCTCATTATTGAGTGCTTTTTACAGCCAGCCTCTTTCCCTTTGAGTTCTCAATGCTCTTTATCCTATAGCTACTGTTTTAACATCATTCTCTGCCTCTAAGATTCTCATAATGGGACAAAACCATTAAGGCCATATAGACCAACCCACATACTTGAATCTTCTGTACAACATCCCCCAAAGTCATCTTCTAATATACTTTTAAATTATGAGGTCACTATCTCCTAGGATAGCTCATTCTATCTTTGCATTATTTCCTTAGAAAATTCCTCTGATAGAAGAATCACTAGCTCTGCTCTCCTGCTTCACTTGGTTCTCAAGAGATTTATCCTTGGGCCAACTCTCCAGGGAGAATTGGCTGTGACTGAGAACACACCTCTAAAGCAAAGACTGGTTACTTTGGAGATTTAAAGCAAATCATACTTTCTTTGCATGAGAGCCCTAGCTTGGCTTGGTTTTCTATGAGCCATCTTATTAGCTGGATCTAGTCTACAAAATTATCTATTCGTGGGGCGCCTGGGTGGCTCAGTCGGTTAAGCATCCGACTTCGGCTCAGGTCATGATCTCGCGGTCCATGAGTTCGAGCCCCGCATCAGGCTCTGTGCTGACAGCTCAGAGCCTGGAGCCTGTTTCTGATTCTGTGTCTCCCTCTCTCTCTGACCCTCCCCCGTTCGTGCTGTCTCTCCCTGTCTCAAAAATAAATAAACGTTAAAAAAAAAAATAAAAAAAAAATTATCTATTCGTTCTCAAGAATATATCTGGTATAGGCGAGAAGGCTCTTTAATTGTTTGGATCTTTAGATATTTCTGCTCTGTTTTTGAAATTTTTCTAGATATTCTTGTAGCAGCTGCTGCATATAAGTTATGGACAGACTAACAAATATTCTATCCTTGTCTCTGGTATGGCCCTGAGCCAAACGCTATCAATCTGGGGTCATCTCTTCTACTCAGGCTTGCCAGAACAATGAGGAGATTAATTTTTTCCATAAAGGGGGCAGGGTGGGTACTCTAGAGACTTCCTGGAGAGTTTAGTTCTCCTGTAGATCTAGGAAAGTTGTATTTTCTTGCCCACTAAGTGTAGCCAAATCTTGTACAAAACCCTTAAAAGAGTCCACAAAGCTATGTATAATGTGGCACCTGACTATTGTTCCAACCACAATTCTCACCATGGTCTCCTTCCCACCCTGCACTCTGGCATTCTTTCAGTTAAGAATCTGCATGTTCTTCCTATCACGGAGCCTTTTCACATGCTATTGCCTTATTTTCTTTATTCTCGGTTGACTCATATTCATCTCTTAGATCTCAGCTAAGTGTTGCTTCCTCAGAGAAGCTTTCCCAGATAACCACCCTCTGAGTCTAGGTTATAGTTCTTTCTTATTTGATATCAAAAAGCAGACATACCTTTCCTTCAGTTCACCATTTCAGTTTTAATTTATACATTTATTAGTGTGAATATTTGATTGTTAACTAACCAATATTCCTCCCCTTTCACACAGGGACTGCATTTTGCTCTCCTTGTAACACTTAACTTAGAATCAAGTATAGTATGTGTGCAATAAGTGTATATTATATGAAGGAAGGGGGCAATTAGAACTCATTTTGATTAAAAGTACCCTTTGAGTAGTACAAGAGGCTATATCCTAACCTAATCCAGAGAGAAAAGCTTTCCTGGGAATAACATATCCTATTACATATCTAAAAATGAACAGTATTATGTCAGAAGAAAAAAGCACCTGGGGAAGTAAGAAATAACAAGAGCTTGAATGAGCCCATCAGTCATTGGATCAGGTCTAGTCAATTATTTCTCTGCAAATGAGAACATTTGGTCCTTCTGTCCAAATATGGGGATTTACTGATGATCCCATGAAGCATGGTAGGAGCTTTAAAACTGTATAGGAAATTAACCTATAAAGTAGCAGTTGGATGCCACACATCTCTTGTGAAATAACCAGATCTTTTTCAGAGCATCACTGAGAAACACTACCTTTGTTGGAGAGTGCCTCCCCAGTCACTTAAGACTGGATGTCTGGAAGTGGCAAAATATCTAGGTGCCAGAGGTGAGGATTTGAAGCCTCTTGAAGATTGGGCCCAGGGTATGTCCTAGAAATGCAACGCAACTCCAGAGAACCCTAGAGAAACCAGAAAGCTGTGTCACATACACCAGAACTGGGGAGCTGCCAAAGAATGCTGGGCCTGTCTGTAAGGCAGGTATGAAATCTAGGAGATGGTGCTAAGCTCGGCTGATTCCCAAGACTGATCAAATCATTCAGCCTCATCCAGACTCAAATGTTTAAGCTCTAATCCATAATGTTATGGTAGTTTTAGATGGGGTCTTTGGGAAATAATTAGGTTTAGTTGAAGTTATGAGTGTGGGGCCCTCATAATGGGATTAGTACCCTGTTACAAAGACATACCATAGAGTTGCATGTGTTCCCCACCCCCTCTCTGTACCATGTGGATACACAATGAGAAGGCAGCTCTGCAATGAGAGACCTCACAAGAACTGACTGTGTTGGCATCCTGATCTCCAATTTCCAGCCTATGTAACTAAGAAAATAAATGTCTGTTGTTTAAGCCACCTAATCTATGTATTGTGCCATGCAGGCTACAACTAATATAGTGGTGATACAGAGATGAATAGGAAACACGTGGTCGATACTCTCACGCGTGGATAAATAGGAAAAATATCAAATATTAATATAAAATATAACTAACAGGAACGTACACTGCAGCATAGGTATATTTAACAAAGATGTAGCCTAGCCAGAACGAGGGAAAAGCTTCCTTAAGAAAGAAATTTAAATTTAAAAAGCTTGGGTGGCTCAGTGGGTTGAGTATCCAGCTCTTGGTTTTGGTTCAGGTCATGATCTCACGGTTTGTGGGTTCAAGCCCATGTCACACTAACAGCACAGAGTCTGCTTGGGATTCCATCTCTCTCCTTCTCTCTCTGACTCTCCCTGCTTGCTCTCTCTCTCTAAATAAATAAATAAACTTAAAAAAAAAGAAATTTTAAAAAGAAAGAAAGAAACTTTTATGAGAGATTGAAGACTGAAAGGCTATCATGGGAGAATTAAGGGGCATTCAGGCATAGAGCGCAGAGGCACAGTCATAGTATCCATAGCATGATGGGGCCTGCTCATGTCAGCTTACATAAGCCATTGTTAGCATCTCTTCCCAACTTTGTGTTCAGTCATAGCTCATTGGTAGCTGGAAACCAGACACAGTGGGAGTAGTTACACAGTGGAATTTTGCAAACATTACAACCCAGGCCTTTTCTTTCCTGACAGCCATCAGTTGATAAATATTTACTCCACACAACTATAAAGCATTTTTAAGAAACAGAAAGTATAGCAAAGTTGAGACAGAGAGCAAAAGATAATGTGGAAAGAGATGAGGCTAAAAATAGACTTTTATGGATGGTGCCTGATCATCAGCTTTTTAAAAAACATACTCAGTTTTTTCAACCAAGAATGAGAGCAACTAGGTAATACTTAGAGTGTTTTGTAAGCAATAGTAAGGGGTTGTTATTTATATTAAGATTAAAGTCAAGGAGAGGATTCTGGGAGGCTGGCATAGTAGGAACCACAAGGAATCACCCAACCACCTAGGCAAAATTGCACTTGCAGAATCTGTCTATCTTGAAATTCTGGAGTCTCTTGAAGGTTTCCAATATCCAAGGGAAAGCTTGGTCCATAAGTTGCAGTTAATTTTGGTCAATTTTAGTTCTTATCACAGTAGCAGCTACCCATCTCCTCCCTTCATCAGCCTCATGGCAAGCAATTGTGCAGATGTTCCTGGAACAGCTCACACACAGCTTGTGGGAGCTAGGGTAGGTTAAAAGGATCCTGTTCTCCAAATATTGGGAATATGTTCTCTGCTGCTTCTGATCACTGAGGGCACACACACAGGCAGGCAGCCATTATTGTTATACTTCCCCTCACTGTTTCAAGCCACATGCATCTCTAGCTAACGTTACTTCAAAAGGATTTAATGGGCCAACTGCCTTTTCCCCACCAATTCACCTTTCTTTCTTTCCTTCCCCTTTTGGGAGCCAGACATAAATGCCAGGATACTGGGGGGGGGGGGGGGGGGGGTGGGTGGAGAAGCAAGCTAAGTATAAGAGAAAATAAGAGACTGAATCCCCAGGGAGATAAGACCTGAGAAGACCTTAAATTAAACCTATAGCTGGTCCTTGGCACAGAGACAGCCTACCATAATCAAAATAACAAAAACAGGGATGCCTGTGTGGCTCAATTGGTTAAGCGTCCGACTCTTGATTTTGGCTCAGGTCATGATCTCCCGATTCGGTTTGTGAGATCGAGTGCTGCATTGGGCTTTGCACTGGCAGTGCAGAGACTGCTTGGGATTCTCTCTCTTCCTCTCTCTATGCCTGTCCCCTGCTCACCTGAGTGTGCTCTCTCTCTCAAAATAAGTAAACTTAAAAAAGAAACAATAGGGGCGCCTGGGTGGCTCAGTCGGTTGGGTGTCCAACTTCGACTCAGGTCATGATCTCATAGCTTGTGAGTTCAAGCCCTGCATCGGGCTCTGTGCTGAAAGCTCAGAGCCTGGAGCCTGGTTCAGATTCTGTCTCCCTCTCTCTCTGCCCCTCCCCTGCTCACTCTCGGTCTCTCAAAAAATAAATAAATGTTAAAAAAAAATGTTTTAAAAAGAAACAATAAATAAGAAGAAAACAAAACCAGCCAATCCTGTGTAGAAGTGGGGCGGGGCAGGGGGGGATCTAATTTCCAAACTTTTCACGTTATTGGATTCAAATGTCTAGTTTCAACCAAAAATCATGAGGCATATAAAGAAACAGGAAGCTTTTTCCCACTCAAAGGAAAAAAATAAAACAACAGGAACTGTCTCTGAAAAAGAACTGATGGTTGATCTATTAGACAAAGACTTTTTAAAAACTGTCTCAAAGATGCTCAAAGAACTAAAGAAATCAAAAAACAATGTATGAACAAAATGGAAATATCAGTAAAGAGAGAGAAATTTAAATAACAAAAACAAAAAAAAAATTCAGGAGCTGAAAAGCACAATAATTGAAAGGAAAAATTCACTACAGGGGTTCAAAGATATTTGAGCAGGCAAAGGGAGGAATAAGTTGACCTGAAGAGTAAAAAAGGAAGAATAAGTAGACCTGAAGATATGAAACTGAGGAACAGAAAGAAAAAGATTGAAGAAAAGCAAGCGGAGCCTATGGGACGGTGGCAAACCCTCAAATAGGCCAAACTGCACATTGTGGGAGTCCCAGAAGGAGAACACAGAGAAAAGGGAGCAGAGAGAATATCTGAAGGAATAATGCCTGAAAATTTTCTAAATTTGACGAAACATTCATTAACACACCAAGAAGCTCAACGAACTTCAACTAAGATGAATTCAATAGACCCACACCAAGACATATGATAATCAAACTTTTGAACACCAAAGACAGAGTATTTTTAAAGCAGTAAGAGAAAACCAACTTGTCACGTACAAGGGACCTTCAAACAGAACATCATATTTCTCATCAGAAACTTTGGAGGCCCTTTGCACCCCTGTTTGTTGCAGTATTTACAATAGGCAAAATATGGAAGCAACCTAACTGTCTAATGAGATGAATGGATGAGGAAGAGGTAGTATACATCCACAATGGAATATTACACAGCCATTATAAAGGATGAGACCACGCCATTTGTGACAATGTGGATAGATCCAGAGGGCGTTATGCTAACTAAAATAAGTCAATCAGAAAAAGGCAAATATATGATTTCATTCATGTGTGGAATCTAAAAAAGAATGAATATACAAAAAGCAGAACCAGACCTACAAATACAGAGAACTAACGGATGGTTGCCAGAGGGGAGAGGGTTGGGGACTGGGAAAAATGGGTGAAGGGGAGTGGGAGATACCAGCTTCCAGTTATGGAATGAATAAGTCATGGGACTAAAAGGCACAGCATGAGGAATACCGTCAATGATATTGTAATAGCGATGTATGGTGACAGGTGGTGGTTATGCTTGTGGCGAACATAGCATAATGTATAAACTGTCCAATCACTATGTTGTACAATTGTAACTAATGTAACACTGTGTGTCAACTATACGCAAATAAAAACAAGAAAGAAAGAAAGAAAGAGAAAGCAAATTTTGGAGGCCAGAAGACAATGGGACAATGTACAAAAATCACTTTCAAAATAACCGTCAACAAAGAATCTGGTATCTGGCAAAACTGTCCTTCAAAAGTGAGAGAGAAATTAAGACATACTCAGATAAACAAAAGCTGAGGGAGCTCATTACCACTAGCCCTGCCTTGCAAGAAATGCTCAAGGGTGTTCTGCAGACGGAAATAAGAAGACACTAGATAGTAACTCGCTACCATATGAAGAAATAAAGATCTCAATAAAGGTATACACATGCATAATGATAAAAGCTAGTATAATTTTAACAATGAATTATAACACCAATTTTATTTTTTACTTGATTTAAGAGTTGAATATATTTTTTAATTGAAAAAATAGAATAAAAGGGGGGCCGTCTGTAGTAAGCCATGGCCAATGGCCAAAACACTAATGAATATAAGGTAGAAAAGTACAGATATGCACAACAGGTGTATCAGTTGGGGTTCTCCAGAGAAACAGAAAAACAGAAGCTGCAGGAGATGTTATTTATAATATACAAATATATATATATATATATATATATATATATATATATATATATATATATATATATATCGTTAAAGTATTTACACTTATATACGTAAATTGTAATTCGCTGGACCCTCTGCTCAGGGTCTCGCAAGGCTGAATTCAAGGTATTGACCAGGCTGCAGTCTCATTTGAGGCTCATTGTTCTCTTCTAAGCTCATGTTGGTTGTTAGAATATATTTCCCCAAGTCCACAGAACTCATGGTGGCTTGCTTCTTCAAGGCCAGCAGCGGAAAATCTCTCTTCAGAAAAGACACAGTTTTTCCTTTAGCGTTTTCACCTAATTAAGTCAAACTCACCCATGACAGTCTCACTTTTGAGTAACACAAAATCAATGGATATGGATTTTATACACATATGAAAAATCCTTCTACTTTGCCATCTAAGATAACCTAATGGTAGAAGTGATAGGTCCTTTCCGAGTCAAGTGGAAGGGACAGTGCAGTGGTGCACCTAAAGAGTGGGAATCCTGGGGACTATGTCAGAATTCCACCTAGCAGAATCCACCCTTTGACTCCCAGCGATTCATGCCCTGCTTACAGGCAAAATATACTCACTGTCTTTCCATGTTTCCCAAAATCTCATTCCATCAGCTCAATGCCCAAAATTTCATCCAAGTCAATTCCAGATGTAGATGAGGTTCCTGGATGTAATCCATTAAGTACAACTCCTGGGGCAATTACTTTGCATCTATGGATATGTAAAACTAAAGAGACAGTCCTTTACATACCCAACATACAATGATGGGACAGACGTAGGGTAACAGCTACAGACTTTCTGGTTTCAAAGGGGCAGGAAATGGAAGGTAAAAAGGAATAATTGGTACATGGTAATTCTAAAAATCCACTGGGCAAATGTCTCTTGATTAGGTTTCAAGGCCTGAGAACAATCTTCCCTGGCTCTCAGCTCTGCCCTCTGAATCATCCTTCCTTTTTCGTGAAAAATAACACATTTTGCAGCTCTCTTGTTTTATAAGCCTGCTTCTAAAGAGTAGAATCTGTGAGTCCAACAGCCTCATTTAATTTTGTACTTTTCTCGTACCTTTTAGTCCAAACTGGCAGTATTTCTGCTAAAACTTTTTTTTTTTTTCCCCAAGAGCCTTGCAGGTCTTCCACGGTTTCACAGGGATTTGCTCCATTAGACAGGACACACCCACAAATCTTTTCAAGAAAATCCTTTCTCTATCCTTGGCTCCCACTGAAATAGTTCAGGGACAATGTTCTTAAGTCTTCTGGAGACCGCTGATTTGAGTGAAAGGATCTGTGAGGCAGACTCTGAATATCTCAAACGAACACTTAGTGTAACTGAATATTCTGACCTTTTTGATCTTTCTTAGGTCTTAGCAAAATGCTGTAATGACCTCAGCCTTTTCTCTAGAGCATGTTTTCCTAAGAGTGAATCTCTTAAATTTAGCTTCTCCTGCTCTCTGGAAACACTAAGCTTTTTTCAAAATCAGTAGATTTGGGTTCCTTTTTGCTCAAGTGTTTTAAGAATTCTTCCCTCAATTTATCTCTCGTCTCTCAAATTCTGGTATAAACAATAAAAAAAAACCAGGTGGCACTTTCAACACTTTGCTTGGAAATCTTCTTAGTTGTATATCAAAGTTCATCACTCACAGTTTCTTCTTTTAACATAACTGCAGGAGGTAATTATGCTAAGGTTCTCTCATTATATAGTAAGACCTCCCTTCCCCAGTTTCCAATAACATGTTCTTCCTTCCTTCTGAGTCCTCACCAGCAGTGTCCTTAAAGTCCAGATTTCTACTACAGTTTGCTCAATGGGATTTGAACTTTCTCATGCATGCTTTTCAAAACTCTTCCAGTCATCGCCTAATCTCTGGTTTCACAACTACTCTCACATTCCTATGTATTTGTTACAGCACGATCCCACTTCTAGGCACTAAAATCTGTGTTTATCTATTGCTGCATAACAAATTAGCACAAACTTAGCAGTTTAAAACAAAATACATTCCCATAACTATTGCCTTAGTTCCAGCCCTCATTCACTTCATGCCTGGATTGTTGCAATAACTTCCTCCTGGCTTCTTGTTGTGGTCTGGCCCTCTCCCATTCAGTTGATCCTCTTCACTTAAATGAGAAAATACGATCTTGTTGCTCCTCTACTCAAAGAACTTCTGAAATTCCTATTGTTTATAGTGTTTGACAGAGCATAAAAGATTTTTCGCAATATGGGCCCAGCCTAGATTTTCAACTTCTCTTCATCCATTTTCCCACCACTATTACTACTACTGCTGCTACTACTTACTATTCCCCAAATATATTGTTCATGGCCCTAAGTCTTTATGTATATTATCTCCTTTGCCTGGACTGCCCATCCATTAGCCCTCTTCCTTCATCTGCTCAGCAAAGTCTTTTCCATCCTTCTTTGCCCAATGCATACGGTGCCCCTTCTGTGATGCTTGCAATGACACCCTCACTCTTCACTCAGCTGGGCAGAATTATCCTTTCCTTTGTACTCTATAAATTCGTGTCTCAAAGTGTGATCTATGCACTGGCAGCATTGGCATCCCCAGGTGACTCATATGCATTATGAGTCATATCATTATGTTAAAATATAGATTCTAATTCAGTAGATCTGAGCTGGGAATAAACACCCCAATGATGCCAATGCTGCTGATTTAAAGAGCACACTCCAAGCAGCAAGGTTAACAGCATTTTTATCATAGCTCTGAACACATGATAGGAATTGGTTAACACCTTTCTCTCCTTTCTGATATTCTAAGTATCTTAAAGTCAGGGGTTGTTTATCTCTTTTTCTTTGCAGTCTTCAGAGTGCCTTATACAGCACTCAGCAGTTGGAGAATGCTAATAACTTAATACCTGTGTTTTACAGAAAAGAGTGAATACGGATCCCTCACACAAGCTGTTAGCATTAAATGTACCTGTTTGAGATTGTGCAGTGAGAACTTAGGGAACTATGCACTAAGCCTGGAAGGAGAGATGGTCAGGGACAGGAAAGGGGGCCCAAGGCCTATCCTTTAGATGAAGATTCAGAACAGAGTCTAGATCAAGAAGAATCTTTCTTTGTTGTTCTTTGTTTTTGTATCCAAGTCTTAATCCTTCTTTTTACACCAAAGACAAAGTCTAAGATCAGTCAGGGGCACTTGGGTGTGCTTAGAGTGTACTCTTTAAATCAGCACTTGGGTGCTCAGTCAGTTAAGTGTCTGACTCTTGGTTTTGAGGTCATGACCTCATGGTTCATGGCTCTGAGCCCTGCATCAGGCTCTGTGCCAACAGCAGCACACAACCTGGTTGGTATTCTCTCTTTCTCCCTCTCTCTCGGTACCTTCCCTGCTCGTCTGTGCTCTCTCTCTCAAAATAAATAAATAAACATTTAAAAAAAAAGAGAGAGACTAAGATCCATGATAACTCATCTTTAACACCTAGCACTGGTAATTATCCCTTTCTTTTCTCCAATTTTTATTATGATAAAATACACAGAACATAAAATTTACCAACTTAACTATTTTTCAGTGTACAGTTAGTGGTGTTATATACATTCATAATGTTGTGCAATCACCACTATCCATCTCCATAACTCTTTTCATTTTCCAAACTGCAACTCTGTACCAATCAAATGCTAACTCTCTATTTCCTTCTTCTCCCAGCCCCTGGCAACTGCCTGGAAACTGGCTGTCTTCCTTTTAAGCATTATAAAGGATAATTGAAGTCACAGACTGCAAAAAAGTAGATGTTATTTGAAGTGATTGTCATTTCTCATAAGCAATTTTAAAGTCCAAGTTTTTCTTTTCTTTTTTCCTGTGAGCATACATCTCCAAATTATGAAATAAAATAGTGGAAAAATAAGATTCTATTTATAAGTCAGTCCTATAAGCAAATTTCCACAACCTTCCAGAAGTACATGAGAGAACAGAGGAAAACAGAAAACAGCAGAGTACAGGAGATAAGTGTTTCCTCCCACTTCCAAAAAAAGGTATAGTATTTTAACAACAAATACTAATTCTGAGACTTTGTCAGAATTGGGAACCACCTCTAAGATAATGGGAGACCTTTAGGGGTGTTTCACTACTAGGATAAAGATCAAATGCTGCCATAGCCTGAAGAGTTATTATGTTTGGGGTTTTCAATTTAAGTCTAAGGCAGACCCAGGCAAACAATATCTCCTCCTTTTCCTCTGTGTTTCTTATACCTAATGACACAGTTTAGCCCCTATTCAACTTTACTAGTCCAATAAAAAGCCCAGTTTGTAAAGAACCGTGGTCACCTCAGATAATTGTATCAGCAATAAAACTGATGATTCCTGCCAAATTCTTGTCTATTGTACTAGGATCTACTTATCCCAAGATAGCATTCTTCCAGCACATTTATAATTTAATTTGTAATCTCTTATGATAGGAAATTTACACCCGCATCCAAAAAGACCGTTCATGGTAAATACTGAGTTCCTTCCAGTTCAAAGATTTATATACAAAATACTTAGTTGCCTTTCCTGTAAGAAACCATCTATTTCAAATAACTGGTTTAAAAATACCTTAAAAATTTGTTTGGCCTAATAAATCTGTTCTATAATTAACAACCAAGAACATCTGAATAGCACTTTATTGTTTTCAGTTATTGTTCTCATTATGCACATGAGGAAAAATTAAAATTCAGAGAAGGTCAGGTTTTACCAACCTCTAGTCTCACGCTTTAACATCATGGGATTCCTCTAGAATATTATGATGCTTTGTACCAACACACCAGAGGTCAAATATATTAAATGGAAATAATAGAAATACTCAATTCTTGGAGAACTGGAGAACAAACAACAAAATCTAAGAATTATGTGCTTTACACAAGTCCAGCTTCCCCTAGCAATATAAACCCTTAGGAACCTTCTGCAGAAACCTAGGGTAATTCTTGGAAACACTGGTTCCGGTAAGGATTTAAGCCCCAACCTGAAATACCACAATTGCCAAACAGCAATGCTCTACTTTTCCTTCTAATCATTCATAATTGGGGTCGATATTCAGGTTTGCTCTCACTTGGCTCGAACTCCCTGAAATCGGGCCGTGTCTGCCTTCCTCACCTCATTGCCAGCTCCTGGCACAGCCTGCTGCATAGGAATGGATGGATTCGAAACAAAATAGGTGAGCTCAGCCAGGGCCAATGCTCTGGAAACTTCTGTCTCCTTCTGAGGTCAGGACACCCTTCCAATCACAAGCTTGAGTCCTGGCCTTGTCCCCTGCATGGAGGGGCCTAGCTGCTGTCTGCAAGTCACTCAGCATTTCTGTGCTGGAACTTTCCTTCTCTAGACAGTGAGACTGTAAGTGCTTAGTAGGAGAGGCCGGAAGTAGTTCGGCCCAGTGGTCTGGAGTTTACCTGAGGTCACCTTGGAAGGGAGGGTGGCCCGCAGCTGCGCAGTCTCCGTGTTTGCTGCGGATGCTCCTGGCCCGTCACGGCGACACTGCTCACTCTGCGCTGTAAGACTCCGCACTGATTTTTAGTGATAAATTCATTCACTTTCACCATTATTTTCCAGAGCCCATCCTGGCCAAGGGCCTTCACCTGCGTTCTAATCCCCACGGGAAACACCTAAACCTCAAACGCAAACATCCAAGAACGTCCTAGTAACCATAAATTTGTTCCTAGAATTCGGACGCCTCATTTTTCCCAAGAAGCTGTGGGTGAAACCTGACTATGACGGCATGCAGCCCCGCAGGGCCAAGAAGCTGGATCCAGGACCGGTTCCCTGAGGCTAGCGGCGGTCGCCTACACACGGCGCCTGGTGTGGCCTGAGCACCAATGCGCAGGCGCGGAAGCAAGACCGCTGTGCCCACAGGGGCAGGAAGTTTAAATCCAGATTCACGTGGGAGTTGGGAGCGTGGCGACCACAAGTAGGCGGGGGTTTTCCTGTTGGGGGCGAGGCCTCAAAGACTTCCCTCCCCAACGCAGGAAGTGGATTTCTCCGCGCCACGCTAGCCTTTATGGGAGAGGGCAAGGGGAGAAGATCCTGGCAGCTCCTGTCCGAAGCCAGAAGCAGGCGTCAAGTCCACCCCGGAAGGCAGGGGCCCTCCCTGCCAGTAGTCCATCGAGCTTTTTGCGGCAGTACACCTGATTCTGCTTTCTCATGCAGACGTAGGGCAGCTCGCCTGAGGCGGCCAGCGAGTAGATGTTGCAGATACGTGGCCGGGATGGCCCCAGCACAAAGAGCAGCAGAAAGAGTGTGCCTCCGAGCACCGCTGCGTCCTCCTTAGCTCCCTCAAGGGTCCCCCAAGGCCCGAAACTGGGGCTGCAAATCCCCGCCATCCTGGGACCAGCTCGCCCTTCAGCCTCCCCGCACTCCCACTGGCCTGATATGGTTCCATAGCCATTGGCTGGCTGATTGAAGGGCCCTCGCGCTCCCCAGGATAGTAACTCCTGGTTTTGCCTGGCTCTGAACCGGCTGTGAGGAGGTAGGTGTGACCTTTTGGGTCTAGGCTCTGCTCTAGGCCTGGTGAGGCACCGAGCCAGATGGCCGTTTACAGAGGGTTGACGCCAAAAGCACTGAGGACATGTTAGCATAGCCTCCCTCGCTGGGCTAGTGGATCCTACCTCCCTTGTAGCCAGCCCTTTATTAGGGTGCCTTTTCAGGAACAAGGTCCTAAACTGGCGAGGTTATCAGCACTGCAGTCTTTAGCTGAACCTGCTAATTTTCAAAATCTCCATCAGAGAATTGACCATCAGCCTAAAGAGAAAATAATTTTACTATTTTGCATGTTTTATTATTCATCTGATTTTCTTCCCTTCTTGTTGAATGGATTCAGAATGAGCCTCACCAAAATGTGCCAGTTTGGCCTGTGGGTTATTTTGAGCTAAAGACAATCAAGGCTGGTAAGATTCAGGAAGAGCTTTTTACCTCTCACTTAAATGCTTAAAATAACTTAGAGGACCTGGTCTAAGAAGGGCCCTGTCACCAAGACATGACTGCAAAAGAGTACAAGCTAAGTGTGGTAAGCTGTGGGGAAGTTGGCAAGACTTGTTTGTTCAAATTCCTCCGTGTCCCATTAGACAGATATCTAATTACCAAACTGTCTGCTCTTCTTAAAGCCCTGTAAATTACTCTCCTCCCCTTTGAAAGCCCCAGGTCCTTATCCCATTCCTTAGCTCAGTTTGGTTTATGAGCCTCAACTGCCAGACTTGCCCTTGAGTCTCATATTTTTATGGTGCTCCTACACATATGAAATTAAATGTTTTTCTCCAGTTAATCTGTCTTACGTCAGTTTAACTAGTGGAAGAGCCACAAGAATCTAGGAGGGTAGGGGGGAAATAGCCCCCCACCCCAGCACACATTATGGTATGAAGCATTTTTATAAGTGATCCCTTAAGGACTGTGATAATTAAACAACATTTACCTGATCAACTCAGGTTACCTATCTTTCCATTCTGTGGTCTTCTAGAAAAATGGAAAAGTAACTGTGAAGATCATGCTAAATTCAGTCCTCAATTTTTTACCAGAGGCTAGTGGAGATGACTCAGGATGGCTATTGGGACTGCAGGTGAAACACTCTGAAGCTGAGGCACCAGGAGCAGAGGAATATCACCTGAAGGATGCCTGAGGTTAGTCGTGCCTCCTTTCCCCAACGTCATCAGGTTTGTAATGCCTGGGCTAACCACAACTGTTACGTAGTATTGGTACTCCGTTCAGAAGTGCCTCCCTCCCATCGTTCATTTTTAAAAAGGATTAATTTCCATTCCAAAAATATCCTCCCGTTCACGTTAAGTAAGGACCATCCTTTCTTTGGCATGCTCCCCCAGCTGTATTTTCAGAGAACTGGAGACCGTCTGATAGACAAACGGCACTGATGAGATGCCTCCTCCCCCACTCATACCATCCCTTGAGAGCTAGCAGGGAGAAATCTCAAAAATCACTAAACATCTTTCGGAATAAAGATCCTCCCTTGTCACCATTTATTATATTCTGTTAGTGCTCAGCAAAGAGAAATAGCTCCCTTTGTTCCTCGTCCCCACGTCTGCTCCTAGAGTTATAGAAAACGATAAATACATAAATAAAGTTTGTCCTTGGATTTTAATATGACAGGGATGTTTGGTGGAACAGTAAATGAAGGATTTCACTATTTCATGGCAGGGATCCCAACTTCAGGATGTAGGGTGGAATGGGTATGTGAACAAATGTGAAAACCTTGTACATGACTCTGACATTTCTGTGTGCACGGCAGTAATGGTTTCAACAGAGAGCAGTGCTACTGTGCTCCAGCGAGATCCTTTTTCTTACCCTTTGGGAATTGCCCCTCCATGACTCATCCTGAGGGGAAGCATCAGGTGAGAGTGTCTCAGAGGCTCCCTGTCAGTTCACGAATAGCTAAGATGCTGGCCTGAACCCCAGGTGCTTAGCTGACAGTCCTCCCCCGGTGCACAGCAATGCAGCCAGCACCAATGTGCCTCCTTTGCACATTTCATTATGTGCATTCCCGGTTGCATTTCATCAGAATTGAAGGAAGTAAGAGACAAAGAAGTGCCAAGCCAAGTCACATTGGAGCCTGAGACAAAAGAGAAAAACAACATATCTGGTGTTAGCATATTAAAATTTTGATATTTTGTCCATCATGGATTTTTGCATTAATTTTGATTTTACAGAGTTATATTAAAATATTACCAAGATTTAGGGCCTCCCTTAAGTTTTGTTCCCAAGGTAAATGCCTTGCTTTCCTACTAGTCCCAACCCTGGGAGGTAGTACCCAAATGATGATTTTGATGACAAAGTGGTATATGGAAACAGGTTTGCCCACTTGGATTTACCTGGCACTCCTAGGAGTCAGGCACTGAGCTACGGCTGGCAAAGCAGTTGAGCCTCTGGGTGGGATTTGGGGAGCCTTATGAAAGTCTCTCTTTGACCACTAGAAAAAAAAAAAAAGTACCTTTGCCTTGAGTTCAATCTTTACCAAATAATTTATGAGTTAAACATTCCCTAAAATAAGCTACGTTGGAAAATGCAAACAGAGCACAGCAAGAGGAAGTTCCTAAAACTGTGCTTATCCATGCATGAGTTTATTCCATTTTATTAGAAGCAAGACAGAATGGGAGGCATGATGACACTGATTTGTTGGAGGTGGTGGCATGGTGGTGATGATGGAGGTGGGTGTGGAGTTTCAACAAAGGGGTGCAGAGAGGAAAAGGAGGGTTTCAATGAGAAACTTATTTTCTTCACAATTTTCCAAAGTCTAGACAGCTGTAGAGAGATAACCTTTCTCCCAGGAGTCATTCCTGCCATGTCCTGGGGATGCTCAGATGACCACCCCCCTGCCACTGCCTCTCCTCCAGCTCCCTACGGGAGCATCCTTTAATCTTGACATTTTCTATCCTTTCTTGTATTCAAATAGATTAGAAGTCTAGAATGGATGAACCCTGTATAACCATCTTGTTAAAAACCTTCTTCCAAATGTTGTATCTGAGACTCAGGATGTGTAATGTTCTCTCTGAGGTCACACGAGACAGCACCAACACAACCAGAAATTTGGGCTCAGGACTTGCCACATGTTCCTTCTGTCATTCATCACAAAATTATTCAGCACCTACTAGATTAGTTACTAGGGATGTAATGGTGAACAAAACCAGTCATGGCCCCTGCCTTCCTGGGATTTATAGTCTTAGACGATGCAAACATCAAATAATCACAAATAGATATACAGTTACAGTTTTCAGTTTTACAGTAACAGTGTTACAGTTTTCTGAAGTAAAGAACAGTTCTGTAACATGTATACTATAGGAAATATGATCTGTGTTGGGTGCCAGAAATAGCACTTGAGCCATAGAACTAGCTTACACCCAGGGACTTCACTTCCCCAGAATATTGTTCACTGCAAGTTTTACTGAAATTCTTCTCAAGTAACTGGTCTTATATGGAACACTGAGTGCCAAGTAAGAAGGAAAAGGAAAGTGATGTAACAAAATCTATCCCTTAAAGTTTATAGATATCACTCAGAGGCACTTAAGTCCTAATTTTAAGGTATCTTATTCTTGCTTTGCAAATTATTTTCATAAACATTCTTATATTGTTCTCCTGAAAATAGTAACTTTTTTTTAATTTTTAATTTTAATTTTTAATTTTATTTTTTTATTTACAACCAAATTAGTTAGCATATAGTGAACAATGATTTCAGGAGTAGATTCCTTAATGCCCCTTACCCATTTAGCCCATCTCCCCTCCCACAACCCCTCCAGTTTGTTCTCCATATTTAAGAGTCTCTTATGTTTTGTCCCCCTCCCTGTTTTTATATTATTTTTGTTTCCCTTCCCTTATATTCATCTGTTTTGTGTCTTAAAGTCCCCATATGAGTGAAGTCATATGATATTTGTCTTTCTCTGGCTAATATCACTTAGCATAATACCCTCCAGTTCCATCCATGTAGTTGCAAATGGCAAGATTTCATCCTTTTTGATTGCCGAGTAATACTCCATTGTATAAATCTATCACATCTTCTTTATCCATTCATCCATTGATGGACATTTGGGTTCTTTCCATACTTTGGCTGTTGTTTATAGTGCTGCCATAAACATTGGGGTGTATATGTCCCTTTGAAACAGCATACCTGTATCCCTTGGATAAATACCTAGTAGTGCAATGTCTGGGTTGTAGGGTAGTTCTATTTTTAATTTTTTGAGGAACCTCCATACTGTTTTCCAGAGTGGCTGCACCAGCTTGCATTCCCATGAAAACAGTAACTTTGAAGAAGGAAATGGTAGGTTGAATTATTATTAAATATAACCAGGCCAGTGTCAGAAATGACAGCTGACAATCTGAATATGAAAAAGGAAAGGATAATTATAAAATACAGATGTAAGAAAACAAAAAGCAACTCTCTTGGATTATTTAGGGTGGGGAATATCAATCTCACACTTCTGAAAACCTGAGGACATCATCTTAGGACGACCAAAGACAAAAATTCATGGTCTTGTTAGTTTAAACATGCTCATCAAAGAAGATTGAAGTTATTTAAGAACATCCTTTCATAGGAGTGCAGGAGAAGTATGTAGTAAATTTTTAGAAAGTTTGACTAAGTTTCCAAAACACCAAGAAAAAACTAACACTTGAAGGGTTGACGTCAGTTACCTAGAAAACATCCTTCAGGACCACTGAGTTCCTGACAGTGATGATGAAGTACAATGATGATGACATGAAGCCTCATAGCAGGGACTTGCTGATGCAGTGGGTATGCCCTGGCTCCTTTTCACTGGTTTTGTAGATCCGTACTCTCAGGGGGCATAAGAGATTCATCTGGGAGCGCCTGGGTGGCTCAGTCATGATCTCACGGTTTGTGGGTTCTAGCCCCATGTCGGGCTCTGCACTGACAGCTCAGAGCATGGAGCTTGCTTCAGATTCTGTGTCTCTCCCTTCTCTCTGCTCCTCCCATGCTCATGCTGTGTCTGGCTCTGTCTCTTTCTGTCTCTCAATAATAAATAAATGTTAAAATTTTTAAAAAAGAAGAGATTCGTCTGGTGTTTGCCTCTAAGCCAAAAAATAATTTTAATCATCGTGGAACATGATCTGGGCAATTCTTTGATGTCATGTGTGGAACTTGTTCACTTCTCAGAGTGACCAACCTGGTTCATCACACTGCATCTTGGGCCATCCTATTCAGCTCATTTTCTTCCAGTAACTTTGGAATACCTCCTGTTCTTCAGAAGAGACATTTGTAGGTGACTGGTGGGACAGAAGTTTTATTTGTGTGGGGTTTGAAGACCAGCATTTTGAATATGAGAGAAGGAATGGGAAATTTTGGGGGCCTGCAGGAGATGGAGGGCCAGTAAGACTTCCCACTGGTATACCTGGATTCCTACTTTCTGACTATCCCAAATCATCCCACCCCAGGCCTGCTCCACAGTACCTTCACTGGGAAGTCTTAAAATGCTCTGGACCATAGTAACCTACACATCTGAGTCACTCCAGCCTTCACAACCCTTATCACTCTGATTGGCTTTCACTTCTCAGTGCCTTCTCTTTTTAATCAATTTCTTGTAGAAAACCAACCTCCATGTTTCAGAGCCAAAATATAATGAGAAAACAGACTTTGGGATAAAGAGGAACAATGGCTTTATTGCTTTGCCAGGCAAAGGAGACTTCAGTAGACTATGGCCTTCAAAAACTGCAAGCCTGCTCAGAGAGAGAGGTGGGGAGTGGCGTTATTGGGAGGTACAGGAGCTAGCCAGCTTTGACAGGAATTGTGTATGTGCTGTCAGCCTTGTTTGTCATGTTTTCAGGGTGGTACTGGATTCCTAAAACAAAAGGTTCAGAAAGTAGGAGGGGAGGTCTGTGGAAGAGAGGGGAAAAAAGGTTATTTTAAAATTGAGCTTCACTGAAACATTAGTGCAGCCATTTTAATTTTTGTTCAACTTTATGCTATTAAGCAGTTTCATTTTGATGAGAATGATGCTGAATTTCTGGAGGGAAGGATGTAAGATTTCTGTCTTATTTTCTTGAATCCCAACATCCTTCCACATGGGTAGGCAGGCACTATGGTCCCTATCTATAATGGATGATTGGCAGCTGGGAAAGTCTCCTCTGTTAAGACTCCTCCCTAGAGGGCCCTCTAGGGAGAGTGATGCAAGCCATTTTTCAGGCTCAAACAGAAGGCATGTTTTGTCTCTAAGTTGGTTCATGAGGCAAACACTTGGGAAGCATTTATCCACAGCAAGGCATCATACCATCTGCATTGAACTTGTTCTCAGAGAAGCAAAAGCCCAGATACAAAGGCAGGTCTGTTTCAGAGAAGCAGGAATAAGCCCTACTGACACTGGTCTAAAGAGCAGTCTTTCCTCCTTTAATGTCTTCTTTTGAGTATATCTCACTCCTATCTGGGAGATGGAGCAGTAATTTTCTTGATTATGCTTCATGCCACAATGATACATCCTTGCATCTGTTGGCCATACTTCTAGAAGGCAGAGGGTGACCTGATATTATAGTAGTGTAGGGTCAACATGGCACAAAGCTTACAGCAACTTAGAGGATTTTAGAATTAGAAGAAACATCAAGAAGCATTCACTGGTCACAGAACACAGATTTGTGTTTGCAAACCACTCAAAAGTCATGATAAGAGTCACAGGACAGCTCAGGACCTGTGGCAGCACACAATCAAATTCCAGCCCCCACTCCACCCCCCACCCCGTGTAGGGTTTAGTTTATTAGGAAGGTGCAGCAATAACATGCTGGTCGTAACTGTGCCAAGAGATCTTCACCAGCCAGAGATTTAATCGAAACAGATATAAGTAATATGTCTGGTGGAGAATTTAAAGAAAAATCATAAGGATACTCACTGAACTTGAGAAAATCATGGAAGACATCAGGGTATCCTTTATCACAGAGATAAAAGAGTTAAAAAAACAAATGAAAAATACAGTGAGATTTGAAACCATCTGAATGTAATGACCACAAGGATGGAGGAAACAGAGGAACGAATAAGTGGTGTGGAAGATAGAATAATGGAAAATAATGAAGCTGAACAAAAGAGAATGAAGAACTATGAATCATGAGAATAGACTTAGGGAACTCTTGACTTGGTCCAACATAGTAACATTTGTATCATAGGAGTCCCAGAAGAAGAAGAGAGAGAAGGGAGGGCAGAAAGTTTATTTGAGGAAATTATAGCTGAAAATGTCCCTAACCTGGAGAAGGAAACCGATATCCAATTCCAGGAGGCACAGAGAACTCACATCAAAAGCAACAAAAGCAGGTCAACATCAAGGCATATTGTAGTTAAATTTAGAAAATTTGGGGGCGCCTGGGTGGCTCAGTCAGTTGGGCGTCCGACTTCGGCTCAGGTCATGATCTCACGGTCCATGAGTTTGAGCCCCGCGTCCGGCTCTGTGCTGACCGCTCAGAGCCTGGAGCCTGTTTCAGATTCTGTGTCTCCCTCTCTCTCTGACCCTCCCCCATTCATGCTCTGTCTCTGTCTCAAAAATAAATAAACGTTAAAAAAAATTTTAAAAATTTGCTTATAAAAAATCCTAAAAGCAACAAGACAAAAGAAGTCCCTAACTTACAAGGAAAGACCCATAAGGCTAGCTGAATTTCTCTACACAAAAACTTGGCAAGCCAGAAGGGAGTGGCATGATACAGTTAATGTATCAGTGGGGAAAATCTGCAGCCAAGAATACTCTATCCAGCAAGGCTATCATTCAGAATAGAAGGAGAGATAGTTTCGCAGACAAACAAAAACTAAAGGAGTTCATGACCACTAAACCAGCCCTGCAAGATATATTAAAGGGGACTCTTTGGGGGAAAAACAAAAGTAACAAGGAGAGGAACAGAGAAATTTTTGAGAAAAAAATGGCAAAGCAAGTAATAAAATGGCACTAAATCCATATCAATAATTACTCTGAATGTAAATGGTCAAAATGCTCCAATGGAAAGGCATAGGGTGTCTGAATGGATAAAAACCCAAGCTCCATCTATATGCTGCCTACAGGAGACTCATTTTAGACCTAAAGACTCCTGAATATTGAAAGTGAGGGATGGAGAAACATTTATCATGCAAATGGAAGTCAAAAGAAGTCCAGAGTAGCAATTCTTATATCAGACAAACTAGATTTTAAACCAAAGACTGTAAAGGAGATGAAGAAGGACTCTATATCATAGTAAAGGGAGCTATCCAACAAGAATATCTAACAATTGTAAATATTTATGCCCCAAACATGAAAGAATCCAAATATATAAAACTAATAAAAAACAAATAGGGCCTCATTGATAATAATTGTTTTTAGACAGATCATCTAAGCAGAAAATCAACAAGGCAACAATGGCTTTGAATGACACACTGTACCAGATGGACTTAACAGATATATTCAGAATATTTCATGTTGAAGCATCAGAATACACATCCTTTTCTAGTGCACATGGGACATTCTCCAGAGTAGATCACATACTAGGTCCGAAATCAGGCCTCAAAAAGTACAAACAAATTTAGATCATACCATGCATATTTTCTGACTACAAGACTATGAAACTTGAAGCCAGCCACAAGAAAAAATTTAGAAAGAGCACAGATACATGTAAGGTAACAACATGCTACTAAAGAATGAATGGGTCAACCAGGAAATCAAAGAAGAAATAAAACAAATACATGGAAACACATGAAAATGAAAACATGATGGTTGAAAACCTTTGGGATGCAGCAGAAGCAGTCATAAGAGGGAAGTATATAGCAATACAAGCCTACCTCAAGAAGCAAAAATATCTCAAACAACTTAATCTTACTCCTAAAGCATCTAGAAAAAGAACAACAGGGGCACATGGGTGGCTCAGTCAGTTGAGCATCCAACTTCAGCTCAGGTCATGATCTCACAGTTTGTGAGTTTGAGGCTCACATCGGTCTCACTGCTGTCGGCACAGAGCCTGCTTTGGATCCTCTATCTCTCTCTGTCTGCCCTTCCCCTACTTGCGCTCTCTCCAAAATATATATTTTTTTTAAAAGAAAAAGAACAACAAATGGAGCCTAAAGCCAGCAGAAGAAGGGAAATAATAAAGATTAGAACAGAAATAAATGATACAGAAACTAAAAACGAACAAACAGACCAGATCAATGAAACCAGGGGCTGGTTCTTTGAGAAAATTAATAAAACTGATAACCCCCTAGCCAGACTGATAAAAAAGAAAATAGAAAGGATCCAAATAAATAAAATCAGAAATGACAGAGGAGAAATAACAGCCAACAGCATAGATATACAAACAATTAAAAGAGAATATTATGAAAAGTTATATGCCAATAAATTGGATATCCTGGAAGAAATGAATAAATTCCTAGAAACATATAAACTACCAAAACTGAAACAGGAAGAAATGGAGAAGTTGAACAGACTGAAAACCAGCAAAGAAATTGAATCAGTAATCAGGAATCTCCCAACAAACAAAAGTCCAGGGCCACATGACTCCACAGGGGAATTCTACCAAATATTTGAAGAACGGTTAATACCTCTTCTTCTCAAAGGGTTCCAAAAAGTAGGAATGGAAGGAAAATGTCCAAACTCATCCTATGAGGCTAGCATTACCTTGATTCCAAAACCAAAAACCCCACTAAAAGAGAATGACAGGCCAATATCCCCGATGAACATTGATGCAAAAATTCTCAACAAAATACTAGCAGATCAAATCCAACAGTACGTTAAAAGAATCATTCATCACAATCAGGTGGGATTTATTCCTGGGCTGTGAGGGTGGTTCAGTATTCACAAATCAATCAACATGATACACCACATTAATAAAAGAGGATAATAACTATGTGGTCCTCTCAATAAAGAAAAGGCATTTGACAAAGTGTTGCATCCAGTTTTGATAAAAACCCTCAACAAACTAGGGATAGAAGTAATGTACCTCAGCATAATAAAGGCCATATACAAAAACCCCACAGCTGATATCCTCAATGGGGAAAAATGGAGAGCTTTTCTCTATGATCAGGAACAAGAGAAGAGTTTTCCTCTGTGGTCAGGAGCAAGAGAGGGATGTTGACTCTCACCACTGTTATTTAACATAGTATTGGAAGTCCTAGCCTCAGCAATCAGACAACAAACAGAAATAAAAGGCATCCAGATTGGCAAGAAAGAAGTCAAATGTTCACTGTTTGTAGATGACATGATACTCCACCAAAAAAAAAATTCCTAGAACTGATAACATGAATTTAGTAAAGATGCAGGATACAAAACCAAGTTACAGAAATCTGTTGCTTTTCTGTACACTAATAATGAAGGAGCAGAAAATCAAGGAATCGATCCCATTTGAAACTACAGCAAAACCCATAAGATACCTAGGAATAAACCTAACCAAAGAAGGAAAAGATATTTACTCTGAAAACTATAAAACACTGATGAAAGAAACTGAAGATGGCACAAAGACATGGAAAGACATTCTACGCTCATGGATTGGAAGAACAGATATTGTTAAAATGTCTATACTACCCAAAGCAATCTACACGTTTAGTGCAATCCCTATCAAAATACCACCAGCATTTTTCACATAACTGGAACAAACAATCCTAAAATTTGTATGGAACCACAAAAGACCATGAATAGCCAAAACAATGTTGAAAAAGAAAAGCAAAGCTGGAGGCAGCATAATTTTGGACTTCAAGGTATATTACAAAGCAGTCATCATCAAGACAGCATGGTACTGGCACAAAAACAGACACATAGATCAATGGAACAGAATAGAAAACCTAGAAATGAACCACAAATGTATGGCTAACTAATCTTCAACAAAGCAGGAAAGAATATCCAATAGAAAAAAGATAGGCTCTTCAACAAATGGTGTTGAGAAAACTGGGCAGCAACATGCAAAAGAATGAACCTGGACCACTTTCTTACACCATATACAAAAATAAACTCAAGTTGTATGTAAGACCTAAATGTGAGAAACCATCAAAATCCTTGAGGAGAACACAGGCAGTAATCTTTTTGACATCAGCCATAGCAACGTCTTACTAGATATGTCTCTTGAGGCAAAGGAAGCAAAACCAAAAATAAACTATTGGGACTTCATCAAAATAAAAATCTTCTGCACAGTGAAGGAAACAATCAACAAAACTAAAAGGTACCTTCAGAATTAGAGAAGATATTTGCAAATGACATATCTGACAGAGGGTTAGTATCCAAAATCAGTAAAGAACTTATAAAACTCAATACCCAAAAAACGAATAATCCAGTTAAAAAATTGGCAGAAGACATGAATACACATTTTCCCAAAGACATCCAGAGGGCTAACAGACACATGAAAAAGTGCTCAATGTCACTCATCATCAGGGAAATACACATCAAAACTTCAATGAGATATCACCTCACACCTGTCAGAATGGCTAAAATTAACAACACAGGAAACAACAGATGTTGGGAGAGGATGCAGAGAAAGGGGAACCTTCTTACACTGTTGGTGGGAATGCAAACTGGTGCAGCCACTCTGGAAAACAGATTGGAGTTTCCTCAAAAAGTTAAAAATAGTACTACCCTACAGCCCAGCAATTTCACTACTAGGTATATACCCAAAGGATACAAAAATATTGATTTGAAGGGATATGCTGTGATGTTTATAGCAGCATTATCAACAACAACCAAATTATGGAAAGAGCCCAAATGTCTATCAACTGATATATGGATAAAGAATATATGGTATCGAAATACAATGGAATATTACTCAGACATAAATAATGAAATCTTGTCATTTGCAATGTCATGGATAATCCTGGAGAGTATTATGCTAAGTGAAATAAGTCAGTCAGAGAAAGACCAATACCATTTGAGTTCACACATATGTGGAACTTCAGAAGCAAAAAAAGAGATACTTGTTGGGGGGGGGGGGGGTGGGAAAGAGAGGCAAACCAGGAGACAGACTCTTAACTATAGAGAACAAACTGAAGGTTACTAGATGGGAGGTGAAGGGGGGGGTGTTAAATAGGTGATGGGTATTAAGGAGGGTATGTATGATGAGAACTGGGTTTTGTATGTAAGTGACAAATGACTAACTTCTACACCTGAAACTAATATTACACAGTATGTTAACTAACTGGAATTTAAATAAAAACTTGAAAAAAAAAAAACCAGATTTATTAACACAGAATCAATTGAGTTGAGAAACTTTCAATCTATATGTTAGGAAATTTTAGGATTTACTCTGAAATAAATGGGTAAATACATAATTTTCTGTTGCAAAACTGGAATTTTCTGGGAAACTGGAAGTTTCCCACACTTCATATCTTTGGGTTATTTATATATTGACATTTCATTTTTCTTACAACCAGTTTGGTCTTAAAAGACTTAACTACGTTAAATTTTTTTTTAAGTTTATTTATTTATTCAGAGAGAGAGAGTGGGAGAGAGAGAGAGATAGCACAAGCTGGGGAGGGGCAGAGAGAATGAGAGACAGAATCTCAAGCAGACTCCTTGCCATCAGCAGAGCCTGATGCAGGGCTCGAACTCACAAATTGTGAGATCAAGACCTGAACCAAGATCATAAGTCAGATGCTTAACCTACTGTGCTACCCAGGTGCCCCAACTTAACTACGTTTTCAAAAGCACATACATTAGCCTAAAAAAAAAAAAAAAAACAAACAGGTATCTTAACAAACATGGTAGAAAAAAAGAAGTCTGTGGACTAATATATTTTAATAAAAAGCCTATGGTGGAATTGCATAAATGTTGATTTTTAGATTGATATAAATTGGGAATATTGTTACTAATGCTAGTTTAACAAATTAGTAGAATGTAAGTATCTTATTTTTTGTCTCAAGTTTTAGTTTGGATACTTTTCATATTTATGTGTCAATATCTTTAGAACATAATCTTACAGTTAGGTTTACAGTCACATTTTCAAAATTACCCCCATTTTCGCTCATGGTAAAGCTACATAATTGGTATTAAAATGAATATCTTTCTTCATACAGGATTTTCTGTGTTTGAGATAATCTCTGGTGTAAATTTCCAAATGTAGCACATTAACATATATTAAGGTTCTTGAGAGAAACACAACCAATAGGAGACAGAGAGACAGATTGATAAAGAGGAGATTTATTATAAGAATTGGCTCATGCCATTATGGAGGCTGAGGGATCCTATTGATGAAGTTTTGGGATGATGAGGGTTTATGAGGTCCAGAGCTGATGGCCAAGAAAGAGTTCTTGAAGGTGTCTTTGGTGCAAAGTGATTTTATTAAAGCTGGGACAAGACCCATAGCCAGGAAGAGCTGTGCTGTGTGAGGGGTGACCATTTTATGGAAATCAGGGGAGATAAAGTCAAGAGGGAGTTTCCAAAGAGAATTTGACATGCTAAAGACTTACTGGAGGCCTAGCTATTGTCAGCTAAGGTTTTTTCCCCTCTAGCAAAGCAATAACATTTTTTTTTTTTAAATATATGAAATTTACTGTCAAATTGGATTCCATACAACACCCAGTGGCAAAGCAATAACATTAAGACAGTAAGGAGTTTCTGGACTTCAGACTATGATAGGATTGCCTTTGGTAAACTGGTGGAGCCTCTTATCAGTTTGACCATTTGTCCTTTCCCGCTTTTGGGTAGCTGGGAGTGTCCAAGGAATATCATACATATCCCACCTCGGGGGAGGGGGTGTGCTAGCTTGTGCTTTGTCCCTCAGCTTGCCTCAGGCTCCCTTATCACTATGATCTGCTTCCTGCTAACTGGAGAGCCAGGAAAGCCAGTGGAGTAAGTATGAGTGCAAGAGCTCAAGAGACCCAGCAGCACCAGTGTCTGTGGACAGAAAATAGATGTCTCCACCCAAGCAGAGTTCAAATTTGTCCTTCCTCTGCCTTTTTGTTGTGTTCAGGCCCTCAGCTCACCACCATCAGTGAGGGTCGTCTTTACTCATTCTATGGATTCAAATACTAATCTTTTCCAGAGACACCTTTTAAGGACACACCCAGAAATAATGTTTTACCAGCTATCTGGGAATCCCTTAGCTCAGCTGACACATGAAATTAACTATCACATTACATTACTGCCAGATCACTAACCAAAATTCCCATTTGGGTACCCTGCTACCTGAATTTGTAAGCTCCCCAAGGACAAGTGCCATACTTCTTTTTGATAATATCCTAAAATACAGCAGACTAGCAACCATTTCATTTTCTTTCTGCTTTACCTCACAATAGACTCTTTAATACAAGGCTTTTGGCTTTCTTCTTTGAGAACTATAATCTCTGTGCAGTTTGGAACACTCCAGTTAATTAGAGATCTTCAAATAGTGCCAAGATAGAGGAATGGCCAGACTTAGAAAAATGCTGTCTTGTTCACACTTGAGTTGATCCAAAAGCAGTATTTTAACCTAAGCCCTAAAATATAGTTTTTCAGTAACTATTATCCCAGGAGAAATGAAAACTTTGAAAAAAATGCATTTTAGCTGCATAATATTGATGAGGGAGAGCATAAGGCATGCTGAGGGTTAAACACAAGCTAACCACCCCTCAGGTGGGATTTGTGTGATATTCCTCAGGTACTTCTGGCTGCTCAAGAACAAACGGGAAAACAAATGGTTACACTGATAGTCTCCATCATTTAAAAATATCTTTTCAATAGCCTAATCTCCTGTAACTCCCTACTGTCTTTGCCAGAGGGAAAAAAAAGTTTTATGAATGTGTTTCTGTGTGTGTGTGTGTGTGTGTATTTCTGTGATGGTGGTATTAAATTTCCAGAGAGAACAAAAATGTGTTGAAAAAATAGTTAATCCTTTCAGATTATTTTAGAATGTGTTATAAAATACAACTTCTACTTTCAAACTAAATTATGGTAATTGGCCATCACTTCCCCAATAAAAGTTATAAAAATAGTTAAGTGGTAAACTGCAAGTAAAATAGTTGTGGAGGAAATACCTTGATTATTTAAAATGCTCTTAAATATATGTAAGAGCTCATATATATATATATATATATATATATATGTGTGTGTGTGTGTGTATATATGTGTGTGTGTGTATATATGTATATACACATATGTATATACACATATATGTATATACATACATACATATACAAGACTATGTTTGAAACTCTCAAGAAATTACTAAGCAAAGGGCATGAGAAAATATATAATTCATAAAAGAGGAATTACAACAAGTAAATATATATAAGTGTACAACCTCACTTGTGGTAACAAATGCAAAATACAATCTCTGAAATTCATAGCAGCTTTATTCAGAAAATATAGCTGGACACAGCCCATGTGTCTATCAACAGGAGAATCAACAAATCCCTGTGGTATATGCATGCAGTGGAATATAGCTCAGTAATGAAAAGGGAAAAGAAAACCTGCCGGTACTTGAAACAGTAGGGAGGAATCTCAAAATCATGCTGAGTGAATTAATTCATATCCTAAAGAGTACATATTGTATGATTACACTGATACATTGATATGACGTTCCGGAATTGATGGAAATAAACTATGATTTAAGAAACTGAAAACACTGATTGCCTCTGCCATGTGGGCAGGTATTAGGGGCAGGGTTTGGTGGGAAGAGGCATGAAGCAACGTTTTAGCATAATGGTAATGTTGTATATCTTGATAGAGGTTTGTGTTTCATAGGTGTATGCATTTGTCAAAACTCATCAAATAGTACACTTAAGATTTATACATTTCATTGTATTTAAATTTTACCTTAAAAAGACTAGTAGACAAATATTAAACTCTACGCAGTGTGGTGGTCTGTGTGTACTGAGGGTGAATACCATCTCTGTTGATGCGTGCTGGGGATCCTCCGCCAGAGTCCTTATGGACACAACAATGAATGAGTTAGTAGATCGCTGGGAGGCAGCCAGCTCTTGTGTAGCATGAATCAAGAATACCTTGAGCCTGGGTGAGTGTAGGAGCTTCCAGTGAAAATGATTATCCTTAGCCGAATACAGACACTTGATAACCTTCTTGCCTTGCAGTGCTTCCTGCCTTCCTCTGGAGGATGGGCTGAAGTGGGTGTGTCAGGCTCTTTAATTAGCCCGGATGTAGGCAATGGGTAAACTAGCCTGGACTGGCTGATCAACTTTTTTTTTTAAGTTTGCTTATTTGTTTATTTATTTTTAGTGCTCTCTATACCCAACACCCAACATTTTATTTATTTATTTATGTATTTATTTATTTACTTACTTACTTACTTACTTATTTTTAGTATACTGTACACCCAACACCCAGCATCCAACATGGGGCTCGAACTCACAACCCCTGAGATCCAGTCACATGCTCTTGTGACTGAGTGACTGAGTCAGCCAGGCTCCCCTCAAAGAACCAAATTTTGGCTTTGCTGATTTTTCTCTATTTTCTATTTCAATAATTTCTGTTCTTATCTTTATTACTTTTGTTTTTCTCCTTTCTTTGGGTTTAATTTGTGTTCTTTTTTCTTAGCATCTTGAGCTGGAAACTGATTTTCAATCTTTCATTTTTTAAAATGTATGAATTTAAAGCCATAATTTTTTAAAATGTTTATTTACTTATTTTTGAGAGAGAGGGGAAGAGAGAGAGGGAGAGAGAGAGGGAGAGAGAACCCAAGCAGGTTCTGTGCTGTCAGTGCAGAGACAGATGCAGGGCTTGATTTTACAAACCGTGAGATCATGTCATGAGCCAAAATCAAGAGTTGGATGCTTAACCAGCTGAGCCACCCAGGTGTCCCTAGAGACATACATTTGTATCATAATTTTTAGCTGTAGCACACAAATTTTTCTATTCCATATCTTCATTATCACTTTAAAATATTTTTCATTTTACTATGATTTCTTTTTTATACATGGGTTATTTAGAAGTACATTGCTTAATCTCCAAATATTTTTGGGTATTTTAAAATCATATTTCAGTTATTGATTTTTAATTTATTTTCACAGTGGTTACAGAAATACTCTGTGATTCCAATTCTTTGAAATTTGTTGAGAATTGTTTTCTGTTTAGCATATGTTCTGTTTTGGTGAATGTTGCATATGTATTTGAAAAGATTGTGTTTTCTGCAGTTGTTGAATATAGCATTGTCTATAAGTCAGTTAGATCAACTTGCTTAGTTGTGATGTTTAAATCTCAAGTATGCTGCATTTTTTTATTGCTTTTTCTGTCAGCTACCGAGCTAAATGTGTTAAATTCTCCATTTATAGTTGTGCATTTGTCTATTCCTCCTGAATTCAATTAAATTTTCCTGTATGTATTTTGAAGTTATACTATTTAAAATTTAGTATTTTTTTCTTACTGTTGAATTGACTTATTTTAAGATCTTGAAATGTCCTTTTTTATCACTAGTAGTACTTATCTTCAAGTCTGCTTAATGTTTATTAATATAACCACTATGGATGCGTTATGATTAGTGTTTTCACGGCATATCTTTTCCCATTCTTTTCTTTCCACATATTTAAAGTGTATAGGTAGGTCTTGTGTTTTTTTAGACAGTCTGACAATCTTTGTCTTTAATGAGAATGTTTAGTCAATTTACATTTAATACAATTTCTGATATAAAAGTTGTTTTTCATTGTCCCATCTGGCCTTTGTTCAGTCATTCTTTTTTCTTATTTTGTTTTTTATGAACTAAGTTTCCTTCTTTCTTGTTTCCTCCTTTCTTTCTCCCTTCCTTCCTACCTGCCTTCCTTCTTTCTCATCCTTTCCCTTCCCTTTGTTTATTCTATTTAGTTATTCTATTACCTTTCTCTAAAAAAATCAGCTTTATTGATATACAATTCATATAAAATTAAATATACTCATTTTATAGTTTGACAAGTTTTGACAAATATAACCACCATCACAATCAAGATATAAGATATAACCCAAAAGAATAATGTGCAAGGATTACAAATAGTAGTCTGTAGAAGAGGAAACCTGAATGTCCCCTAAACATATGAAAAGGTGCTTTCATCTCACCAGTAACTGGAAATGCTAACTAAAACATGAAAATAGAGTTTGATCTGAGCCAGTACTAAGGACATTACAATAAGCTACTATTTTTTTTAAATTCATTTCTTTATTTTTGAGAGAGAGAAAGAGTGATCATGAGCAAGAGAGGGGCAGAGAGAGAGGGAGAGACAGAATCCTAAGCAGCCTCCAGGCTGTCAGCACAGAGCCTGATGCAGGGCCCAAACTCACAAACCACGGGATCATGACCTGAACCGAGATCAAGAATCTCAAGAATCGGTTGCTTAACTGACTGAGCCACCCAGGTGCCCCTACAATGAGCTACTATAATGATTACCAAGAAAAAAAAAAAAGGAATCAAAGAACAACCATCACCTCATAGGTATTCTGGGGCAGGGAGAGAGGGCAGAAAAAAATCTGATAGGAGATCCTAGTGCTCTGTCTCTCTGGTCTTTGCTGACCCACTATTTCCACAGCTTGCTTTCTTTCAGTGTTGGCTAACAACTTTGAAAACTGGAGGGATACTCCAGTGACTTACCAAAAGGACAATTCTTCAAGGAGTGAAAGGTTACTATTTGATATTTATCAGAACTTCTTATAAGCATCTACAAGGCTTTTAGCCCCGTCCTTCCCCAACCCTATAGTACACTAACCTGGGTTCCCTGCAGCTGTACTGAAGATTGGGTCTCTTATACTCTTCAATCTTGATAAGAAATTCATTAGTTTCTTCAACAGCCTTTTCAGCATATACTATATTACAGGCACTAGAAAATACAAAGATGAACAAAAGACACACACCATTCCTGCTTCAATATAAAAGAATATAGATAATTATACAACTTGGCATAGTGATTTTATTAGGCAGAATTTCACCAGAGAAACAAAACCAGTAGGATATACATGTTTACCTGTATACACACATATATATATATAAAATTTATTACAAGGAATTGGCTTAGATTGGAGATGTTGATCACATCTACAAGATACCTCCTAATACCTGTATTAGTGTTTGACTTAGCAACTCAGTACTAAAGCCTAGCCTAGGTGATACATAACACTGACCATCACAGTAATGTTTGGAAAATGCTATGGACTCATATCCAGTTTTCAGAGTTGTTAGCAAACACTTAATGAAAGAAAGTTGATCTAGGAGGCAGTCATTTCTGTACTAAAAGGGAAGATTTAACCAAATACTACTGATCTAGTTCAGTGGAAAAACTTTGATTTTTTAAAAATGTAAATGTCAATATATCAGGTAGCCCACAATAACATACTCTAGGAATCTTACCCATTTTCATTCCAGTGAAAATAGAGCTTCATCTGATTCAGCACAAAAGATATTTCAATAACCTAGTACGATAGTTACATAAGAATGAACAAGAATCTTGGCTTCTAATGCAGAACAGACATTTACCTTCTAAGCATTTCAAAATAAAGAAAAGAAGGCAGGAAAATATCATGACAAAAGCATCATTATGATATGCCCTGATTCGAGAGACCCCCCTGAAAACAAACCACCAGAGTCCAGAGTCAAAGCCAAGCGGCAAGGGTCGTTTATTGCAGGTTCGAAACCCGGTCCTCCGCGCACTCGTTGCCGGTGACGCTAAGAGGCCCCGAGCAAGGATCTTACAGCTTCTTTTATAGACAGGCACAAACAAGTTAGGGATTTTTTTGAGGTTACAGAGCTGTTATAGATTGACATTTAAAGTTGAACGCTCAGCAGAACTTGATTGGTTCCCGCCTTTATTTCAAACCATTCAGAAGAACTTGATTGGTTCCCGCCTTTTTGTCAGACTACCACCGGGCGTGCCCTGGCTGGTTTCGGGAACGGCGGGGGAGGGGAAAGATCTTTTCTTTGCAGTTGTGAGTACACCTGGTAATTTTTCTCTTAGCCTCTCAATTACTTTAAAAAAGTGCTGAAGATTGAAATTAGAAACAAACAAAACCTCTTGACTGTATCCTAAACCTATGCTTTTTCTCCAAAATTTTGAAGTCTTATTACATCAGAATCAATTGGGTATTGATAAAAACACATAATCCCAGGCCCCACCCTATCCCAATTGCATCTGAATCTCCAGGCATCAGGTCTGAGCATTGAATAGTTAGTATGCTCCTTGTTTGATCCTGATGCACAGCCAGTTTGGGGAAGTAACTATCTGTCAAAGTCTTCACAACTTATCTTTGTTTTCCTTCATCTCACTGGTCAAGGTCAGCTTCCTTCTGGAAGCTGTCTGTGAGTTCTTTTACCTATAAACAAAATTTCTGTGTGTCCTTTTATCTGCTGACTCTTTATCTAACATGATATCAATCAGAATGTGTTATTTTATACAACCATGAAATTGAATTGGTAGAAGAATGGAGAAGAAGCAGTACAATGTTTTAGTTCTCTCCACATTGGATCTTTAGCTCCTGCTTTGTTATCTTAGTTCAAGTATTCTCTCACAGAACAACAGACATAGTAATATTCTAATGCAAATCTGTATGTAACCTATATACCTGGCAAGAAAGATACTGGGATACAGTTACTGGGAGGGTATCACAGTTCAAACTGGAATGAACCATAACCAAAGATTTTCTTACTGATCAGCTTTACGTAACAAAATTCTTGACCCAAAGCTTTAGAGAGTTGAATTAATGGTAAGAATTTAGGCTTAGAACAAAGACCTAGGTTCTAATCCCAGCTACAACACTTAAGTTGATTTTAGAAAAGTTGCTTTACCTTTCCATAACTAGATTTTATCATCAGTAAGTGAAGATATAATATCTTGTATGGAATAATAATAATTGTAATTATTATAGTTGTTATTACTATGATCATTAGGTGTTATGCTAAATGGCAGTGAATGGAAAAACAAAATAATTTTTTTAATGTTTATTTTTGAGAGAAAGAGAGAGACAGAGTGTGAGTGGGGGAGGGGCATAGAGAGACACAGAATCTGAAGCAGGCTCCAGGCTCTGAGCTGTCAGGAGCTGTCAGCACGGAGCCCGATGTAGGGCCCAAACCCACAAACCACAAGATCATGACCTGAGCTGAAGTCCGATGCTCAACGGACTGAGTCACCCAGTCACCCCTAAATTTTTTATTTTTATTTTTTAAGTGTTTTATTACTTCTCACCAATTAAAGAAAAATTGGTGATCATGCAACTACCACAGCTTTTAGTCATAGCTGAGTATGAGCATGAGTATTACATCTCCAGAAAGAAAACAAACTGGTGGTTCTAATAAAATATTTTTTTCAGAATCAGATCAAGGAAATACGATACAACTTTGATGTCCTGATTCAAAAATCAACATACCATAATATTTTGAACTGTTTATCTGTTTAGAGTCATAGAAGGTATATTTTAACTGTGGCAGATTATATTTTCCAGCAGTGGCTGCAATTATATTTCCTATCCCATCTGCTTTTTTTTTTTTTTTTTTTTAGATGGGTTTATGTCCCCTCCTTTTAAATCTGGAAGGACCTTTGTGACTAGCTCAATGAATACACTATAGCAGATAGCACACGATGAGACTTCTGAGATTAGGTCATAATAAGCAGAGCAGCTTCCCTCAGGATCCTTGCCCTTCGAATGCAATATTGTAATGCAGGGAAGCCCAGGCCACAAAGAGTGATCCATGCAGGCAAAATCAAGGATTCCCAACTATCAGGCCAAGCTGAGCTTCCGAACTGAAAGCCAACTCCAACCAGTTGAGTGATCCATCTTGGAAGTGGGTCCTCTATAGCCCTCAGTCAAGCCATGCCCTTATGATGCTGTGTGGATCAGACACAAGCTTTCTCTGCCCAACCCTGAACTAGTTTCAGATTTCTGAGCTAAACTAATGACAGTTTTTGTTTTAAACTATGTAAGTTTGGGAGTATTTTGTTCTGTAGCAAAAGATTACTAGAACAATACCCGATTCTATGGAACATGTTATATGAATACCATGTGTCATCATTTCTTAAATTACCCTATGGGGTGTTAGGATGGAGTATTTGAGCATTTAATTCAGCTGAAGAAATGTGGGGTTTTCACTTGGAATTTATATACTAAGTATATTTGCTTAAGTTTAAAAAGAAGGTCTGTTGGAAGATGTACATTACCAAGCTATTTCTAATAGCAAGAAAAAAGGAAAATGTAAATAATTGTTAATAGGTAAAATATGATACATCAACACATGTAATGCTATACAGGAACTAAAAACAAGATAAAGATCTAAATTACAAGTGAAAAATGAAAAATACAATACTGCATACAGAAGTAATCATATTTGTGTTAAAATGTGTAACAAATATTTCATTTATCTAGTTGTTCAAAGAGAAACATCTCTTCTTGAAAAAAAATGGTTATTTATTTTTGAGAGAGAGCAGCACAAGTGGGGAAGGGGCAGAGAGAGAGAGGGGGACAGAGGATCCGAAGTGGGCTCCACACTGACAGCAGTGAGCCTGATGCGGGGCTCAGACTCACAAACCGCGAAATCATGACCTGAGGTGAAGTCGGACGCTCAACCCACTAAGCCACCCAGGTGCCCCAAAGAGAAACATTTCTGAGAGGAGACCAAAGATACCTCTGAGGTATGGGACTGTGGAATTGAATTGGGAAATAAGAACTTCTATTTCCTTTTCTACATTCTCTGTACTTTTATTTATTTGTTTTTATTTATTTTTTTAATGTTTATTTACTTTTGAAGGAGAGAGAGAGAGTGGGGGAGGGGCAGAGAGAGAAAGAGAGACACAGAAATCCGAAGCAGGCTGCAGGCTCTGAGCTGTCAGCACAGAGCCCGACACAGGGCTCGAACTCATGAACCGTGAGATCATGACCTGATCTAAAGTCGGATGCTTAACCGACTGAGCCACCCAGGCACCCCACCATTCTTTGTACTTTTAAATTCTTACCTTGAGTTTGGGTTTTAGAATAAAAATACTTTCAAATGCATAAAAATAGTACAGTTTTGCTATAGAGTATCAGAATTACTTTTCAAGTTTTCTTAATTTTTAAAATTTTTTTAACATTTATTTATTTTTGAGACAGAGAGAGAGAGAGAGAGAGAGAGAGAGAGAATGAGTGGGGGAGGGGCAGAGAGACAGGGAGACAGAATCTGAAGCAAGCTACAGGCTTTTCAAAAATTATTTATTTATTTATTAATTTTTGAGAGAGAGCAAGGAGAGAACATGAGTGCAGAGCCCGATGTGGGGCTGGAGCTCACAGACCCTGAGATCATGACCTGAGCTGAAATCAAGAGTCAGACAATTGACTGATCCACACAGGTGCCCCATGATTGGAAAATTTTTATTTGAGAATGTGGTTGATCACTCACAAGAAATTCATGAAAAATAAAAAATAAAACAAAGCATACTAATAATAATCCCAAATAATAATCAACAAAATATACAGAAAGCAGTCCTAGTCCTTGATGAGCCTGTATGAAATCTGGAGAGATTAAACATGCAGTGCATTCAGTCCTCCAGCTCCATTCTCTGAGTTTCTAGAGCATGCATTGTTTAGTTAAGAAGTCCGTGCTTAAGTGTCACATTGGTTCATGTCACTATTGTGGTTTATGCTACATCATGTTATGGCTCATTGTAAATATGTATTAAGGACCCAGGCCTTATTCACATTTGTTCACTGTGTCTAGCACAATATTCAGTTTTAATTGTAATAAAACATTTAAAAGGAAAATTTTTAACCAAAATGTAGTCAGGAGTAAAGACTCAATCTCATGATCTGTGACCTGAGCTGAAATCAAGAGTGGGATGTTCAACCTACTAAGGCACCCAGGTGCCCCTGTGTTCACATATTTAACCCTAACCCCAATCCTGTGATGCAGGAAGAAATCTTTTTTTTTTTTTTTTTCCTTAAGTTTATTTATTTAGGGAGAGAGAGTGCAAGCAGGGGTAGAGAGAATCCCAAACAGGCTCTATGCTGTCAGTGCAGAGCCTGACTCAGGGCTCGATCTCATGAACTGTGAGATCCTGACTTGAGCCAAGATCAAGAGTCAGATGCTTAACCAACTGAGCCACCAGGCACCCTAAGGCTGGAAGGAATCTAACCTTACTAAGCCTTATGGAGATTAATCCCTTTTCCCTTCCAAACCATCCTCCCCACTTTAGCTAAGTGACCAATCTGGTCACTTATTAGCTCAACAGCCTTCCATTGCTCTCTGTTGCCCTTGGGATAATGTCCAAAACCCTCAACTGACTTTAAGGACTTACAGGACCTCCAGTCTCATTTTTTGTCACTCTTTCTCTTGCTTTCTCTCATTTTTGTAATAATGCATTTCCTTCAGTTCCTTGAACACACACCATGCTCTTTTTCATATCCTGGGTTTCCCACAGGCTGTTTTCTCCACCTAGAATGCTTTTCTTCTTCTACTCTCAAAAAATGTTGAATGGATGAATGAATGAAGGGATATTAGAGTCAGTGTAGGATCCTGTTCAGGGAAAAGATTAGGAGTGGTGAAGTCTCAACATTAGTGCCACTTTCTCTAGGAAGCTTTTTAACCCCAGAGGTGATTAAATTCTCTTGTTATCTGCTCTATAGCTCCATGGACTTCCCTTCTATAATGCTCAGTCACACCTGACTGAAGCACATTGATAGCAAAGCCCCATCCCTTTCTTGGTTGCTTCTCCATCACCAGCACATAGCATTGTAACCAGCACACAGTGGTTGCTCTCTAGATATTCATTGACCTGAATTCAGGCTAATGCTCTGGTTTGTTGGTTTGTGCTTTTGTTGGTTTTGGTGTTTTGGTTTTTTGGCCATTAGTTTCTTTCATTTAGCATTATTGGATAGAGATTTTATAAATTCCCTATCTGTTCCTCCAGAGTGAGTATAACTGGGGGATAGCGAGGCTATTCTCAAATAATAAATATTATCCTATTAAATAATAGAATTAAAAACAATCATCCTGACTCTCTAAGTTTCCTTGTAGGCACATGGTTAGAGTGCACATGTGTTTATTTTCCATTCTTTTTTTAAATAATTTTTTTAATGTTTGTTTATTTTTGAGAGAGAGAGACAAACAGAGTGTTAGCCGGGGAGGGGCAGAGAGGGAGGGAGACAGAATCCGAAGTAGGCTCCAGGCCTACTCACAGACTCCAACTCCCAATGTGGGGCTCCAACTCACAGACTGTGAGATCATGACCTGAGCCAAAGTCGGATGCTTAACCGACTATGCCACCCAGGTGCCCCTATTTTCCATTCTTTTAACTCATCCTCCACCCCTTTCCCTTTGCCTGACTAATTCCTCTCTTTCTATCTCATCAGGGCTATCACTTCAGACACTGCACATGAATTATCTAGAGGACAGCATTAGGAATATCAAGTACAAGAGTACTTGACACATAGTAGGATCTCAATATTGAATGAATGAGTGAATAAATAAATAAAAGCATGTTGAGATTCAATATGGATGTTATTCAGTGGGAAGATCAAGAGTAAAGAGATGAGAGAATCAATTACCTATGATAATACTTGTGTTCTTTGACATTTAAGCTGATCAAAAGAGGCAGCACACCTAGAACTCAGAAACTGATTTCTAAATACCATTCTTCACTAAAATGAAGGAGGAATCCTTGGAGAAATGGCTGATTCTAGGACTGGGGCAGGGAAAGTACAGATGAGTCTCTAGCATCATATAGTGCCAGAAAGTAAGGAAGTACTCATATGGCCATAAGTGTGGGCAGAACTCAAGGAGTCTCCTCTAACAGAGAGGACTTAAGTGAATTTACTAACCAGCAAAACTGACATTAGTTGAACCAAGAGATCAAGGTTAATATTACTAGGAATACATATTGACATCATGGACACTCTGATAAAATAAAAGAGAAAGACACCTCTCTTCTGGGATATTCTTCCCCCACGATTCCTAACCTCTTGTCAAATCACACACACAGAAAATCAGGTAACTTAAGTTTGGGGCGGGGGGCGGGGAGTGTAAGAAATGCCTGACCAGTGTATTCAAAAGTATCAAGGTCATGAAAACAAGGAAATACTGGGAAGTTGTTAAAGAATCAGAGAAGACTAAGGAGACATGATAAGGAAATGCAGTGTGGTGTCCTGGAACATAAAAGACACTACCGGAAAGGCTGGTGAAGTCTAAATAAAATCTATACTTTAGTTATTATTACTGTACCAATGTTAATTGTTTAATTTGACAAGTGGACCATGTTTATGTCAGATGGTAACACCATGAGAAGCTGGTGAACGGTATATGGGAAGTCTGTACTATCTTTACACCTCATCTGAAAATCTAAATTTATTAAAAAAAAAAAAAAAAGATTCCACATAAAGCTTGGCTGCAGTGTCCATTTAGTGGGGGAGACCAGGAGGGGAGAAAGGAAGCTGGTCTGATTTGGAGTCCACAAAATCTTGCCCTTCCAGCAGTGCCTATATAATGCTACCCTTATCTGCATAGTGTTTGAATTTTATGGAAGGATTTCACACCTTTAGACTCACTTGACCCTCTCCATGAAGAGGAAGGATAGTCCAGGAAGATGCTTAAGTTCACAGAGGACTAAAGTGAGCTTCTCGTAAGTACCTTATGTTAAAATTAGTAATCTCACATTTAGTGCTTGGGATTCGGCATCTGTAGAGACCAAGATGTGGACTCTGAAAGAAACTGATCTGGAAGAAGACCGTAACATCTTTAAGTTTATTTTTTTAATTTATTTTGAGAGAGAGCACTTGAGCACAAGTGCATGGGTGCACACACTTGTGGGGGATGGGGACAAAGAGAGAAAGAAAGAATCCCAAGCAGCCTCCACACCCAACTCAATCTCAGGTGCTTGATCTCATGAAGCCCAAAACGGAGATCATGACCAAAACATGAGATCATGAGCAGAGCCAAAATCAAGAATCAGACATTCAACTGACTGAGCCACCCAGGCATCCTGTGATATCATTAATAAATACACACCAAGAAAAGAATCTGGCAACCAAGTCCAGAAAATGGCTATCAAAATAAGAATTTGTCAGCAATGTTTGCAGGAGGGACCAGGGGATGTAGGCCTAAACTGTGTCTGATAAACTCAGATAATGGAATCTTCTACTTGGCAAAGATCAATGCCTTAGGCTGTTGTAGTTCTTTCTTCTCATTCTGTTCTGTCTAAACAAGTAATTAAAGCTCAAAATAAGGACACTGATTACCCTTGTATTTTAGCATTTTGCTAGAAATTTTTAAAGCTTTATGTTTTTTAATTCTCTCAAAACATTATGAAGTAGGCATTATTGCCCCCAGGTTGCATGGGGGAACCAGAGACTTGTATAGAGATTAAGCAAAAAAACAGGATACACAGTAAATAGCAGAACTGGGATTCAAATCCAGGTGTGTCTCATGCTCTGGCCCATTTCATTCCAGCCCCACTTGGTAAATACACAGGGAGATGCCTCTCAGCCCCACTGTGCTCTTTAACCATCCAACCTGATGGTAGGATGTTGGGAACTCCTGGCAAAAACTGGATGACCGCTCTGGGATTGCATTATGGAGCACTCATTGTTTAAAGGCAGAAACCCCATTTACTTTTTGAAGACAACAAGCTGTGTATTGAATGGACAAGCTCTGTTGAGTGGCCTCCCCAATATCCATTTCCCCTTCTCTTGTTAATTCCCCTGATATTCGACATTAATGCCAACCTTACCCAGCCCAAGCCCTCTTGGCTAAAGCTGACCCCACCCCTGGCCTTGAAGGCAGGACATGTGATTCAAATTAATGTGACCCTGCTGTCTGGCCCCAGAGTTTGGTGGAGGGATGGGCATGCTGGCAAAATTGGGCCAAAGAGCATGAGGATTCATTTGCTGGGAGCCTCTGGGAAATAGGCCTCTTAGCTCTTCTGAGAGGATTTTAGAGAAATTCTTTCCTTTCTTCTGTGACAGGAAAGAAGAAACTTGTAGCACAGGATATGGATGTGGAAGCATCGCAGCAGATCACTTTGCCATAGTGAAGGGGAGTCAGCCCTTGGGGAAAGTTGTGTGTGGATCAGACAAGTTGGAATAAACCAAACATTGTTGTTCCCACATTCCTAATGAGCTAATCAATCTCTTTTATGACTTAATCCAGTTTGTGTTATTTTTTTCCCTCATTTTTAAATCTTATTTACAACCAAAATCATCTTCACTGACAACTTCCAAATTAAATTTTATGTTCGTTAGCCAGTAAGTAGGGTAACCATATAATTTCCTGTAAAACCGTAACTTTTTTCAGAGACTATGAGCTATTAATTATTATAGAGGTGCAACAGGTGTGAACTGGGACCATCGTGGACAAACTGAGATGTGTGGTCCCTCTACCCCTGAGGTATATGCTGCTTGCAGTTCTGTCCAGGAAAAAGCCATGAGACTTTTTGCAGTTGATTCTATATCTCTGGGTACCAGTTTTTCAATATGTGAAATGAAATGCGACATTCCATGAACGTACATGGTTTGTCTCTAGTCTGTAATATTCTGAGCTCAGTGCTGGAGTGGGATTCTCAAGGATGGAATGTTCCTTAGGGCAGAGATAGTAATACTAACAACAATAATAGTAGCCAGTATTACTTAGCTATTGATGCAGAAATGCTGCATATCTAACAGCCACAAAAATCTCAGTGGTTTACATTAACATTTATCATTCTTGCTGATGACTCTGCAGGTCTGGTTGATCTCAGCTGTGCTTGCTTGGCCAGGCTGAACTGCAGACTTTGCCTTGGGCTCAGAATGCTCCATCTGTGTGCATTCTTGTACACAAGCAGAAAGAGCAATGAACACTTGGCACATGCTCTTTTAACCGTACAGGATGGACGTTCCAAGATGCTAGGATAAACCAAGAACATTTAAAACCTTAGGTCTTTAAAACCTTAGGTCTGACATCTGTTACTCACATTCTTTTGGCTATAGTGAGTCGTATTGCTGACCAAGCTCAGTAATACTGGAGCAAGGCCATACACTTTACTCCAAGAAGGAGACACTGAAAAATCACATAGTGAAGGACTTAATTATATAAATCCATTGTAGGGTAGAAATGAAGATTTGGTTACAATAATCCAACCTAAAATCCACCATGCATTGGACACTGAGTGACCAGGCACTTAAAATACATTGTATCATTAATCTTCACAACACTTTCATGGGACACATGTTAATATTTGCTTGTTGGAGGAGTGTTTCCCTAGTGTGTGCCTGTTGGGCTAAACACAGTGGTTACTTTGTAAGAGTTCTGATATTTAGTTACCTGGAAAGCAGGCAAAGCAGCTGGAGGACTCTGTTAGGCATGAAGAGGTAGCTGGAGTTATTTCTTAAACTCATGTAAGCAAGATGTACATTTGATCCCAGAGCAGCCAGTGAACAGGAGAGCCTTGGTTTAGGTTAGAAGAGAACTTCCAGTACGGATGCTCCCTCTTCTTCTCCCAGTTCCCTGACCTCATCAACTGTGGGCCTCACCTTTCAGTATTACTTCCTATATGTCAGTATTAAACCTTGTCCCTTCCTGTCCCCCTAGCACAGGCACAAACGCTATGGCAGCTACACAGGCTTAGCACACTGAATGTTTCCACACTGGATTTTGCTATTCTACCATTTTCATAAAACTATTACATGAATATTCAGGAACCACCAATGAACAAAATTAAGACTGTAAAAGACTGTATGTAATATACAAAAATCGTAAGATACTACATTTGATGTCTAAGTGTTCTAATGACAGGATTACGAGCAACAAGGAAAAGTTGAATGGGGGGAAAACTGGGACAAGAGTGACTTCCAGTCAATGTTCAGTTCCCTCCACTTCTTGCACATTCCTAAGACCATTTTGATGTCATAAACTTAGAGCCCTAAACTGAGTCTTTTGCCAAGCAAGTATCTTTTAAAGGAATGAATAAAACCTTTTTTTTTCCTATTTAACAAATACTGCCCTCCAACAATTATAAATGTCAAGACACATAATTCTATTTCATTTAATTCTTGCTGAATATTTACTATAAGCCAGTCAAGAAGCTAAATGCAAGTGACAACCTTGGGTCAGGGTTATACATAGTCCAGTGTAGAAATAGCACATATATACAGATATAACCTTAATGAGATGTTGACAGTGCTTTATTTGAGTTATGAACAAATTTTACAAAACATGGAAGAGAGAGGAATTAATTCTTGTTGAGGCAGGAGCAGAAAGAGTAGGTGCCATTCAATCTCAGCCTTGAAAACTAAGAACAGTAAAAAGGACAATTTGGGACGAGTTTCAGAATTTAAAATATCACAGAGAAATAAAAACACAAACCATCTCCCTCAGAGCCCCCATGCCCTGCTTAGCTGCCTCAGGTACTGTCCTGGGATAATGAGGTTTACAAGTTAAAACGTCTCTCCCCAAAAGGTATGTTGAAGTTTTAACCCCTACCACCTCAGAATGACTGTATTTGGAAATACGGTCTTAGCAGAAGTAATCGGGTTTAACTGAAATCATTAGTGTGGTGTCCTTTTAGAAAGGGGGATTTGGACACAGGCAGACATGCTCAGGGAAGACGGTGGGAAGGGGCTCAGGGAGAACCCATGGGAACAAGGAGGATTGATGAGTGATGCATCTGTAACACAAGGAAGGAACAGCGAAGAAGCCAGCAAACCAGAAGTTAGAGGCAAGGGAGGGTTCCCCTACGGCTTTCAGAGGGGGCATGGCACTGCTGACACACTGATTTTGGGGTCTAGTCCCCAGAACTGGGAGACGACAAGCTGCTGTTGTTTTAAGATGCCCAGTTTGTGGTACTTCCTTAGGGCAGCCCTAGGAAACTAACACAGGGAGTTAAGAAGTTGCTGTCAGTTAGGGTTCTGGACTGCCCACCCCTGTCTCAAACACACTGGCTTTCGTTTTATGCTTCTGCTCCGGGTTCTGTGTGAGAAGTGGGGTTCTTTCATAGCGTAGACACGAAAACCACAGTTCTACAGCTTGGGAGTGTGTCAGTTGGACATTTTCCGTTGCAAATCCCCAAAGCCTCAGTCACATGCCTTGAGTAACCGAGAGGATTTAGGACCTGTATGATTATAAAAGTCTGGAGGGGGTGTGAGGTTCGGTGCAGTTTGACAGAGAGGTTGATCAAGGCTCTCGACTCTGCTTCTGTGCAGTGTCCTGTGAAGTTTTCACGTAAGGGTTTCCTCCTTGGGCTGGGTCCTCCTTTTAAGGTTGCAAAACAGTGCCATAGTTTGGCTCTACTCCACAGCACGGTAGGCAGAGGAGGGAGAACAGCTCTGCCCCGGTGTCCCGGGCATGGTTTTGAGGTTCTCACTGATTCCTTGAGCCTGCACTGATGACTTAGGCCTGTGTTCTGGCCCAACTGTGCCGGGAGGGAAGGATTTGCCCTGATTGGCTTAGCCCACTGTTTCCATGAACCTTGGTACCTAACAGAGCACCCCAAAATGTAGTGGCTCAAAAACAGAACAGCATATGCGTTCGTGATTCTGTGGGCCAGGAACTTGGGCAGGACTGAGGTGGGATGGCTCACTATCTTCCATGTGGTGTTGGCTGGGTCCAGTCACACATTTAGAATAAATATGTGTGTAAAAGGTATGGAGTGGCTTGCGTCATTTTTCAGTTTCAAAGTGCCTTCTTCTCAGTTTGTAGGATACTGTCCTTCCTCCACCTTCTAACAGGTGGAGTTTATCTTTTGGCTCGTGCATTTTGCCATGTTTTCTGTGACAACATAATTAATGATTCTGATGCATTCCAATTAGTAAACATGATTTAGAAGTGAGTCATCATGATTGTTTCAACCTGAAGATTAAGCATGAGTAATGTTTTCCTGGGGCGGGAGGGCAGCTAATGGTCCTTTCTCTTGGGCAGTGGGCCTGCCGTGGTTGTAAGTCACGGTTCCAGGCAATGGGGAGCGACTAATGTCTTGATTCCATCTGCAGGGCAGATTTTCTGTTCTGAGATTCAGCCTTAAAGTGCCCCTGTAACAGTTCTGAAATATAGTCACACCCTCTTTCATTTCCCCCGTGTACACATAGGCTGCTAGTTTGTGATTTTCCAATTTTCAGCAGCACACTGTGCCCAGAGGCATTTTTTCTTCCTGTTGGCCTCATCCATGGGGCCCAGACCACCCCTGGGTGCTCACACAGTATTCTCATTGTCATGGCTTTTTCTTGCTTTCTGGCCTGGAACAGGACAGCCCATTCCATCCAATATATTTATACATCAACCAGGGGAACAGCCACAACTCAATTGTCTTTCCTTCTGAATTCCCTTCCATGCATATTGGAACGCATACGATCTCTAATGACTAAATGAAAACAAACACGAACATATTGAAAGGGAAGGACAATGTATCTGTGGTATCTGAGCTGCAGCTATCATGAAAATCTCTGCCCCCCCCCACCCCTGGGCTGTATGCAATTTGTCCAAGAAACATGGGATTCACCTTTTTATGGTGAAAATAAATATCTATTGAATAAGTGAATTAATAATGTATAAATAAATAGGATAACCCTGTGCAGCATACCTGAGGATGGAAAAGTTTAGGGACATGGATAATGTTCCCTGGTGAATAAGCTTTCTTCACTCAAGAGTCCTGGATCCCAGGAAGACACCAGTGAGAGCTGGTAGCAGGTACCTTAAACTTGTATCCTCCTCCCCTACACTGCAGGAAGATACCTGAGCCCAGAAGAGGAGTTTTAAAGAGTGAGAACTTCTCTCTTAAGCTGAGTAGGATTAAGATTATGAGGAGTCCTTTGGGAGACTTGGACAGAGTGAGGGATGAGGGGTCGGGGAGAGGGGATGGAGGAAGTGAACAGGGAAGAGGGAAGCCCTCCATTACTTCCCCTTGGGCCTCTCCAAATTGAAAATCCCACCCTGGTGCCTGCAACATTTTCTGCAGGGTTCTTGGCTGTGCCTCCCTGACCAGGAGTGGCTAGTCTACAAGGAGGACTTGAAGGGGCTCCATAGGTGGCTCAGCTGGTTAAGCTTCCAACTTTGGCTCGGGTCACGATCTCATGGTTTGTGGATCTGAGCCCTGCATCAGGCTGTGCGCTGACAGTCTAGAGCCTGTTTGGGATTTTCTTCTCTACTCCTGTCCCTGCCCCCCACTCTCTCTCCAAATAAATAAATGAACTTCACATGTCTCTTCCTTAATGCTGTGGCTCCTGCAACCACTGTTTCATATGAGCAGCTCACTTCTGCTCCTGCATTCCATTGGAGACAGCCCTTGCTCACCTCCATTTGGCTAAAGGACCTGGGCTCTGGAGGAAACAGAGGCTATTTAAGTGAATTATTTCATTAGAACCAGGACCAAGGGCCGCTTCTGCCATTGTCTGGCAGGCTAACCTCAGGACAGCTCCAGATGACTGGGAATATATAATCTGAAGAATCCATTAGCCTGTCAATGTGGGGACTGGGGCCAGGGAGGGGAGGGGGAAGTGGGGGGAGGCAGGTGACAGTAAATATTGTGGAAAGTGTTTAAGGGGTGTGGCCTGACTGCAGCTTCAGCAGCAACCCTAGGACAGGGAGGAGGCACCTGGGGGACAGTTAATAGAAGATAAGGAGGGAATTGCAGGGCAAGGTAGATCAGGATGGCCCTCATGCGTGCCTCTCCAGGCCATCAAACTTGAATGCCCATTGGAATCTCCTGGGATTCTACAAAATGTTGGAACCTGGGTTTTACCCAGGTTCTGATTAAATTGGTCTAGCTTGTGGCCTGGACATCAGAGTTAGGATGCTCCAGATGAGGAGGCTGAAGAGAATGGAGAGATTTTATCATTTCATAGTGGAGAGCGGGAGGGACCCCTACAGAGCACAGCTTCTCAGGTGAAGCAGAGCCCAAGAGGGAAAGATACCTACATGGACTAGTGACAAAGAAAGGGCCATACATTTTATCTTTTGAGTTCCCAGGACAATTAATAGTCCCATTTACCACTCTTCTTTCCCTTACCAGTCATGTGGCCTTGGTCAAGTGTTATTTTCCTCACCTGTAAGATGGGTATCATCACCTAATCTACGTATTTCCTATTATTGCCATAAAAATCAGGGTTGATGAGGATGCTGTGCAAACAGTCTAGGATGGGAGAGAAGAAACGGCAGAGCTGTGTCTCCACTCCATGGCTTCCATTGAGCTTAGAATGAACTTCAAACTCTACTCAGACCCACAGACCCCACATGGTGGGGCTCTTGCCTACACCTCCAGGTTCAACACTTGCCATTCCCATCTGTGTTCACATGTTCTAGACACGCCGGCTTGTCTCTGCTCTGGAATACCGAGTTCTTCCTTCTTTCTGCAATTTCTGTCTCCTCCACCTGGATTGCAAGAGCCCTACATATTCCAGTGTAACCTCATCTTTTCTTGGGGTTTTTATTATCGCAATGCACTCAACTAGCAGCAGGGTAGGCAGTGACTGCTCAGTATGGAATTAGAAGTATGGATTGTGACTGAAAAGGAAGGAGTTTATAGAAAAGATGTTGAGTGGGGAATGTGGAGGTGAAAACTTGATTTTTGTGTTGGAGGAGAGACTTGAGTATTTTTTCTTCAGAGGGAGGAGCCAGCAGGAGGGAAACTTGTCATGTGGGGAAAGTCTGGTAATCAAGGGATCAAATTCCCCCAGCACTTTCTCCATGCAAAATCCCTTTGAAGAGATAAAACATGTGATTGATTCCTAAGGAATCTGGTTCTCACTTAGCTTCCTTTTTTTCCTATCACTTTATGGATTTCTATACTGTATTACAAATACTTCCTTATGCATGTGTGTGTGAACGGTGAGCTCAGTGAGCAGAGGGGGATAGGTCTTCCTCATTGGATCCTAGTGCTGAATACAAAAAATGGTAAGTGACATGGGTGCCCTGGAGCAGCAGGAATCCACTCAATGAATGGAAGAAGGAGCAATGGAAAAGAGGGAACAAGGCGGGAACACGGAGTGTGTCGATGCTGAAAGAACTTCATGAGAGCTTCATGATTGGGAGGGAAGGAGCAGGAGCAAACACTATTTTTCTCTGCTCTCTCATAGTCCTTGTCTACATTCTAGCATATTTTACAGAGCTATAATCAAACATCTGCATAATTGGACATTTAGTTTTACCAAACAGTATTTTGAACAACACCTTACACTGGCTCATATTCTTCATAATTATTGTGAGAACTGCACAATATTTTATCCAGTTAATGTACTGCAATTTACGTCACTGTCTTCACTGTCCCTGTTGTTGGACATTCAGGTTGTTTTCAATTTCTGCTATTACAGAGAATGCTACAGGGAGGAGCAGCATACAGAGGGATTGCCCTTCTCCTGAATTAGCTCCTCATCTAAATTACAGTGAGTGAAATTACTGGGTCAAAGGGCAGGAACCTTCTATGGTTTCAGTACCTACTACTGTGTTCCTGTTTTTTATCCACAGTCATAAAGTCTCATCCATTTCACTGTAAACAATGGTGCTAGTGTTATTATTATATCTTTCTTGACAAGTTAAGGATATAAAAGTATACTTTGTTGTTTAATTTGAATTTGGTTACAGGCTGAACCCTCTCCGGTGTTTGCTTACTATGTATACCTTGTACTATTTATGTTATTTACCATCAAGGGGCATTTGTGATATTTACATATATTAGAATTAAAATTTTTATATATTGTGACTAATAATCCATTTCTCTAACATTTGAGCAAGATACACTTCTTGCTGTTTGCTTTTTCACTATGATCAGTTGGTTCTTGTACTGAAGTCATATATTGATCTTTTCCTTGCAGAATTCTTTCAAAAATCAGAAACTATTATCTAAGTAAGCCTATAAAAACTCTCAATTCTATTATGTGCAATTTATGATCATTAAGTTATTTAATAAATTTGTGATTTTAAGTATACACTTTAGATATAATTTGATGTTTTCCTAAACTGTAATCCCATGGAAGTTTAGAGTCTATATATGAGAGACTTAGGGAACAGTCTTGTTCAAAGGGAGGGCAGGCTGCTTATCTTGAAACTGCATTTCTGCCTCAATCACACAGTTCTTTTTGACAGTGCTCCTTGTTTAGTAGCTTTATGATGGGGGTGATTATAATGGGGATTATGACTAGAGAAAGGCTAATGCTTTCCAGACCAGGACGCAGTTGTGATTATTTTGGGCTCAAGGCACTTTTGCATTCCTGGGCTTCTCCCTCATAAAAATATTAGAAATTGTATTTTATATCTATTTTTTTTATAAGGGTGAATATAATTTTGGCTGGATTCATTATTACGTGATCCTTTTTCTTTAGAATACCTTAATTAAAACATTTTTTATGTGCCACAAATCTGGCTTATTGTGTCTAATGGATGAATCAATCCTGTCCCAAATTCTTCCTTTAGCACTATTTAACTTTATCTATCTATCTATCTATCTATCTATCTAAATAATTGAGTCTACTTCTTGCCTTTGCATTCAGTTCCTCAGATTTACATTTCTGTCTGTATCAGAATAACAGTATTTTAACAATTACTTTTTAAAAAAAATATGTTCAAATATCTGTTCGAGTTGATTTATAACCCAGAGTTCTTTTTAGGTCTCTTAACCACTTATTTCCAAAATGAACTTTAGAACCCTTCTGTTTATTATACAACAGAAAACCCTGTTGAAGTTGCATTGTGTTTGTAAGTTATTGCAAAGAGATGTGACATCTTTATAAAGGTACAACAATTTGATATTCTCTTGCAGGATCAGGATACCATGTTCATGTTACAGAGAGGGTTCAAAAGGAATCAAGAGAGAGGCAGGAAATAGGATAAAGAAGAACCTGCAGTCTGTTAGGGTGAACTCCCAACTAGGGGTGTTCAGTGAGTCTGAGACACAAACTCCTGTGAGTCAACATAGTTTCAGAAGAAGGTTGTAAACCAGCACTGTAGGACAAGTGCAAATTTATTTTTCAGATTAGGGAAACAGAAATGCTCTTGGGCAGAGGTACTAAGACTAACCTTTGGGCAAACCTTCCTTCTCCTAATCTGGCATTCTAAAGTGGGTATGGTAGCCCTCAGTATCATATTACTTATGAGTGAGTTTAAACAACACCAAAATTTTTTTTTTAGGCAGTTATACTTGAGACCAATAAATAGTGATAGTAACAGGGAAAAGAGATCAGGGGTGAAGGCTGGCCAGTATGGAGCTATTTTGGGTCATCACTCATGATCAATTAACTTCTCTCCTTTTTCTCTTATTTTATATATCCTTATAGTTTTCTACGTTTATAGTTTTCTAATATGAAAGACAGCAATTTTAGGATAGATTTGCAAAATTTGGAGGCCTCCTAAGTCTAAGTCTTTAATGATGGAAAACTAATAAACACTATAATTCAAGCTAATGACTTACAGCTGTTTTCTGCATGAATAGACATAACTCTAATATAAGAGCCATTAGAGTAAATTGAATAACTTTAGTGTAGAGAGACTTTGGTTGTATACCATATTTAATAAATCAAATACAGAGGTTACACTTGGAAAGCTGTTTCCCTTTATGAATCATGAAAAGGACCTAGGCTAGGAAGATTTCTGTGCTTCCAAGAAAAAGATGAAAGATACATGATCTGAAACTTCAGACTTTCAAAATTTCAAGGACAATGTTTTACTTAAACTTTAATGTTATGAGGCAAATTGGAGCACCTTGTTGGAAAATCTCCCAGTAGGTCTATGCCTGCCTAGTCTTCACACCTAGAGGTACACAATTACCTTTATTTACTCAGAGAAGCCATCCCAATTCAAATAAATCAAATAATGACTTATATATTTACTGGGGGATAGCACATTATTTTCCAACACTAGTTACTGTTGTTTAGTAGATGTGTATCAACAACAAAATCATCCAGTATTTGAGGGAGCTCAGCAAATTTAAAAAGAGTGGTCGGGCTGACTAAACACAGAAAATTTCCCTCAATGAAATAGGAAATTCAGTTTAAACTTACCATGAATTGGTCATGGTCCCAGACATCAAATAGAAATAAATGTAAACTATCTCTTGGAGATTTAAACCCAGGCCAATAAAAATCCCTGTTGGTTAACTACCACTGAACACAAACTAAAAATTTTAAAAATCACAAAATACACATGGAAGAAGTCATCATAAGTAAGAGCCATCAGATTCTTATTTATGAAATCCATGAAATCAATTCATCAGATCATTAACTTTTTATCTTTTTTAATTCCTTTCTTATACATTCTTTTGGCATATTTTCCATGTCATTTTCTGTATAAATCTTCCTTATTATTGTCATTATTATATTCAATTTTATTTATGTATTATAAATTATTTAGCTAATTCCCTATTACTGGACGTGGTTCCTACTCTGCCATCTTCCCATAATCCCCTTCCTCTTTGACTTAATATAGATACCAACCTCTTACCACAGGTTACAAAGCCCTCTAAACCTAACCCAGTAATTCTCACTATTGATTGCAAGAACCAAATAAATGTGTGTGTGTGTGTGTGTGTGTGTGTGTGTGTGTGTGTGTGTATACATACATACTGAGGATCAGGCACCATCTCTAAGAGTCAAATTCTAGCCTCATATCTTTCCATTTTATCTTTTACTCTCTGTGCGCTAACTTTAATATTCTCTCCATTTCTTGAACATGTTTTGTAGCTGGGTGTGGTAAATATTTTGCAAATGGTAACTCTCTAGGAAGAAGAATCCCAATTTGCAAATTTTGCGAAATTTACACTGTGTAAATACTCCCAACATGTCTGGTTTCCAGCTGCCAATAAGCTATCACTGTTGGGAAGAGATGCTAACAATGGCTTGCATGAGCTGAGATGAGCAGGCTCTATCTTGTCACTGATAACTATGCTTGTGCTCCTGGTCTCTATGTCTGAATACCCCTTAATTTCCCCACCTCCCACTACAACCTTTCAATCTTCAGATCTCTAATTAAAATTTCTCTCATAAGGGAACTCTTTCCATAGTTCTTGGCTAAGCTTTATCTTCCCTACATATACCTATGCTGCACTGTATTTTACTGTTAATAATCATATTTTATGTTAATGTTGATATCAATCTTCCCTGTTAATCCACCAATGAGTGCAGAGGCCATGTCTTTCCTGTTCATCTCTGTATCATTGCTGTATTAGTTGGAGCCTGCCATGGCACAACACATGGACTGGGTTGCTTAAATAATAGATGTTTGTTTTCTTACCGTTCTGTAGGCTGGAAATCTGAGCTCAAGGCGCTAGCATGGCCAGGTTTTTGAGGTCTCTTATGCTGGCTTGCAGATGGCCATCCCTTGTCCTTGTGTGCTCACATGGTAGAGAAAGAAAGAGAAGAAGCAAACTCTGTAGTGACTCTTATAATGGCACTATGATGGTCCTACTTTCATATTCTTATCTAAATCTAATTACTGCTCAAAGGCCTTATCCATAAATACCATCACCTTGGGATTAGGGCTTTAACAGATGAATTTGCAGCAGGCTGAATTATTTATTACTCTTGGGAGCTCAGCACCACCTCCTAGATTGCATATGCCCTGTAGACAGGCCTGGCATTCTTTGGCAGCTCCCAGGTCTGGTATATGTGACACTATTTCTGGTTTCCCTAGGGTTGTGTGGGTTTTCCTTTGCATTCCTGAGTCACGTCCTGAGCCCAATCTTCAAGAAACTGAATGATGAATAGTCTTGGTGATGCTCCCTGATCTGGAATCAGCTGTTCTTCTTTTTGAGTCCTTAGTTCTGGCCCCTATATAGTCTACCATCTCCAGAAATCCAGTCATCAGTGATCAGGGACATAACTCTCTAGCAGAGCTGGTCTTACTTGCGAGGTTCTGAGATGGCATCTGGCTATTCGACAGGATCTGTTTGGCATCCAGCTGCCACCTGACAAGCTCATTTTTCTTCCAGTTTTAAATCTCCTGCCAACATTAATGGGTCTTTCAGTAACTTCCTATATCTGGATAGAAGACCAATAGTCTCATTTGCAGAATGGAAATAGTTGACTTGACCTGGATCCAATGTGATCAGCTCATTCAGGCTCATGTTACCTCTTACTTCCCCAGTTCCTTTGTTCATCTCACAGAGTCTTGTTTATTTTTAGAGATGTGATATAACATATTATAAGGAAAGTTTTTTTAAAACCTGGATTAGGTTAGACCATAGCCCTCCTGTGCCTACTGTAAGGATAGCATTTGTCACAATGGGTTCTAATTGCTTTTTTCCTACATGCCACAAACACTTAATCTACTGGACACTATGTTAAGTGTTACAGTGGAGAACAAAATGGATGCAGTTACTGTGTGAATGGAACTTTTAGTCTAAGGGGGTATAGACATTAATAAAATAATTATGCTAATAAATGTGTAAACTACAACTGAAAGAGTGATCGGAGAGAAAGGTGTATGTACTCTTTGAATTAATATAACCTAGACTCAAGGGGTGGTCGTCTGTGAAAGCTTCCTTGAGGAAGCAATGCTTAGCCAAACTGAGAGAAGAGTTGGAGTTAATTGAAAAGAGGGAAGATATGGGGACTCTGGAACATGGAAACAGCAGGTGGAAAAGCTCTGTGGTAGGAAGAAGGTGCACATTCTGACAAATTAGAAGAATGCCAATGTAACTAGAACTTAGAGTGAGAGGGAGAGCATAGTGAGAAATGAGAATGGAACAATAGTAACTTGGTAGACTATATTAAGGGTTTTGTTGACTATCTTTATGAAGGCACAAAATTATACCTTCCTAGATCTACGGATCAGCCAAGCTCTCCAGGAAGTCTAAAAGTACCTCTTTATGGAAACAATCTTATTGTCCTGGCAAGCCTGAGTAGGAGAGATGAAACCCAGATTTATAGTTTTTGGCTCCAGGCCCTGCCAGAGATAAGCACAGGACCTTTGTTACCTCTATCCATCACTCACATGCAGCAGCTGCTACAGGAATATCCAGAAAAGTTTTACCAAGAACAAATATCTGAGGATCTGGGGCACCTGGGTGGCTCAGTTGGTTAAACATCCGACTCTTGATTCCAGCTCAGGTCATGATCTCACGGTTCATGAGTTTGAGCCCCGCGTGAGCCTCAGTGCTGGTGGTATAGAGTCTGCTTGGGATTCTTTCTCCCTCTCTCTTGCTGTCTCTCTCAAAACAAATAAACTTAAAAAAAATCTCTGAGGAGCCAAATAATTGAAGAGCCTTACTCCCAACACCAGAGATATTCTTGAGAATGAATAGTTAATCATCTAGGATGGATCCAGGTAATGAGATGGCTCTTAGAAAGTCAAGTCAAGTCAACCTAGGAACTTCAGAGTAAAGAAAATATGATTTGCTTTACATCCCCACAATTACTAACCATTCCTTCCTTCAGAGATGTGGTCTCAGTCATAGCAAATTCTTCCTGGAGAGTTGGCCCAATGATGAATCTCTTGAGAACCAAGTGAAGCAGGAGAGCTGAGCAAGTGAATTCTCTGGAGGAATTTTCTAAGAGAGTGATCTAAAGATAGAATGAACTACCTCTGAAGATAGTGATATCTAAATTTCAAAAATAAGCTAGAAGACCATTTGGAGTGTTATAGAGGAGATTCACACATGTGGGTTGGTCTACATGAGCTTCTTCCCACCTTGAGAATCTTAGAGGCAGAAAGAATAATGTAAACAAGTAGCTATAGGATGGAGAGGACTGAGAACTCAGAGAGAGATAAGAGGTGTTGGTAAAAATCATTCAATCATGAGAAAGAACAGAAGGACTTAGTTTTGTTTGGAGTAGAAGTAGCCTATGGCATTGCACATAATCTTACCTGGGCTTGGGAACCAGGGGAAAGAATTCTGGTATTGCATGCTTTCTGAAAACTGTGGTTTCCAACTTGAACTCAGGTCTCTATATCTAGCCACATGCCCTGAATATGATATCCAGATTTGGGGTTTGAAGTACAGTTATTGTGGTTTGAATGGATATTACTTATCCACAGCTGTGTAACAAATTACCTAAAAACTTAGCAGCTCAGAAGAACAAATATGTATTATCTCACAGATTCTGAAGGTATGCTATCTGGGAGAGGCTCAGCTGGGTGGTTCTGGCTCAGGGTCTCTCTCGAGGTTGCAGTCCAGCTCTCGGCTGGATCTAGAATCATCTCTAGGCTCCCGTGGGGCTGAAGAAGCCATGTCTGAGCTCTCTCACTTGGTTGTTGACAGGCCTCCATTCCTTGACACATGGACCCCTCCACAGCCTGCTGTTGAATTGAGTGGCCTCATTTCATGGCATCTGGCTTCCCACGAAGGAGAGACTCAAGAGGGAGAGAAGTGTGAGCAGGTGAGTGAAATGGTGCTCCAAAAGGAAGCAGGACTTTTATCTAGAACACATTAAGATCTCTTACAGCTCAAGAAGATAATTACTCAATTAAAAATGGGCAAAATAGTGGAACTGGAACTTCACAAAAGAAGGTAAACAAACGGCTAATACATACATGAAAAGATCCTTGATTATCACCAGTCATTAGGGGGGAAAATTAAAATCTATAATGAGGCACTGCTATAATGAGAATGGCTAAAATTTAAAAAGGCTGAAAACATCAAGCCTTGTCAAGGGTGTGGGGAGCAAGGCAAATGATCATAAGTTTCTGCTGGGAGAGTAAAATGGCATGGTCATTTGTAAGCTGGCATAGTCTATTTAGTTAAAACAGGCATTTACCGTATAATTTCTAGCTAATTGTCCAAGAGAAATGACTTCAACTGTTCATGAAATACTTGTACATGAATATTCATAAGTGTCATGCATAACAGCTGAAACTGGAAATAATACATGTGTCCACCCAACAAATTCTGGTATATAATGGAATACTGTTTAACTACCCACCCCAATCCTTGAGCCAATTAATATCCAATTAACACCCCAAATAGTTATATCTGATATATGCGGCAATATAAATAAATCTCCCAAACATTATGCTGAGTGAAAGAACCTAGATACAAGAGAGTACATACATACCTATCTGTAGAGAAGTGAATCCAGAGAGATAGAAATCACATCAGTGACTGTGTGAGGCATAGGGATTTGGGGAATATTGGCTGCAAAATGACAGGAAAAACATTCTGGGATGATGGAAACATTTATACCTTTTGTTGTGACAATTACATAGGTTTTATGGAATACTTTAGGTAAAACTCATGGAAATATAAATCATGTATATAATTTTATATTCTATAATTTCACCTTATGAAAGTTGATTTTAAAAGTAAGAAAAAGCTTATAATACATAAACTAAATATTTTTAGGAATACAAGGGATAATTCACAAAAATTAAATAATACTTGGAAACTTTATTGCCCTCTCTTTGTCTTTGCAAGATCAACTACCCAGGCAAAAATAATATATAAGAATATTATAATTATTTGCTTTAAGTACATATCCATAGCTAGCTAACTAGATACTGATATAAAAGTTGTTACCTCAGGAAATGTGCTCTATTTTCTGTTATTTAAAACATTTGTAGGAAAGGATCACATCCTAGACCTGATAGAAAATCTTAAAATTTCCCAGGCAAAAATAGATCACTCTGTATCAAACCTCAATGCACAAAACCTGGAACTACATAAGTGAACAATAATTTTAAAAGCTATTTAAAATTTTAAATTTCCCTACTAAATTACTTTTGAGCTAAAGGTAGATATCAAAAGGAAAATTAAAGACAATTTTAAGAATGGCAACTTCACATCTCAGAACATGATGAATGGTTAAAGATGAAGTCAGAGAAAAACCTTACAGAGTTTCATTATTTATTTCTTCACTAAATAATATTTATTGAAGGGCTATATGTTATGCCCAGAATTCGTGATCCCCAAATACCGCCAGGGAGCCGAGTCCGATGTAAAAGCAAAAGAGCCTTTATTCGAGCTAGCTCGAGCTCAATCCCCTACCTGCACCGACGCAGCGGTGAGATACCAGGGAGAGAGAGCGAGTTTCAAAAGCACAAAGGTTTTATTGGGGCCTAGGGGCAGTTGGTGAGGTAATGGCTATGGCCTCAGCTGATTGGCTGGGGAAGGGTCCGAGTTCTGTTAGGCAGGTGGGGGAGGGGGTTGCTCAAGGGGAGGAGGTGTGGTCAAGGTGAAGGACACAGAACAAGATGGAGTCGGCCGGCTTAGGCCCGCCCTTTCATTCCCCCCTTGTCATGTAGCTTACGGACCCAATCATGGGACCGGCTGCATTTATGGTGACAAGGGGAACAGAGTTTGCAGGTTTACACAAAGTTCTGGGAACCAAGTGTCCCTGGATTGGCTCTGGGAGGTCTGATTAAGTATTGTCCCTGAGCTGGTGTCTGTGATCTGCCAGGTGATGTTTTGGGGGGCGTGGGGACTCCCAGCAGCATGAGCAATGACAAGCAGAGTTAACAGAGTTACCAATATTAGGTGGGTTGAATGCGCTGTAGCTTGAGCTTGAGTGGGTTGTGTTGGTCCCAACTGATGGCCCATCACGTGATGAAGTCCTTCCAGATTGAGGAGGGGTCCGCTGGCCGAACATAGGTGTGATGGACCCAGGTCGCGATGTCGTCTACTTTGAGAGCGGTGGGGGTTGTCAGCGCCACGATGTAGGGTCCCTTCCAGCGCGGCTCGAGGGTCTCTTGGTGGTGCCTCTTGACGTAGACCCAGTCTCCCGGCCTGTACTGATGAGGTGTCGGGGTCGGGCCAACCTCGTAGATGGCACGGAGGCGCGGCCAAATGTCCTCGTGCGCCCTCTGGAGCCCTCTCAAGGAAAGAAAAAGTTCTTGATCTTTAAACTCAGCAATAAGTTCAGCTCGAAGGCTGGGAATAACAGGGGGTGGCCTGCCAAACATGATCTCGTAGGGAGTAAAACCCAAGGTGTAAGGGGTGTTCCTAACCCGGTAAAGGGCATATGGTAGGAGAGTCACCCAGTCCCCGCCAGTCTCCATGGTTAATTTGGTAAGGGTCTCTTTTAGGGTTCTATTCATTCTTTTTACCTGTCCTAAGCTCTGGGGCCTTTAAGCACAATGTAATTTCCAGTTTGCCCCCACCGCCTTGGCTACTGCCTGTGTTACCTGCGAGATAAAAGCTGGTCCATTGTTGGATCCTACCATGGCAGGACAACCATACCTGGGTAAGATGTCTTCTAGTAGCTTCTTAGCCACCGTCTGAGCCGTTTCATGCTTGGTTGGGTATGCCTCCACCCAGCCAGAGAAGGTGTCTGTAAATACTAAAAGATATTTATAACCATACTTTCCTGGTTTGACTTCAGTGAAGTCGACTTCCCATTGGGCTCCCGGTCTGGTGCCTCTGAGCCTGGTTCCTTTTTTATTTAATGTGGCTCTCGCGTTGGTGAGTTGGCAGGTCTTGCAGGCAGATACAACTTGCTCTATTTTGGTGTCCTGTTGGTGAATCTTGATTCCGGCATGTCGGATTAAGTCTTTTAATTTTCGGGCCCCCATGTGAGTAGACTGATGCATGTGCTCTAATGTTGAGACTCCGAGCCGGTCTGGCAGCACGTGCTCCTTGTTAGGTGTATACCACCGTCCCTTTATCTCCTGGGCCATGGGGAGTTTCTTGATCCGCTGTAACTCCTCCTGGGAGTATTTGGGCTGGTCTGGTAAAGCTGGGTCTCCCGGGTCTGGTAGTTGTATGGTCATGGTGGGGACTGAAGTAAGGGTGACTGCCTTGGCTGCCTGGTCCGCCTTTCGATTACCTCTAGCTACTGGGTTATCAGCTTTTTGGTGCCCTTGGCAGTGGATAATGGCTAGCTTGGCAGGAAGCCATAAGGCCGTAAGCAGGTTAAGTATCTCCTGCTTATTTTTTATAGTCCGTCCTTCTGCCGTCAGTAACCCCCTCTCCTGATAAATTGCTCCATGAATATGAGCTGTGGCAAACGCATAACAGCTGTCTGTGTAGATGTTAAGCCGTTTTCCAGCTCCCAGCATCAGCACCTTGGTGAGGGCTATGAGCTCTGCTCGCTGGGCTGACGTTCCGGAGGGTAGAGCCTCCACCCATACGGTGTCCGTTTCGGTGACCACCACTGCACCCGCATACCTGTGTCTGTCTCGCACAAAGCTGCTGCCATCAGTGAACCAAGTAGCCTCGGCATCGGGGAGGGGCCGGTCGGTCAGGTCCGTCCGGAATCCATGTACTTGTTCCAGGATTCCCGCACAGTCATGTAATGGAGCACCTAGGTCAGGGTCGGGCAGCAGGGTTGCAGGATTGAGGGCTGCACTGGGGTGGAACCGCACTCGTGGAGGGTTGAGTAGGAGGCTCTGGTAATGAGTCACACATGTGTTGCTCATCCATCTGTCAGGAGGCTGTTTCAGGACCCCTTCAATGGCGTGTGGGGTCGTGATCCAGATCTCCTGTCCTAGGGTCAGTTTGTCTGCATCCTTGACTAGGAGTGATGTCGCCGCAATAATTCTTAGGCATGGCGGCCAGCCGGCAGCCACTGGGTCTAGTTTCTCAGACAGGTAAGCCACTGGGCGGTTCCAGGGGCCTAAGGCTTGAGTTAGAACCCCTTTTGCTATTCCCTTATGTTCGTCTACAAAGAGGTGGAAGGGTTTTGTAATGTCTGGTAGGCCCAGGGCTGGGGCACTTAGGAGGGCCTTTTTTAACTGATTAAAGGCAATTTCTTCTTTTTCAGTCCATTTAAATGTTTTCCCCTCTTTGGTAGCTTCATAAAGGGGCCTGGCAATGTCAGCTAAACCTGGAACCCAGAGGCGGCAGTAGCCGGCTGATCCTAGGAATTCCCTCACTTCTCTTAGGGAGGTGGGAGTAGGGATCTTTAGGACAGTTTCTTTTCTGGCATCTGATAACCGCAGCTGTCCGCCCTCCAGGATATATCCCAGGTAACTTACCCTCTCCTTGCATATCTGAGCCTTCTTCGTGGATGCCCGGTACCCTAAGGCCCCCAGGGTAGCCAGCAGGTCCTGGGTCCCTCGCTCACAGTCTTTGGCCATGTCGGCAGCAATCAGGATGTCATCTACGTACTGTAGAAGGGTGAGGCCAGGGTGCTCCCTTCTGTACTCACCCAGGTCCTCGTGTAGTGCCTCGTCGAAGATGGTGGGTGAATTTTTGAATCCCTGAGGTAGCCGTGTCCAGGTGAGTTGCCCACTGTAGCCCTCCTCCGGATCATGCCACTCGAAGGCGAACAAGGGTTGGCTCTGGGGTGCCAGCGGCAGACTGAAGAAGGCATCCTTTAAATCTAGTACAGTATACCAGACCCTGGAGGGCGCCAAGGAGCTCAAAAGAGTATATGGGTTGGGAACAGTTGGGTGTATGTCTGCGACCCTCTTATTTACTTCCCGGAGGTCTTGTACTGGTCGGTAGTCATTTGTGTGAGGCTTTTTGACCGGCAGTAGGGGGGGGTTCCAGGCAGACTGGCAAGGAACTAGTACCCCTAGGCTTCGTAGTCTCCGGATGTGTGGCTGGATCCCCTTCCGGGCCTCCTGAGACATGGGGTATTGTTTGATCCTTACCGGACTCTCTCCTGACTTGAGCTCTACCAGGACTGGGGTCCTGTGAGCGGCTAGTCCCATTCCACCCCCCTCCCCCGTCTCTGCCCAAACGGAGGGGAATTCTTGTAGCCATCTGTCTATATTATCCTCTCTCGGGAGCGCCTCCTGGTGGAGGCGGTATTCATCCTCCAGTTTCATGGTCAGTACCTGGATGGGGTGGCCCTTGCCATCGGTGACCTGAGGTCCCCCTTGTCTGAAAGTTATCTGAGCTCCAATCTTGGTCAGTAAGTCCCGTCCTAACAGCGGGTAGGGGCATTCTGGTATTACCATAAAGGAGTGGGATACCCGGCCCGTTCCCAAATCTACTGTTCTTCGGGTAGTCCATGAATACTGGCTCATACCAGTTGCCCCTTGTACCCAGGACTTCTTGCCGGCTAGTTTTCCTTGTGGGGTGTGGAGGACCGAATGTTGTGCTCCGGTGTTGACAAAGAAGTCAACAGGGGTCCCCTCCACTTCAAGAGTTACTCTGGGTTCGGGGAGAGGGTCCGAACCCCAACTCCCCTAATCACTTAGTTCATCTAGCTCTAGGACTTTTACTCGATCAGTCTTGCTTCCCTTCCCGCCGGCCCTTTTTGGACAATCTTGGGCCCAATGCCCTATCTCCTTGCAGTATGCGCACTGATCCTTCTGCAGCCTCTGCTTCCCCCGCTTGGTGGTTCCTTTACCTTTTCTTGCGTCATCTGCCAGCTGCCGGAGACGGCGGTCTCATTCCTCGGGGGAGTCAGCAGTGGTAGCTAGTAGTATTCTGGCCAGGTCTCGAGTCTGCTTACTGCTGGCATCTGCCATGGCGCGAGCCTGCTTGTCCTCAGGAGGCTCCCGGTTATTATATACCTTTTCAGCTACCACCAGTAAGTCATGCAGAATTTTTCTCCTAGTGTATCTATTTTCTGTAATTTTGTCCTAATGTCTATGGCCGATTGGTTTACAAAGGCCATGATAACAGCTGCCTTGCTTTCTGGAGCCTCTGGATCCATGGGGGTATAGGTACGGAATGCCTCCATGATCCGTTCTAAAAAGGCAGCCGGAGATTCATCTTTTCCCTGTTGTACATTTCCTACCTTGGCCAAATTGGTTGGCTTTCTAGCAGCCATTCGGAGACCCCCCATTAGAGTCTGGCGGTAGACCCGGAGCCTCTCCTTACCTTCTGCCGTGTTGAAATCCCACTGGGGCCGAGTTAAGGGGAAGGAGGCATCTATCTGAGCCTGGTGGGTGGTGGGATTCCCGTCTGCGCCCGGAACTAGTTTTCGGGCCCCATTCAGGATTCTTTCTCTTTCTTCAGTCGTGAACAGGACCTGCAAAAGCTGCTGGCAATCGTCCCACGTGGGCTGATGGGTAAAAAGAACAGAGTCTAATAAATCAATAAGCCCTGCCGGTTTCTCGGAAAACTTAGGATTCTGAGCTTTCCAATTGTAGAGGTCACTAGTGGCGAAAGGCCAATAGTGATGGGGCTGATTCCCCTCCGCGTCTGGGGGTCCGGTGGCTCGCAGGGGCAGAATAGTGGAGTCGGCGGCGGAGGCAGATTGCTCCCTCTGAGCCCTTTGTCTGGTAAAGGGCGGGCTTCCCACTGGAGCGTTTCCGCCTCCTGCTCTCGGAACAGCGTCTGCCTCCCCTGGAGGGGGAGGATGGTGTTCTTCCGGCATCCTAGAGGGGTTATACGGGGAGGAAAAAATTAATTCTTCTTCAGTACCCCCCTGTAAGACAGGGTAGAGGGGTGCTGAAGGCTGGATAAGACTTTTCTTCTTCTTTGTCCCCTGCAAAGCAAGAATGGGTTTTGGCTCCGGAGGGAGCGGGGCTAGGAAGGGCTTAAGCCAAGAGGGTGGGTCTTCTACAAGGTCCTGCCAAATGATAATGTAAGGGAGCTGATCAAGATGGCCCATCTTAGGCCGAGAGATGATACTCCTGACTCGGTGGATGGTAGGGAGGTCGAAGGTCCCCTCTGGTGGCCATCCAACATTGAAAGTTGGCCACTCGCTAGAACAAAAAAACTGCCACCAACCGTTTCAGACTTCCACACTGAGGTTGTAAGGTCTTCCCCTCACATCCTTAAAGTGATCAATCATAATACTTACAGGAGTAGTCTGAGTCTGTCCCATAACGTCCATCCAGTAATTCCACAGAACAAAACAGAGAAACACAAAAACAGACAAACAGAGGGCCCCTAGAAAGTCTTCCAACTCCATGGAAGCAAAACCGAAAGCTAGCTTAGACCTTTGAGGGGATTCCAGGTCCCTCCAAAACCGATGAGGGGATTCCACGTCCCTCCAAAGACGACGGCCTCACGCCGACCAGTGGGAGCGACCCGCCTCGTCTCAGACCTTTGAGGGGATTCCACGTCCCTCCAGAAGGGAGGATCAGAACGTCTTCTGAAACTCCCGGCCCGTGGTCCTCCAGTGCATCCACTTAGACCGCGTCGGGCACTACCAGAATTAAATGAGCTCACACAGAAAAGACAGAACAAACAGACAGACACTAACCGTAGCCAGTCAGGCTCTCCGGGTCAGGGGTCCCTCGGGGGTCTTGGGGATCCCGGGCCGAGCCCCCAAATGTTATGCCCAGAATTCGTGATCCCCAAATACCGCCAGGGAGCCGAGTCCGATGTGGCTCCCTGGCGGTATTTGGGGATCACGAATTCTGGGCATAACACTATACTGTTCTAGAATTTTTTTTATGCTCCAGGGATATAGATTTAAAAAAATTTTAACTTCCTTCATAGAGTTACATGCTAGTGGAAGACAGTGAACAACTCCACCCGCCCCCCCAAATATGTATAATATCTCATATAATGATAAGTTCTTTGGGTAAAATAAAGCTGAATAAAGAGGATGGAGAGTGTTCAGGAAGAAATGCTATTTTGTACAGTGGTCAGGGAAGCCATCTCTGAGAAGGTGATGTTTCAGCAGAGTTCTGCAGGAAGGGAGAGAGTCAGTCATGCAGACTTTGGGGGAAGAGCATTGCAGGCAGAGCAAATAGTAAGTTCAAAGGCCCTCAGTCAGTGGGTTAGTTGGCAGGTAGGGAGATCAGAGAAATGATATGGGGTCGGATCACGCAGTACCTCTTGGGCTACTGTAGGATTCTGACTTTTATTCTGAGTGAGATGGGGAGACTGGAAGGTTTTGACCAGGGGATAGACACAATGTGACTTACATGTTAAAAAGATCACTCCAGAATTGTCTATATAAAGAGGATAGAAACAGGGAGATCAGTTGGGAGATTGTTGTTACAGTTCATGTAAAACATAATGGAGACTTGGATCAGGAAGGAGTCGGGGGGGGGGGGGGTCGAAGAAGTGATTAAATACAAGTAATCAAGACAAAATATATGCAGTTTAACTTAATAATTCAACTCAGAAATCAAGGAAGAGACCTGCTCAACAAACTTTTCAACAATTATCTGGGAGAAGGGAATTGAGTGGTCAGCAAAGAAATTAGTGAATTAAAAACAAGGAAATGGTAGAATTGGAAAATATTAAAGCTCAGTCTTGAAAATTTCAATTAAATAGAAATTTCTGGTAAAGTAAGTGAGGGAAAGGAAAAGGGAAAATACAGATACACCGCATCCAGAATGAGAAGAAAAATACAATGTCAAATGTGAAGATTTTAAATTATAATAAAAAAGTACAATTTGCTAATATATGCAAAGAAATTTAAATAACAAATTTCATGAAGATACATGTAAATCAAGGATAGATAGAATAACAATAGAATAGAATAACTACAGCAGAATTTAAAAACCTTAAGAACTCTGAGAAAACTTAAAACCTAAAGGAACTCTGTAAGAAAGTTTTACAGGTGAATTATATAAAACTTAAAGCTCAGATAGTTTTCATACTCCTTACATTAACCTAAAGCATTAAAAGTTCAAAAGCTTGCAAACTCATTTGATGACATTAGCATAGCCCCAATATTAAACTTAACAATGGTGGTACAAAATCCTTAATAAATCATAAGCACATTGAATTTGCAAGTGTATTTTAATACATATCCTCTCACCTAGTAGAGTTCATGAAGAAGCAATGTAATGATTTAAGACACCTGACTATGGAGCCAGATAGCCTAGGAACAGGTTTGCATCTTGATATGGATCTGCTATCTGTGTGGCTTTGGTCAACCTGTTTCATGTCCTATATCTCAGTTTCTTCATAAAATGGAACTCTGACACTATTTACTTTATGCAGCTGTAAAGATTAAAGGAGTCAATTCTGTGAATCATTTATTACAGCCTAGCATGTAGTAAGCACTCAAATATATTAAATGTTATTATTAGTTTTTATGCCTGGAAATGTATTATCATTAAGAGGAGAAAAGCCATAAGATTATGTGGTTAGTACCAAAAGATATTTTGATAATATTTTATATTCATTTATGATCTTTAAAAACTCTTGGTAGTATACAATAAGAAGAAACTTTCTTTTTTTAAATTTTTTTTAATGTTTATTCATTTTTTGAGAGAGAGATGGAGACAGAGCGCGAGTGGGGGAGGGACAGAGAGAGAGGGAGACACAAATCTGAAGCAGGTTCCAGGATCTGAGCTGTCAGCACAGAGCCCCATGCGGGGCTCAAACCATGAACTGGGAGATCATGACCTGAGCCGAAGCTGTTAACTGACTGAGCCACCCAGGTGCCCCAAAGAAAGATACTTTCTTAAGATGATGAAGAAGTTCCATTTGAAATCAATAGCCTTCATCATCAAGGGTACCTATTATCATTTTTATCTCAACATTATCAGGAAGTTCTACATGATACAAAAAGAACAAAAATGTGAACTAAGACTTACTATTATTTACAGATGACACAATTGTCTACCTAGAAAACCCAATGCCATAAAAAATCCAAACCGCAAATTCTAACTTTCTTCTGGAAGAATAAATGTGTGAAAATTGCCAAGAGCATTTTGAAAAAGAGAAGTATAAAGTACCTTTGTTCTACTAGTAATAAAAGTGTATTACTAACATAGGTGATTATCAATACAGGAGAAAAGGGCAGAAGAATATTAGCATGTAAGAGTAGAGTTACAAATCAATATGAGACATATTGGCTTATTTAATAAATGGTTTTGTGAAAAGTAGTCATAATCTTATTATTAATAAACTCTATCACCCCTTTGTGGTTGTAAACACTGTATGTTTTCTTAAATCTATCATATCGTCAGGGGGTATTTGCAGAGCCAACTTTGAACCATGCATTTTGGAGGGGATTCCGAAAGCTAATGGCTAATTGAGTGGTGTACATTATTAATTCCATAGTAAAAATTCTTGATATACATATTTCACCTGCAGTTTGGTCAGTTTTTGTTCCACATAATTTGAGGCCATGTTGTTGAATACATGTGTCTATTATCAATATATCTTCTTGCCATTTGGTTCTTTTTCCCATTATATAACACCTTTCCATTTCTAATAAGTTGTTTTTTTGCCTTGAATTCTATTCTAATCATATATTATGAACTTACTTCAACTTATCTTCTACTACCCATTTGTTTTAATTAATTCTGAGTCCTTTTGTTCTGAATGTTTCTCTTGTGGAAAAAACATTTTGGATCCTTTAAAATGATGCAGCCTGATAGTCTTGGCTCTTAATTGATGACTTTAATATACCACTATTCTAAAGCTATATGAGTATTTATTACTGACATCTTTTTCTCAATTGTGCATTTGTTATATATTTTGGGGGTCTTTTTCCTACTATCCATTGAACAGAACAGATCCTCTTTTTGTATTTAAAATTTATGCGTTTGAAATAATTTACGGTAGTTGCCTTAAAACAAAAGACCCATATTTAAGGCATTTTTTCCTACTAAACACAAATATAATGACCTATTCATTCATATATACTATTCATTCATTAATATATACTAACAGTGTAGCTTATACAATGAAACAAAACCTTCTAGGTGCTGGCTATACCCCTCTTATTGACATTTCCTTCCCACCCTGAAAAGTTACTTTTTTTTTAAGTTTGCTTATTTCTTGAGAGGGAGGGAGGGAGGGAGGGAGGGAGGGCATGGGAGTGGGGGGAGGGGCAGAGAGAGGAGAGAAGAATCCCAAGCAGACTCTGTGCTGTCAGGGCAGAGCCAGATGTGTGGCCCAATCTCACCAACTGTGAGAACATGACCTGAGCCAAAAACTAGAGTCAGATGCTTAACTGAGCCACCCAGGTATCTCAGTGTCACAGGGAGTACTGGAAATGCAGAGAAATGAACCCAGATCTAGGGGTTTCAGTTACTGGGAGTCTGTTCTTTCTCCAGACACTGGAGGGGGCACATTCTCTAGAGCAGATATACATATATATATATATATATATATATATATATATATATATATATACACACACACACACACACACACACACACACACACACACATATCTCCACAATAGGCCCACAGAGAGTTAAAGTGAGGACTGCACCCGTGCCATACCCACTTTTCCTTCTCCCATATGATTGTACAAGGGCAGCCACCTTTCTGAAGTCGTTACACTGCTCAAGCTCAAGTTCGCTGTGGTGATGGCCAAAGGCTTCGGAGCCCATACTGGTGGGACTGAAGGTGTTTTTCACCACGTGCTCAGCTCTGGCTACCAAGCCTGCCAACTGATGGATCACACAGGAGGCATAGTTTCAGGAGCTTTTCCGGGCAGTGATGCTGATTTGCAGGATGGAGGGAAAGAGGCCCCTTAGTGAGGCTATCTAAGAGAGATCCCATCTGCCCCATGGGTTACTCATGGTAAAATTGCTGCTCTGAGAGGCACCAGTTAATATTACATCTTTCCTCAATCACAATTATCACTGCAGAAATACACAGGCTCTTGGGGAAAATGCCATGATCACTTCCACAGACATTCCCAGGGGTGTCAGAAAACCCAAGGTGGCTCCGGGTGAGTGGCCATGGAACACAGAGCTGTAACAGCCTGTCTTTCCTGTATAAATAAACTACAAATCAAGAAAGGCTTATGAGACACAGAGAATTATGGCCCCAAACTGATCCTAACACGAGGATTGTCTGGAAGTCACATCCCACTCAAAGGCATCAAATATCCCTTGTTAGAAATACAAAATTTCCCCGACTTACCTGGAAGAAAAGGCGATTTTACAGCGTTGGGTCCCTGAGGTGCTTACCTGTTCTTTACTGCTCCTGTTCTTCCTACTTGAGGTTGGTCCAAGGACTAGCTACTCCACCCTGCACCCAGCTACCACAGGGCTGAGGCTACTTCTAAGCACAGGTCCCTGAATCTGGGAAGCCTGTGGTGTGGGCCAGAGCAATAACCACCACCGCTCAGGTCTTTTGAGAAATATACTTTTATTCCCCATCGGCAAACACATTCACAAGCAGGACTGAGAAGCCGTGCTGTGAGTCCTCAGGGGAAGCACAGGGCTGCCCCCCATCTCTTCCTGCGTGATTCTCTTCTGGCCTGTTCCTCTTGCTCTCCTCCCATCTGAGGTTCCAGACATCCACTGCCATAAAGAAAGCCACCGATACCAGCAACCCGAGAGGACCACACGTATCACGATATAGGAAGGAAGGAAGGAAGAAAGGACATTAGAAAAGAGAGGGAGGGGTTTAATAGGCATCCTGGGTCATGCCATCGTGAGGGCCGTGGTCTCTCTCCAAGCTGCTGGCCATGACCCTTTTCTTGCCGGGTGCTCCGACCCCAATTGCAGTCTGAGGGAACGTGTGAAACTTGTTAAGGTCCTGTGTGTATGTGCCCAGCACACAGGTGCTCAGATTACTGCACCGCTTAGCTCGGAAGCTGTCCAGGCTGCAGGGAAAAGACATGCCAGGTGGTACCATGCACCAGGTGTGCCCCTGTGGTCATCTCCCAGAAGGTTAGACCAGGGAGGGGGCACTCTGAGTGGGGGCAGGAGGGGCAGGCAGGAGGGCAGCTCACACATCCTCCATTAGGAGAACTCCGAGGTTTGCTGAGCCAGGGCAGCGTGGGGCAGGGTTGCAGCGGGGAAGGGGTGCCCTTTCCTAGCCTTCCGCATGCCGCTCAGTCCTTCTTGCTCTGCAGAGAGGTCCTTAGGGTAGATGCAGGTGCAGCACATGCCAGGCAGTCCCAGGGCCAGGCCAGGGGCTGGCGTGAGCTCCAGGCTTATGGGACATGGGGAGGTGGGGCTGGGGAAGGGCGTCTGGCCCCATGACAATATGCACGCCTCCACAGATCCTACACATCTCAAGCCCCCAGACCTACCTCAGGTACTGCTCTACCTGACCCCACCCTCTGCAAAGACTTTGGCTTCACCTTGCAAATGTGCAATGAAGGCTCCATGTGGATGTGAGAGAACGTCAAGTGCAGGTTTACAAGGAGAAACCAATTTCTAAAATCTCCTGGGATCTGTGGGGTCCATCTGCTGGCCTCACACTTACCAGTCCTAACTCCTCCAATGCTGGGAAGTCTCCTCATTGCTTTCAGACCAGTTTCCGGAGGGAGGGATTTCATACCTTCCCCAGTTGCTTTCAGAAATGGATCTTTTTACATGTGGTCTAACCATAGTCTCTGTGTGGGACCTCTGTTTTCAGTGGTGCGTGAGAATAGCTGGGCCCCAGGCCGAGGAGAGCCATGGCAGTGTGCTGGCCTCCTGTCCAGCCGTGTTCCGTCTTACCTCTTAGGATATGCCTTCGTTGGCAGGACAGGAGGGAGGGGATGCCCTGAGCCAAGTGGAGTGGGGATTCTCACCTGCTGTTTGCCAAGTTGTCCCAATGGCGTGCAGTCCCAGCCCTGCGCCCACATCCCCCGCACTTCAGTCCTCCTCTAGAGAGCAGAGAATGCTTGCAGGTACTGAAGAGTCCCTGCAGACACTAACACTCACATTCAAAGCTTTCACACACACAAACTCACTTCTGTCTCCAAATCATGTGCCCACTCCCCAGAGCTCAGGCAGGCACAGGGGTCTGACACACGGGACACCCTGTGGGTTCTCTCTGAATCGCAGCCCAGCCTGCCTCCGAGTCTCTCCCCCATAGGATCGCGTGCACACATGGCATGATGCTGATCTGCTCTCATCAAATTGCACTCACTCTCAATTTTCAAAAAATATTTATTTTGGGGAGAGCGCAGGCAGGGAAGGGACAGAGAGATGGGGACAGAGGATTCGAGGCGGGCTATGCGCTAACAGGAAGACAGCATTGAACCCGATGCGGCGCTCGAACTCACAAATCGGGAGATCGTGACCTGAGCAAGAGTCGAATGCTCAACAGACTGAGCCGCCCTGTGCCACCGCACTAACTCTCAATTTTAAGCGTGCTCTCTAACATGCAATTATTCAGCACCAGATCCTCTCCGGGACCTATCCCAACTGGAGGGTTTTAGGACCCGCCCACCTGATCTTTCACTCCTCTCCTGCCCGGAGGTCCAAGGTCCTGACTTCCTGCCCTCCGCACGGAGAGTGCCGAGAAAGCGGCTTCTCACTGTTCCCGAGGATCTCCGGGTGTGAGCGAGCAGCGCGTCCAAGCCTCAGCCTCTACACACTTTCCCAGCGCGGCAAGCATAACCATGGCGGCAAGTCTGGTATTCCAGCCACAGTGGGTGGGGACTGCATCACTGGCTGTGGCGGGCAGGCAGAGACCCGAGTTAGGTGGTTTTCCCAGGCAGAGCAGAAATCCTGCCCGGGTACGTCCTATGTGATCCGGGCAACGTACCCGGGCAACGGTGCATCTCTATCCTAGTCCCCAGAAGCCTTGCGTTTCATAGAACACACCTGCCTTATGCCACGTCTCTTTCCCTTCCAGTTTTGTGCCTCTGTGTTGGGGACACCTAACTTCCAAGATGCTCTATTCAGCATCCCTTGCTCTTAACTCCTGGTGCTGCCCCCAACGTGAAGGAGTAAGTTCGCGACTGGGGAATTGGGTGGCTAACAATCACTCTCCTCAGGGCAGACTGGCAGGGCAGCAGGTTCTTCCTCCTCATGTGAGCTACAAAACTGTTCTTTTCTGAGTCCATCCCTGATTTACCAAGTAAATTCAAGGAAATTTAGACCATCGTGTGTGCAGATTGCTAGCTTATGTCCAGCTATCCCTAAATCCTCTCCCAACTTAAGGCTAATATATAAATCGCCAAGGAAGGGGCACCTAAGTGGCCTAGTTGGTTATGTGCAGGGACTCTTGGTTTCGATCAGCTCAGGATCTTGCGGTTCCTGAGTCCCCGTCTTTGGCCTCATAGCCATGACATCAGCTGGGGGAACGGTAGCAATGTCTCCTCCCTGCTGTCAGTTCCTGAGTACACAGGCTCTTGGCTGGGCACAGAGCCCAGCACCAGGTCCCACAAGATCATCTCCCACAAAGCCCTGAACACTGCTGCCTGGAAGCCTGGGTGAACAAACCACGGAAGTGCATTCTCCAAGAAGTTTAGAAGATCAACAGCCAACAACTTCCTGATCATCTTCTGAGCCAGTTCCAGCCCCCTTCACACAATCAGGGGACCCCTACAGCCATCACTGCCATGGTGGAAGGTATCTGCCAGTACAACTAAGACTACAGGTGCCTCACAGGTTCCTCACTCAGATCCCTGACAAGACCTTATCCATGAGCATAGCGGATGCCTTCACCATAGGGGCACCTCCGACACAGGACACAGTAAGACCCCCTACACACCCCTCTCAAGAAGGACCATGGCACCCCTAGTACCCGCACTGTAGGTAGTCTGTATGTTGTGCCCCAAGCGATCCGACCAATGCCCTCGTGGACGACAGACTGAGGACAGTCAGTTGGTATTTCTGGGTCCTGTGTGTCACCAGTTTTGGATGGGGCCGGAATCCCCACTAACTTTTGTCCTGTCCTGCCTTGTTAGCTGAGCTGGGAATTTTCAGCGAGTCAGGGATAACCTCAGTCCCGCTGACTATCCTCTCATTCTCCTTGCACGAAATAATTTAAAGAGAGAAAATAAATCCAGAACCATTTTCTACTGAGCTACATGCCTGATTATCAAGTGAAAGCAAGGAACAAGTTCAGACTTTTCTGTGTGCAGATGGCTTAAACTGAGACAGGCAATCCTTGGAACTTCTCTGGGCTTCTCGTGGGATCGCCTGCACACACAGCCTGACAACGATCTGCTCTCATCATACCTGCACTAACTCTCAAATTTAAGCGCACTCCCGAAACACAGTTATGCAGCACCTCAACCCTCTCCAGGACCCAACCCACCTGGAGGCCTTTAGGATCCCTCCACCTGATCTTTCTTCTCCAAGCTCGCCGGGAAGGCTGGAGGTTCAGACTTGCTGCCCTCAGCGGGTGGATTGCCTAGAAAGAAGCTGTGCATTGTTGCCAGAATCTCCCAGTCTAAGAGCAGAGTGTGTGATTCTCAGGCTCTACACACTCTCCCAGCACCGCTGCAGGTGCGTCAGCAGCCGCGGGCTGCAAATACCCCGCCCATAAGGCGGGCTGTGAACGTGGTTGGTGGGCCTGCATCACGGGGCTGTGCTTGCAGGCAGAGACCCCAGCCTTGCAGAAACCGCTCCGAGTGTGCCGTGAGTGACCAGAACCACAGTGCACCCCCATCCTCGGTCCCCAAGGATGTTTTAGGACACATCTGCCTTGTGCCGCATCTCTTCCTCTCCCAGGTTGGTGGCCTCTGTGCTCAGGGACAGCGTGCTTCCAAGATGTCTTTAATTCAGAGTGCCTCCTTTTTAACTCTTGGCGCGGCACTGCCGTCAGGGAACAAAAGCTTGGGGCTGGAGAACTCCGTGCAGGTTATGCTGGCAAGGCTGCAGGGGAACCCGGGAATGGTCAATAGGATGCAAGTGTGCTTAGGCACAGAGTAAAGATTGGTGAGCGGAGCAAGGGACAGGGCTCAGGATGGTGGATCCCAGGCTCAGTGAGTGCATGCCAGAGGCTACACAGACAACCACTGCTGACTCAGTCTAGGACCTTGACTCAGCAGTTGAGGTCCTGAGCTTTCCACCTGGAGGTGCGGGGCCAAACTGGTGAAGGCGGCAAGCAGATACTGGATGGCAGGAGGGTTGGACTCTGCCACATGAGGCAGTCACAGGGGACTTCTCTCAGGTGCCACATACTTTGACAGAAATGATTTCCACTCCAAGTCTTGAAGTTTCTAAATAAGAACCCTATGAAATCATTTGTAAATATGTACGTCCGTGGACTGTGTTTTGCTGATGAGAGAACCAGCCATAACTTCCTCCAGTGCAGTGGTGACGAACGGCTAAGAGATGACTACTGTAGTGGCCAACTTCATGGCTACCTCACTTTGCAGGCTCAGGACTTTCCCTCTGGCTTCCATGTGTGCCCTGAGCCTTCAAAGCCAACGTTCATTCCTCACTCGGAAATCTTTCGTGGTTACAAACCACAGGCTGGTGGTGTGTGACAAGAATCAGGGTCTGTACCCAGAAGGTGCTAGAGTGGCTTCCAGCCATTTCAAGTTTTACTTTAAAGGTCAGTCTGTCTGCAAATAGATGAAATTAACAGAGTAGAGAGCCCAGAAATAAACCCACGATTATAGGGTTAATTTATGACAAAGGAGACAAGTATATGCAATGGGCAAAAATCGTCTCTTCAACAAAAGGTTTTGGGAAAACTGGACAGCTGCATGCAGGAGAATGATCCTGGAGCACTTTCTTACACCGGTGATACACAAAAATAAACTCAAAATGGAATAAAGACCTACATGTGAGACCTGAAACCATAAAAATTCTTCAAGGGAGCACAGGTAGTAGTTTCTCTGACGTCAGCCATAGAAACAGTTTTCTAGATATGACTACTCAGGCAAGGGAAACCAAAACAAAAACAAACTATTAGGACTACATCAAAGGAAAAAGCTCTGCACAGTGAAGGAAACAATCCACAAAACTAAGACAACCTACTAAATGGAAGAAGATATTTGCAGATGATACATCCATTAAAGGATTAGTGTCCAAAATATAGAAAGAACTTATACAGCTCACCACCAAAAAGCAAAGAATGCAATTAAAAAAATGAGCAAAAGACATGAAAAGAGAGTTCTCCAAAGAAGACATACACATGGCAAACAGACACATGAAAAGATGCCCAACATTGCTAATCGCCAGTGAAATACAAATCAAAACCACACTGAGATACCACCTAACACCTGTCATTATGGCTAAAATCACAAACCCAAGAAACAAGAGATTTGTTAGTGATATTGCCGCAAAAAAGGAACCCTCATGCACTGTTGGTGGGAATGCAAAATGTCACTGTGGAAAACAGTATGGAGGGTCCTCAAAACATCCAAAAATATAATTACCTTATGATTAATTCCCCTACTCAGTATTTATCCAAGGAATGCGAAGCATTAATTTGAAAAGACAAGTTCACCCCTGTTTATTGCAGCATTATTACCAAATATATAGAGGCAAATAGCCAAATATAGAGGCAACCCAGTGTCCACTGATAGATGAATGGATAAAGAAGATGTGGCATAGGGGCACCTGGGTGGCTCAGTTGGTTGAGCGTCCGACTTTGGCTCAGGTCATGATCTCGCAGTTCATGGGTTCGAGCCCCACATTGGGCTGTGTGCTGACAGCTCAGAGCCTGGAGCCTGCCTCAGATTCTGTGTCTCCCTCTCTCTCTGCCCCTCCCCTGCTCATGTTTTTTCTTTCTCAGTCTCTCAAAAATAAATAAATGTTAAAAAAGAGTTTAAAAAAAAAAGATGTGGTATATAGATACAATGGAATATGACTCAGCCATAAAAAAGAATGAAATCTTGCCATTTACAACATGAATGGATCTAGATGGTATAATGCTAAGTGGAAAAAAATCCTTCAGAGAAAGATAAATACCATACACTTTCACTCATGTGTGTAATTTAAGAATCAAAGGAAACAAAGAAAAAGGGACAAACCAAAACATAGACTCTAAAATATAGAGAACAAACTGGTGCTTGCCAGAGGGGAGGTGGGTGGAGAGATGAGTGAATAGGTTCTTACTGTGATGAGTAATGAATAGAGTTGTTGAATCACTATATATATATATCTATATATAGATATAGATATAGATATAGATATAGATATAGATATGTATATGTATATCCCTGAAACTAATATGTAATATGTAAACTGTATGTTAATTATACTAGAATTTAAAAAATAATACAGTTGGTTTAAAATAAAATAAAATAAAATAAAATAAAATAGCCATTTGTCCATTTGACCTTTGATATCATGATCTTATCTCATAGCTTTATACCTGGAAATCAGGGTACATTAGAAACAATCTAGTTTGGAAAAACAATTTTACAGCAAGCTGATAAACTCTACCTGTAACATTTATTTCCATTCTTCTGAATCAGATTCCTGCACTTTCTTATTTAAAGTGTTTTAAAAGATGATTTATCAGGGTGTGCCAGAGTCTTGTACCTGGTTGAAAATTCTTATGTGAGTTTTTATGCATTTAAAAGGATTATACCTAATGGGTTGCTCCTTTAATTCTACACAGCTTGGGTATGATACAGACTCAGCAATGACACCAAAACCACAACAACAACTGCAGGAGCAGTAGCAACAACACCACAAATTCATTCTCTTTAACCTAGGGAAAAGTCAGAGCTGTCAAATTTCCTGGAGAATCTCCACTGAAAATGGATTGCACTGGGTTCTCCAAGGAGGGAGCATGGAAGTTGCCACTCTGTCCTAACAATAAGTGAAAAGCTGAAGAGACTGAGGGGAAAAGAACAACCCCTGTAGGATCCTTAAGAGAGGTGAACACATAGCAAACCTTTGCCCTCAAGATTGGAGAAGCAGATGAATGCAGGGAGTTATGTCTTACCAGAGCAAACGCTCAACAAGGGCAAATCTCAGTGCTTGGAGCTAGTGCTGGGGTAGGTCACCAGCAAGCTGCTGGAGGCTCAGTGTGGGCAACTCTGAGAGTTAAAAACTCCAGGGACAGACACTCACTCATAGGAAACTCCCACAAATGTGCATTTTACCCCCAGGAACTTGACCAGGTTCTCAACAGTACATGTGAGAGAAAAATCCACTGGTGGGATTTACCTCCTGGAGCTGTACCCAGTTCTCAAAATGAATAACAGAAAAATCACCTAGTGTTGTTCCTAGAGAGGGAGGGGAAAGGAACCAACCACTTTTTTAATATACCAGAGCTGCTTCTTCAGAAGGCCTGCCCTCAGGAGAAACCATTTAACCAGAGACTAATGTGCCGAAATATCATCCCTAACTGACCAGGGGGAAGGGAAATACCCAGCTCTAATCAGCGCTAGCCTTCCAACAGCCAGAAGAGCCTAGAACCAAAGGGATGACATCAGTGGATTTTAGAATACACAGGGAATGAGAGAGACATTTATGGCAGAATGAAGGAATGGGATGTTGTGTTCATGCGACCTTCCTGGACTCTCACAGTGGGAAAATAAGAAAACCCAGCTGACTTTGCTGCAGAGTGGAGTCAACTTGCACCAAGGGCTGCTCTCCCAACCCTAAGGCACCTTCTTTGCTCTGGGCACCAGGGGAGGTTCCTTCCAGGTTCCAGAGACCACGTTTAGGGTGTCCTCAGCTGCCAGGGAAAGAACTGAGGGTGGTGGAGGAGGACCAGGTCACTCTGAGAGGTGGATGGACTCAGCTGGTGACGTCAAGAAATTATTCTGGCCGGGTTCTTCTTCGATCATTAAAATTCTCCCTTGGCTCAGACTCACACGATACAGAATGGCTCTCCTCTCCCTGGCTGAAAACACTGTTCCATGGAGAAGAGGGATAGAAATAGGAACCTTTCCACTGTACCAGAAAGCTCCTTGCAGAGGTGACTCCTTTAGGGCACTGTTCAGGAACCATAAGGTGCAGTTAAGTGAATTTCCTTTCTAACCAGAGTTGTCTGGGGTTGGTAAGAGCATGGCTTTGGAATCTTATTGCAACTGGGGTTGAGTCTTGGCTCTGTCACTCCCTGTTGTCCTTGAGCAGATGATACTCCCCTGGAACCAGTGTTTCTCACCACATAAAATGGGAATATGTAATAAGTACCTAGCAGGAGTAAAGATAAAGATAAAGATAAATGTTAAAGACCAGGCATGTTGCTTGGCACAGAGCAGATACTTAAAAGTGGTGGCCATTGCTGTTTTGTTGTTGTTGTTGTTGTTGCTAAAGCTTATCTAACTGCATCAGCTCAATATGTTAAATTAAAGGAAATCAGTACATACTCTGCCTTCTTAAGAGGAAGTCACTGTATCTTTAATTCTCAAAATAAAACCAACTGCCAAAGCCACAGTAGAAGGAATCTGCTTTCTGGAAACCTGTCAGATGCATGCCTGGCCATGTTGCAGGCTCACTGTCCAGCAGGATTAATGACCATTTACCTTAAACACCTGGCACATTGCCTGGCATGGGAGAGGCAGTCAAGAGTAGGGGCTGTTATTATCATTATAACAAAAACTTACCGTTGGAAGTGACAAATTGTACCAACTTGAATCGAAAACTAGGTAAAATGCATTGCACACTCCTCTCCCTTCTTAAATACAGTAAAGGGAACGTAATTGAAATCCTTTCTTGAGGATTCATTGATACCATCATAAAAAACGTCACTTAATGTGTTGACCTGAATACAGTGCTGTCCTCAAGGGAGTAACACATGTAGGGCTGATAACCCCAACTAGATATCATGCTGTTGGTTCTTTTTGATGTCTAACAACTATATACTTTTATGTTTATTTTATTTTATTTCTTCCCATCGGGTTGTCAAGGATCTCTCCTAGCTGATGTCATTGTAACTGTCTTTAGCAACATTCTCTCCACTTGTCTTTTCATTGGGTATGCGGTGAAACAAACAACAAAACTGAAACTATAAAAGCCAAGCTTGGTATAATGGTATAGAAACAAACAGCCAATAGGCATTAACTGAAACCCTGGAAATCCCGGTCAAGAACTATAAAAGGGGTCTTTGTGGTCAACTACTCAATCTGTACTCAAGAGAACAGAAACAAAACTTGTTGGAATTATGTGTAAATACAGAGCAAAGAGATGCTGAGTAAGCACTTAAGAAATGATGGTCAGAAAGTCATGTTTTGTTTTGTTTTTTCACATTTTGGCAGGTGTTTTCTTCCCACAATTCTGTGTGTGTGTGTGTGGGTGTGTGTGTGTGTGTGGTAAAACACACATAAAATAAAATTTACCACATTAACCATTTTGAAGTGTACAGGTTGGTGGTGAATACATTCATGATATTGTGCTACCATCACCCCCGTCCATCTCCGTAACTCCTTTTCATCCTGTATAACTGAAACTCTGTACCTATGAAAGAATAACTCTCCGTGAGCCCTTCCCCCCAGTCCTAGCAACTACCATTCTACTTTCTGTCTCTATTTCTGGTAGTATTTTTAGCACCTCATCTAAATAGAATCATACAGTATTTGTGGTTTTTTTTACTGGCTCCTTTCACTTAGCATAATGTCTTCAAGTTTCATCCATGTTGTAGCACGTGTCAGTTTCCTTCCTTTTTAAGGCCGAATAATGTTTCACTATATGGATATACAACATTTTGCTTCTTTCATTAATCAGTGGACACTTGAGTTGTATCCATTTTTTAAATCTATTATGAATACTACTACTGTATGTATGAATGTAAATATCTCTTTGAGACCCTGTGTTTATTTTTTTGGGGTATATACCCAGAAGCAGAATTGCTAGATCATGTGGTAATTCTATTTCTAAATTTTTTTAGGAACTACCACATTATTTTCCACAATGGCTATACCTTTTTACATTCTGGATATATAATGGCTATGCAGTCATTTACAGTCCATGTCATGCACAAAAAGTGCACAAGAGTTCCAATTGCTCCACATTCTTGCCAACATTTATTATTTATTTATGTATTTTTTTTTTTTTTTTAGTATCCATTCTAATAAGAGACAGGTGGTATCTCATTGTGTTTTTGATTTGTATTTCCCCAGAGGTTAACTATGTTGAGCATCTTTTCATTTGCTTACTGGCTGTTTGTGTATCTTCTTTGGAGAAATGTCTTTTCAAGTTCTTTGACTATATTGGAATCAGGATATTTGTGTTTTGTTTTTTCTTTTAGAATTCTCTATAATTTCTGCATTTAATTCTTTATCAGATATATGATTTATAAATATTTTATCCCATTGTATAATTTGCCATTTTGCTCTGTTGGTAGTTTCCATTGATGGACAAATTAAAAAATTTTTCATCACGTTAAACTTGGCCATTTTGAATTTTTACCTAGCCATTGTGTCATATTAAAAAAATAGTGGCCAAATCCAATGTCATGAAGTTTTTGTTTTCTTATAAGAATTTGTTTTCTTATGGAGATAAATTGCTCTATGTCTTACATTTATGCCTTTGATCCATTTTAAGTTAGTTTTTGTATATGATATTAGGTAACTCATGTTTAGTAAAAATAAATTTCATAAGCATAGGTCTTTTATATTAAGGCACATATCATGAAATTTAAAAAGAATGAATACATTTGTAATACTGAAACAGAATCTGTTCTGTTCAGTGGAAAGTCATGTTTGTTGGGAATACAAGGTGGTACAGCCAATCTGGAAAACAGGATGGAGGTTCTTCAAAAAACTAAAAATAGAACTACCCTATGACCCAGCAATTGCACTACTAGGTGTTTATCCACAGGATACGGGTGTGCTGTTTTGAAGGGGCACATGCATCCCAATTTTTATAGAAGCACTGTCAACAGTAGCCAAAGTATGGAAAGAGCCCAAATGTGCATCGATGGATGAATGGATAAAGAAAATGTGGTATATATGTACAATGGAGTATTATTTGGCAATCAAGAAGAATGAAATCTTGTCATTTGCAACAATGTGGATGAACTAGAGGGTTTTATGCTGAGCAAAATTAGTCAGAGAAAGACAAATATCATATGACTTCACTTATATGAGGACTTTAAAATAGAAAACATGAACATAAGGGAAGGGAAGCAAATATAGTATAAAAATAAGGAGGGAGACAAAAACATAAGAGACTCTTAAATATGGAGAACAAACAGGGGGTTATTAGAGGGGTTGTGGGATGGGGTATGGGCTAAATGGGTAACGGGCATTAAGGATGATCTACTCCTGAAATCATTGTTGCACTATATGCTAACTAACTTGGATGTAAATTATAAAGTAAATTAAATAAAAATTTAATAAAATAATAAAGGTCGGTCTCTGCACACACATCAGTGGAACAGAGCAGAGAATTTTGATAGGTGTTGCACAGAATCTGCAGTTTGCTTTGGGTAATATGGATTTTTTAACAATATTAATTCTTCCAAGCCATAGACATGAAATATGTTTCTATTTATTTGTATCTTCTTTAATTTATTTCATTAGTGTCCTATAGTTTTGAGAGGACAGATCTTTAACCTTGGTTAAATTTGTTCCTAGGTGTTTTATCCTTTTGGATGCAATTATAACCGTTGCTTTCTTGATTTCTCTTTTTGAACTTTACTGAATTCATTTATTAATTCTAAAAGATAATTTGTTCGAGTCCTTAGTATTTTCTTCATTTAATAATATCCAGTCACCTGCAGATGGTCACTTTTAGGTTTTCTTTCCAATTTAGATGCTTTTTATTGCTTTTTTGTTGTCTGAGTGCTCTAGATAGAACTTCCAATACTATGTTGAAAAAGAGTGATGATAGTGGGCATCTTGGCTTGTTCCTACTTTTAAAGGAAACGCTTTTAGCTTCCTACCATTGAGTATTAATTAATGGGCTTGTCATATATGACTTTTATCATTTTGAGAAATATTCCCTCTATACACACTTTGTTGAGAGTTTTTATCATAAATGGATGTTGAATTTTGTCAAATGCTTTTTCCGCATGTATTGAGTTGATCATATTATCTTTATCTTTCATTTTGTTAATGTGGTATATCAAAATGACTGATTGGCTGACCCATCCTTGCATATCTGCGATAAAGCCTACTTGATCATGATATGATCCTTTTAATGTATCATTGAATTTGGTTTGCTAATATTTTATTGAAGATTTTTATATCTATGTTCATCAGGGTATTGGCCTGTCATTTTATTTTTTTGTAATGCCCTTGTGTGGTTTTGGTGTCTGGGTAAAACTGGCCTTTATAAAATGAGTTTGGAAGTCTTCCCTCAGCTTCATTTCTTTGGAAGAGTTTGAGGTGGATTGGTATTAATTCTTCTTTGGAATGTTTGGTAGAATTTGCCAGTGTAGTTGTCTAGTCCTGGACTTATGTTTGTGGGGAGGGTTTTTTTTGTTTTTTTTTTTATTTTTTATTTTAATGTTTATTTATTTATTTATTTATTTTTTTTATTTTTTTTATTTTTTAATATATGAAATTTACTGTCAAATTGGTTTCCATACAACACCCAGTGCTCATCCCAAAAGGTTCCCTCCTCAATACCCATCACCCACCCTGCCCTCCCTCCCACCCCCCATCAACCCTCAGTTTGTTCTCAGCTTTTAACAGTCTCTAATGCTTTGGCTCTCTCTGTGGGGAGGTTTTTGATTATTGATCCCATCTCCTTTTCAGAAGTCAGTCTGTTCAGATTTTCTGTTTCTTCCTGACTCAGTCTTGGTAGGTTGTATGTTTCTAGGAATTTATCCATTTATTTTGTTTGTCCTATTTTGGTATAAAGTTGTTCATGGTAGTCTCTTACAGTCCTTTGTATTTATCAGTGTAGTATCATCAATTTCATTTCTGATTTTATTTGAGTTCTGTCTCTTTTTTACTTGGTGGGTCTAGCTAAAAGTTTGTTGATTTTGCTTGTCTTTTCAAATAATCAGCTCTTAGTTTTATTGATCTTTTTACTTGTTTTTTTTAGGCCTTCTTTCATTTATTTCTACTCTGATCTCTGCTATGTCCATCCTTCTAGTAACTTTGGGCTTTGTTTGTTCTTTTTCTAGTTTCATTAGGTATAATGACAGTTTACTTGACCTTCCTTCTTAGAACTGCTTTATATGACCTTTATATGACCTTCTGCTTTATATGACTCTATATGACCTTCCTTTATATGACCTTCCTTCTTAGAACTGCTTTTGCTGCATCCCATACATTTTGATATGTTGTAGTGTGATATTCATTTGTATTAATGTATTTTATGATTTCTCTTTTGATTTTTGCCTTTGACTCATTGGTTGTTCAGTAGCATGTTGTTTAATCTCCATATATTGGTGAATATTTCATTTTTCTCCTGGTAATTTATTTCTCATTTTATAGCATTGTGTTCAGAAAAGATGCTGATGTAGATAAAGGGTTAGTATCCAAAATCAATAAAAACTTACCAAACTCAACACCCACAAGACTAATAATCCAGTGAAGAAATGAACAAAAGACATGAATAGACACTTCTCTAAAGAAGACATCCAGCTGGCCAACTGACACATGAAAAAATGCTCCACAACACTCATCATCAGGGAAATACAAAACAAAACCACAATGAGATACCACCTCACACCTGTCAGAATGGCTAAAATGAACAACACAGGCATCAACAGATGTTGGTAAGGATGCGGAGAAAGAGGATCTCTTTTGCACTGCTGGTGGGAATGAAAACTGGTGCAGCCACTCTGGAAAATAGGATGGAGGTTCCTCAAAAAATTAAAAATAGAACTACCCTACAACCCTGGAATTACACTACTAGGTATTTATCCAGGGGATACAGTTATGCTGTTTCGAAGGGGCACATGCACCCCAATGTTTATAGCAGCACTATCAACAATAGCCAAAAGCCAAAGTATGGAAAGAGCCCAAATGTTCATTGATGGATGAACAGACAAAGAAGATGTGGTGTGTATGTATGTATATATATATATATATATATATATATATATACATACATACAATGGAGTATTACTCGGCAATCAAGAAGAATGAAATTTTGCCATTTGCAACTACCTGTATTGAACTAGAGGCTATTATGCTAAGCGAAATTAGTCGGAGAAAGACAAATATCATATGACTTCACTCATATGAGGACTTTAAAATAGAAAACAGATGAACACAAGGGAAGGGAAGCAAAAATAATATAAAAACAGGGAGGGGGACAAAACATAAGAGACTCTTAAATATGAAGAAAAAACAGAGGGTTACTAGAGGGGTTATGGGAGGGGGGATGGGCAGAATGGGTGGGGGGCATTTGGGGGTCTACTCCTGAAATCATTGTCACACTGTATGCTGGCTAACTTGGCTGTAAATTGGGGAAATAAATAAGTAAGTAAGTAAGTAAATAAATAAAAAGAAAAATGCTGATATGATTTGAATCTTCTTACATTTGTTAAGACTTACACTGTTGCCTAACATACGACTCATCCTGGGAATATTCTATGCGCACTTGAGAAGAATGTGTATTCCATTGCTTCTGCTTTCGCATGGAATGTTCTTGCATAGAACATTCTGTACATGTCTGTTAGATCTGGCTGGCTTCTTATGCTGTTTAAATCCTCTATTTCCTTTCTAGTCTTTTGTCTGGTTTTCTATCCATTCTTTTCAGTTTGGAATTGAAGTTTCCAACTATTATCATGGAACTGTCTATTTCTACCATTAATTCTGTCAGTTTTTGCTTCTATATTTCGCTAATCTATTACTATGTATATAAATAATTATTATATCTTCTTAATGCATTGAGATTTTTATTACTGTATAATGTTTTTCTTTGTCTTATAACTTTTTAAATTTAAAGTCTACTTTATCTTATTAGTGTAGCCATCCTTACTCCCTCTTGCTTACTATTTGCATGGAATATCTTTTTCCATCCTTTTACTTTTAACACATTTGTGTCTTTGGATCTAAAGTGAGTCTCCTGTAGCAAGCATATAGGTCAATCATGTGTTTTTATCCATTCTGCTAATCTTAGGTTTTGATTGGAGAAGTCAGTCCATTTACATTTAATATATAAGTCTAATAAGAACAGACTTACATCTATCATTTTGCTGTTTTTTCCTATATGCTTTATAGCTTTTCTTTTATTTCCTGGATTACTGTCTTCCTTTAGTTTATTTTAGTTGATTTTTGTAATATATATTTAAATACCTTTCTCATTTTCTTTTTTTTAATCTATAGCTATTTTCTCTGTGGTTATCCTGGAGATTCTCTTTAATAAGAGAATAGATCTTAAAAGTTAAAAAAACAAAAAACAAAAAACAGGGGCATCTGGGTGGCTCAGTTGGTTAAGCATCAGACTTCAGCTCAGGTCATGATCTTGTGGTTCAGTCTGTGGGTTTCAGCCCCTCATCGGGCTCTGTGCTGACAGCTTGGAGCCTGGAGCCTTCATCAGATTGTCTGTCTCCCTCTCTCTCTGTGCCCCTTCTCTGCTCATGCTGTCTCTCTCTCTCTCTCTGTCTCTGTCTCTCTCTCTCAAAAGTAAATAAACATTTAAAAAAAATTTAAAAAGCAGTTAACCTTGTTGCTTCTATATAATTCATGTATGATATAGACTCAACAGCAACCACAGCAGCAGCACCATGACAACAACTGTAGGAGCAGCAACATCATAAATCCATTCTTTTTAGCCTGGGGGAGATTCAGAGCTGTCCAATTAGCTGTCTTGTTTCCACTGAAAATTGATTGTACTGGGTTCCACATGTAAGGAGCTTGGAAAGTCATAGTGACAAATAAAAAGGTGAACAGATTGAAAAATCATCAGCTGCAGAAGGGAGTCTCCGGAGTCAAGCGCAGACTAGAGGCCCACGGAAGAGGGTAGGAAGGGTGGCGAGGCGGTGCGCGCTCCACGGACTGGCAGGAGGGAGCCGGGGCGGAGGGGCGGCTCGCCGGCCAAGCAGAGCCCCCGAGTCTGGCTGGCAAAAGCGGAGGGGCCGGACAGACTGTGTTCCGACAGCAAGCGCGACTTAGCGTCTGGGAGGTCATAAGTTAACAGCTCTGCTCGGAAAGCGGGAAGGCTGGAGGACAAAGGGAGGGAGAGCTGCTGAGCCCCCGGACGGCAGAGCTCAGCTTGGCGGGGAACAAAGGCGCCAGCGCCATCTCCCCCGCCCATCCCCCAGCCAAAATCCCAAAGGGAACCAGTTCCTGCCAGGGAACTTGCTCGCTCCGCGCAAACACCCAACTCTGTGCTTCTGCGGAGCCAAACCTCCGGCAGCGGATCTGACTCCCTCCCGCTGCCACAGGGCTCCTCCTGAAGTGGATCACCTAAGGAGAAGCGAGCTAAGCCTGCCCCTCCAGCCCCCGTGCACCTTGCCTACCCACCCCAGCTAATACGCCAGATCCCCAGCAACACAAGCCTGGCAGTGTGCAAGTAGCCCAGACGGGCCACGCCACCCCACAGTGAATCCCGCCCCTAGGAGAGGGGAAGAGAAGGCACACACCAGTCTGACTGTGGCCCCAGCAGTGGGCTGGGGGCAGACATCGGGTCGGACTGCGGCCCCGCCCACTAACTCCAGTTATACACCACAGCACAGGGGAAGTGCACTGCAGGTCCTCACCACGCCAGGGACTCTCCAAAATGACCAAACGGAAGAATTCCCCTCAGAAGAATCTCCAGGAAATAACAACAGCTAATGAACTGATCAAAAAGGATTTAAATAATATAACAGAAAGTGAATTTAGAATAATAGTCATAAAATTAATCGCTGGGCTTGAAAACAGTATACAGGACAGCAGAGAATCTCTTGCCACAAAGATCGAGAGACTAAGGAACAGTCACGAGGAGCTGAAAAACGCTTTAAACGAAATGCAAAACAAAATGGAAACCACGATGGCTCGGCTTGAAGAGGCAGAGGAGAGAATAGGTGAACTAGAAGATAAAGTTATGGAGAAAGAGGAAGCTGAAAGAAAGAGAGATAAAAAAATCCAGGAGTATGAGGGGAAAATTAGAGAACTAAGTGATACACTAAAAAAAAATAATATACGCATAATTGGTATCCCAGAGGAGGAAGAGAGAGGGAAAGGTGCTGAAGGGGTACTTGAACAAATTATAGCTGAGAACTTCCCTGAACTGGGGAAGGAAAAAGGCATTGAAATCCAAGAGGCACAGAGAACTCCCTTCAGACGTAACTTGAATCGATCTTCTGCATGACATATCATAGTGAAACTGGCAAAATACAAGGATAAAGAGAAAATTCTGAAAGCAGCAGGGATAAACGTGCCCTCACATATAAAGGGAGACCTATAAGACTCGTGACTGATCTCTCCTTTGAAACTTGGCAGGCCAGAAAGGCTTGGCACGATATCTACAGTGTGCTAAACAGAAAAAATATGCAGCCGAGAATCCTTTATCCAGCAAGTCTGTCATTTAGAATAGAAGGAGAGATAAAGGTCTTCCCAAACAAACAAAAACTGAAGGAATTTGTCACCACGAAACCAGCCCTACAAGAGATCCTAAGGGGGATCCTGTGAGACAAAGTACCAGAGACATCACTACAAGCATAAAACATACAGACATCACAATGACTCTAAACCCATATCTTTCTATAATAACACTGAATGTAAATGGATTAAATGCGCCAACTAAAAGACATAGGGTATCAGAATGGATAAAAAAACAAGACCCATCTATTTGCTGTCTACAAGAGACTCATTTTAGATCTGAGGACACCTTTAGATTGAGAGTGAGGGGATGGAGAACTATTTATCATGCTCCTGGAAGCCAAAAGAAAGCTGGAGTAGCCATACTTATATCAGACAAACTAGACTTTAAATTAAAGGCTGTAACAAGAGATGAAGAAGGGCATTATATAATAATCACAGGGTCTATCCACCAGGAAGAGCTAACTATTATAAATGTCTATGCGCCAAATACCCGAGCCCCCAGATATATAAAACAATTACTCATAAACATAAGCAACCTTATTGATAAGAATGTGGTCATTGCAGGGGACTTTAACACCCCACTTACAGAAATGGATAGATCATCTAGACACACAGTCAATAAAGAAACAAGGGCCCTGAATGATACATTGGATCAGATGGACTTGACAGATATATTTAGAACTCTGCATCCCAAAGCAACAGAATATACTTTCTTCTCGAGTGCACATGGAACATTCTCCAAGATAGATCATATACTGGGTCACAAAACAGCCCTTCATAAGTTTACAAGAATTGAAATTATACCATGCATACTTTCAGACCACAATGCTATGAAGCTTGAAATCAACCACAGGAAAAAGTCTGGAAAACCTCCAAAAGCATGGAGGTTAAAGAACACCCTACTAACGAATGAGTGGGTCAACCAGGCAATTAGAGAAGAAATTAAAATATATATGGAAACAAACAAAAATGAAAATACAACAATCCAAACGCTTTGGGATGCAGCGAAGGCAGTCCTGAGAGGAAAATACATTGCAATCCAGGCCTATCTCAAGAAACAAGAAAAATCCCAAATACAAAATCTAACAGCACACCTAAAGGAAATAGAAGCAGAACAGCAAAGGCAGCCTAAACCCAGCAGAAGAAGAGAAATAATAAAGATCAGAGCAGAAATAAACAATATAGAATCTAAAAAAACTGTAGAGCAGATCAACGAAACCAAGAGTTGGTTTTTTGAAAAAATAAACAAAATTGACAAACCTCTAGCCAGGCTTCTCAAAAAGAAAAGGGAGATGACCCAAATAGATAAAATCATGAATGAAAATGGAATGATTACAACCAATCCCTCAGAGATACAAACAATTATCAGGGAATACTATGAAAAATTATATGCCAGCAAATTGGACAACCTGGAAGAAATGGACAAATTTCTAAACACCCACACTCTTCCAAAACTCAATCAGGAGGAAATAGAAAGCTTGAACAGACCCATAACCAGCGAAGAAATTGAATCGGTTATCAAAAATCTCCCAACAAATAAGAGTCCAGGACCAGATGGCTTCCCAGGGGAGTTCTACCAGACATTTAAAGCAGAGATAATACCTATCCTTCTCAAGCTATTCCAAGAAATAGAAAGGGAAGGAAAACTTCCAGACTCATTCTATGAAGCCAGTATTACTTTGATTCCTAAACCAGACAGAGACCCAGTAAAAAAAGAGAACTACAGGCCAATATCCCTGATGAATATGGATGCAAAAATTCTTAATAAGATACTAGCAAATCGAATTCAACAGCATATAAAAAGAATTATTCACCATGATCAAGTGGGATTCATTCCTGGGATGCAGGGCTGGTTCAACATTCGCAAATCGATCAACGTGATACATCACATTAACAAAAAAAAAGAGAAGAACCATATGATCCTGTCAATCGATGCAGAAAAGGCCTTTGACAAAATCCAGCACCCTTTCTTAATAAAAACCCTTGAATTGGAAGAATAAATATTGTCAAAATGTCAATACTACCCAAAGCTATCTACACATTCAATGCAATCCCAATCAAAATTGCACCAGCATTCTTCTCGAAACTAGAACAAGCAATCCTAAAATTCATATGGAACCACAAAAGGCCCCGAATAGCCAAAGTAATTTTGAAGAAGAAGACCAAAGCAGGAGGCATCACAATCCCAGACTTTAGCCTCTACTACAAAGCTGTCATCATCAAGACAGCATGGTATTGGCATAAAAACAGACACATAGACCAATGGAATAGAATAGAAACCCCAGAACTAGACCCACAAACGTATGGCCAACTCATCTTTGACAAAGCAGGAAAGAACATCCAATGGAAAAAAGACAGTCTCTTTAACAAATGGTGCTGGGAGAACTGGACAGCAACATGCAGAAGGTTGAAACTAGACCACTTTCTCACACCATTCACAAAAATAAACTCAAAATGGATAAAGGACCTGAATGTGAGACAGGAAACCATCAAAACCTTAGAGGAGAAAGCAGGAAAAGACCTCTCTGACCTCAGCCGTAGCAATCTCTTACTCGGCACATCCCCAAAGGCAAGGGAATTAAAAGCAAAAGTGAATTACTGGGACCTGATGAAGATAAAAAGCTTCTGCACAGCAAAGGAAACAACCAACAAAACTAAAAGGCAACCAATGGAATGGGAAAAGATATTTGCAAATGACACATCGGACAAAGGGCTAGTATCCAAAATCTATAAAGAGCTCATCAAACTCCACACCCGAAAAACAAATAACCCAGTGAAGAAATGGGCAGAAAACATGAATAGACACTTCTCTAAAGAAGACATCCGGATGGCCAACAGGCACATGAAAAGATGTTCAACGTCGCTCCTTATCAGGGAAATACAAATCAAAACCACACTCAGATACCACCTCACGCCAGTCAGAGTGGCCAAAATGAAGAAATCAGGAGAGTATAGATGCTGGAGAGGATGTGGAGAAACAGGAACCCTCTTGCACTGTTGGTGGGAATGCAAATTGGTGCAGCCGCTCTGGAAAGCAGTGTGGAGGTTCCTCAGAAAATTAAAAATAGACCTACCCTATGACCCAGCAATAGCACTGCTAGGAATTTATCCAAGGGATACAGGAGTACTGATGCATAGGGGCACCTGTACCCCAATGTTTATAGCGGCACTCTCAACAATAGCCAAATTATGGAAAGAGCCTAAATGTCCATCAACTGATGAATGGATAAAGAAATTGTGGTTTATATACACAATGGAATACTATGTGGCAATGAGAAAAAATGAAATATGGCCTTTTGTAGCAACATGGATGGAACTGGAGAGTGTGATGCTAAGTGAAATAAGCCATACAGAGAAAGACAGATACCATATGGTTTCACTCTTATGTGGATCCTGAGAAACATAACAGAAACCCATGGGGGAGGGGAAGGAAAAAAAAAAAAAAAAGAGGTTAGAGTGGGAGAGAGCCAAAGCATAAGAGACTGTTAAAAACTGAGAACAAACTGAGGGTTGATGGGGGGTGGGAGGGAGGGCAGGGTGAGAGGGAGGGCAGGGTGGGTGATGGGTATTGAGGAGGGCACCTTTTGGGATGAGCACTGGGTGTTGTATGGAAACCAATTTGACAGTAAATTTCATATATTAAAAAATAAAAAAAAAAAAAAGAAAAATCATCAGCTGTTGTAGGATCCTAAAAAGAGGTGAGGACAAAGGTGAGAACCCTGCCCCCCAAGACTGGAGAGACAGAAAGGCAAATACCAGGAGTAATGGCTTACCCGAGTAGAGAGTCATAAGGGGCAAGTCAGCAAGAATCAGTGCCAGGAACTAGAGATGGGGTGGGATAACATGTTGTGACAAATGGCTGGACAATTGTGAGAGCTAAAAATTCCAGGGGACCTGGTCCTGGTGGGGTGGAGGGGTGTTCCACAATTCTGTGAGATTTACCTCTAAGAGCTCCACTAGGTTCTCACAGTAAGTATCAAAGAAAATCCCCTTGTGATTCTGTAGAGGAGGAGAAAGGAACCCTTTTGAAATATACTTATTTCTTAATAAGATCTGTCCTCAGCAGAGACTAATTAATAGACCCTAAACTGCTGGGGTATTATCAGAGCCTAACTGACCAGAGGAAGAGAAATACCCAAGTCCAGTCAGCTCAAGCCTTCTACATGGTAGAAGGGAAATCTCCAACTTTAGCTGATTCTAACAACCAAAACCAAAACACTGAGAACATGTGAAGTTTATAATGAGAAGCACAGGCCCACTAAAAGTCTGAGCCCTCACTGTAGGACTGTAGAATGCTTCTCCCCCTCTGTTCCTAATTGCCACCATTTGGAAGAAACCAAGATGTCCTTTGGAAGGTGAATGGATAAATAAACTGTGGTACATCCAGACAACGGAATAGTATTCAGTGGTAAAAAGAAATGAGCTATGAAGCCATGAAAAGAGATGAGAGAAACTTAAATGCATATTCCTAATTGAAAGAAGCCAATCTGAAAAGGCCACATACTATATGGTTCCATTGATGGGACATTCTGGAAACAGTAAGACTATGGAGATAGCCAAAATATCAAAGGAGTTTTAGAACAGTGAAAGTACCCCTTGATTTAAAATTTTCCAGGCACCCCTTGATTTAATATTTTTAGCAGGGGGTGGAGGGTGCCTGTGTGGCTCAGTTGGTTAAAGTGTCTGACTCTTGGTTTCGGCTCAGGTCATGATCTCACAGTTTGTGGGTTTGAGCCCAACATCGGACTCGGTGCTCCAGTGAGGAGCCTGCTTGGGATTCTCTGTGTCCCTCTCTCTCTCTCTGTGTCCCCCAATCCTTGTGCTGTCCCTGTCTTTCTCAAAAACTAAATAAAGTTAAAAATGCTTTTAAATTATGATTTATTAGGGTGTGCAAAGTCTTGCGTCCAGTTGAAAACTGTTATATGAATTTCTGTGCATTTAAAAGGGCCATACCGATACAGGTGCTCCTTTAATCTATACAATTTGTTTGTATGGCAGAGACCCAACAACAAAAGCAAACCACAGTAACAACTGTAGCAGTGGTAGCAACAACACCACAAGTTCATTCTCTTCTTGGGGAGAAATTCAGAGCTGTCAAATTACGTGGAGAATCTCAATTGAAAATTAATTGTACTCTGTTCTGCATGTAAGTTTTTCAGAAGACAATAACAAGTAAAAGGCCGAATGAACTAAAAAAATGAACAACTCTTCCACAATCCCTAGGAGAGGTGAGTACTTAAGGGCAAATGACTGCCACTAAGACTGGAGAGACATATAGGTGATTACAGGGAAAAATGACTTACCGGAGAAGACACTCACAAGGTTAGACCTCAACCAGGAAGCACTGCTGGGGAGGAAAACCTGAACTGTCACTGAGCAATTGTTGGAGGCTGAGTGTGAACAACTCTGAATATTAAAAAACCCCCAAGGCATTCAGTTATAAACGCCTCTCTTCAGGTTGTGAGTTTTACTCCAGGAGCTGGACCAGACTCTCACAGTAAAATATGGGAGAAAAATCCCCTGGTGCTTCCAGCAGTGGGAGGAGAAGAGGCACCATTTTGAAATACATCAGAGCCTTCTGTTTTTCTTAATAAGACCTGCCTCAGGAGAAACTAGTTAAGCAGAACTTAATTTGCTGGGGCATATTCAGAACCTCGCTTACCTGGGAGAAGAGAAATCCCCGACTATATTCAGTTTTAGCCTCCCACACTGGCATAGGGAAATACCCAATTTCAACCCACTCTAGCCACCTCTACCACCTAAGGGGGGAAAAAATAGAAACACTGGTGAAGTTCACAGTCTGGAGGTATAGACTCACTGAAAGACAGAGACTATAGAATGCTTCCTTCCCCCCCCCCCCCCCCCCACACCTCACCACCACATTACTAATGTCTTGTTTAGAGCAGATCCTTTTACCTGGTACATCATGTCTGGCTATCGAGAAACAATTACAAGGCATACTAAACAGTAAAAAACATATATAGAACAAGCATAAGAAGCAGTCATGGCAGAGATGTTGGAATTATCAGACAGGAAATTTCAAACAACCATGATTAATATGCTGAGGGTTCTGATGGATAAAGTAGACTACATACAGGAACAGATGGTCAATGTGTACAGAGAGATGGAAATCCTAAGAAAGAACCAAAAAGAAATGCTAAATATCAAAACCACCATAACAGAAATGAAGAATGTTTTTGATGGGCATATTAGTAGGATGGACATAGCTGAGGAAAGAATCTATGGGCCTGAGTGTTTCTCAATGGAATCCTCCGGAACCAAAAAGCAAAGAGAACACAGATTAAAAAAACAAAATAGCCAAGCACTGTGGGACAACAAAAAAAGTTTATATATAATGGGAAATATATCTTTCTGATAATGGGAATATCAAAGAGAAGAAAAGAACAGAAGAAATGTTTGAAATGATGATGATTAAGAATTTCTCCAAATTAATATCAGACACTGTATGATACTCTAGTGATGGATACATGTCATTACATATTTGTCTGAACCTGTAGCATATACAATAGCAAAAGTGACCCCTAATGTGAAATACAAACTTTGGGTGAATGTCAACCTAGGTTCATCAGTTGTAACAAACTTACCATTCTGGGGTGTGTCCTTTAATGAACGTGTAAGTACAAACAGAATATGGGAAAAAAAACTCTACCTTTCTCTCAATTTTGCTGTGGATTTAAAACTTCTCCAAAAAATTAAAAATTTATTGTATTATGTTAAGAAGGGTAGAAACCAGAGTGATTTTACTGATAAATATGGGAAGAGATACAAAGCTTATGAATCAGTTTTCTAAAACATGTGTAGAGGTCACTGATACCCCTACTAGGGAAAGGAGGGCAGAATTGGTTGCCAAAGAGGTGGAAGTGAACCCTGGTGGGGATTTTCCTAGATCTTTAAACAAATGGATCTCTGTAAACATTGGAGGATGGGGACAAAAATGTTTTGTTAATAATCTAGATATGGGGGCGCCTGGGTGGCTCAGTCAGTTACACATCCAGCTTCGGCTCAGGTCATGATCTCACACTCTGTGAGTTCGAGCCCCGCGTCGGGCTCTGTGCTGACAGCGCAGAGCCTGGAGCCTGCTTCGGATTCTGTGTCTCCCTCTCTCTCTGCCCCTGCCCTGCTCATGCTCTGACTCTCTCTGTTTCAAAAGTAATTAAAAAACATTAAAAAAAATAATCTAGATATGAAATTATCTGAAAGAGGTACCTGTGCAATTAGTATGAAAAGCTATATATAAAACAAAGCAAAAAAAAATAAACATTACAACTGCCATCATTTGAGTTCTAGCTATGTACCAGCCACTATGTACTCAATATCTCTCATAGTCTCAAAAGTTTAATAGAATGAATATTATCTCTGTTTATGGGCAAGGTGATAGTAAGAGTATTTGGCTTGACTTAATTATATTTTCCAATTGCCACTGAGGCTCCGAGATACCTGAACATGGCATATCTCTCTGGCCATATCCTGTAAGAGGTCTAGTTCCTAGCACTGACTCAGATGGGCATGTCTGTCTGCTTCAGGGCTGATGTGATTTGTAGCGACTGGCTCAATGACAAGGCATAAATCATTTACAATTCCTGGAAGAACATTTGGGAGGTTGACAATTTTGCAGCAGGAAAATAAATGTTGGTGCTGCCATTTAAGATAGGTAAGTGGCTAAAGAATAAGACCAAAATCAATTCATAACAACATTCATAAAATAAAAATTTAAGATGCTTCAGTGTTTAAACACAAACTTAAATGACTGAACTTTTTGTATTTTGCATTATTCACTGTTTCTCCTATTCTGAAATTGTGGTTGACTTTGTAAAGTGTTTCATTTTGCCAGTGAGTGCAATCAGGGAGCCGGTATGGAAAGAAAGCTGGGAGTAAGGAGATAGAGTTCTAATTACTACCCTAATACAAAGGCTGTGACTTTGAGAAAATCACTGAGGCCCTTATTCCCACATTTGTGAAACAAGTATATTAGATCAAGAGATTCAGGAATTTCTAACTCTGATATTCTACAAATGTGCTTTAAATTTTATGCCATCTTCAAAAGACTTTTTATAATACTAGGTCACTCAATATTTGGCTTCTCCACATATTATCCAGGACAACCTCTCCATCTCAAGGTCCTTAATGAAATCACATTGTCAAAGTCCCTTCTGCTATATAAAGTAACATATTCTCAGTTTACAGGGATTAGGATGAGGACATCTGTGTGTGAAGGGTGGGTGGGTCATTATTCTGCCTACCACAATAAGAGAAGACTGGGCTGATGGGCAAGGACTAGAAGTCTTAGATGCATAGAGAAAGAAGCTGCTGTGGGCTGGAGCCAGAAAGTGTCTAAATAAGTTACAGAGTCCCTGATAAGGGTGTGTGTTTATTAGGGTGTGGGGCAAGGAGTGAGGAGACAAGATAACTCCTCTTTATATCACAGCTGTCCTCTGTGCCTCCTCTGTTACAAAGGGAGCCCTCCTGGATATGACCTGTATGGCTGTCTGCATTCATTCCCCAGCGAGTTTGTGTCTAGAAATCATGAAATCTCAAGTATAAGATGTTCTTCCCTTAGCAACTTCCATATGTGCTGAGAAAAGGGAGCTGTGGAGGAAATTGGTGCCAGTTTGGTGCAACTCCAGTAGAGGTGGGAAATGGAAAGCTTTGCCATTATACAACTCCAGGCCTTGATAGGTCATTATGATGCTATTAAATAAATTGTGACGTGGACTTTGAGCCTCATGCTTTCGTTACCTCTGCTAGACTTTTTTTTTGACAATAACCAAACAGCAAGACTGTTAATTGAGCACTGGATTAAAACCCACCAGAAAAAAAAATATGCATTTTTAAACGTGTATTCAGTATTTAGAGACCTCACTGAAGTCGGGCAGGCAGTAGGGAAGTATTAAAATATGTGGGGTGCACTGGAACCTCAAGATTTTCTACCATCCAAGGTTGACAAAGCTCTCTAATGTGTCCCTGCTCCCAGGAGAGAATGTGATAATTATTCACACTCTGGTATCAGGGCCTGCGGAGGTTCAATGTATGATTCCCTGTCCCCTCAGTGGGACATATCAACTGCCATTAAGAGCCTCAAATCAAGGAGATGACATCAGTGGATTTTAGAATACACAGGGAATGAGAGAGACATTTATGGCAGAATGAAGGAATGGGATGTTGTGTTCATGCGACCTTCCTGGACTCTCACAGTGGGAAAATAAGAAAACCCAGCTGACTTTGCTGCAGAGTGGAGTCAACTTGCACCAAGGGCTGCTCTCCCAACCCTAAGGCACCTTCTTTGCTCTGGGCACCAGGGGAGGTTCCTTCCAGGTTCCAGAGACCACGTTTAGGGTGTCCTCAGCTGCCAGGGAAAGAACTGAGGGTGGTGGAGGAGGACCAGGTCACTCTGAGAGGTGGATGGACTCAGCTGGTGACGTCAGCTGGCCGGGTTCTTCTTCGATCATTAAAAATCTCCCTTGGCTCAGACTCACACGATACAGAATGGCTCTCCTCTCCCTGGCTGAAAACACTGTTCCATGGAGAAGAGGGATAGAAATAGGAACCTTTCCACTGTACCAGAAAGCTCCTTGTAGAGATGACTCCCTTAGGGCACTGTTCAGGAACTATAAAGTGCATTTAAGGGGATTTCATCTCTAACTGGAGTTGTCTGGGATTGGAAAGAGTCTGGCTTTGGGGTCTTATGCAACTGGAGTCCTGGTTCTATCACTCACCTATTGTCCTTGAGCAGATGATTCTCCCCCAGAGCCAGTGTTTCTCTCCATGTAAAATGGGGATAGTAATAACTACCTGGCAAGAATAAAGATATTTTATGTTAATGACCAGACACATTGCCTGACATGGAGCAGGTATGTACATAAGAATGGTGGCTAGTAATAGGAGGAGGAGGAGTAGCAGTATTACAGAAGTGTATCCCTTCAAGTTCCAAATTATGTGAGTTTAATACGGTAAATTGAACAAAATCATTACACATTCCTCTCCTTTCGTTAGAAAGAAAGAAAGAAAGAAAGAAAGAAAGAAAGAAAGAAAGAAAGAAAGAAAGAAAGAAAGAAAGAAAATCTATAAGTCTTTAATACTCAAAGGAAAATCAATTGCCAGGACAGTAACAGAACGAATCTACCTTCCTAAACCATTAAGATCCATGTCTGACAATGTTGCAGGCTCACTGTCCAGCAGGATTAATGACCATTTATCTTAAACACCTGGCACATTGCCTGGCATGGGAGAGGCACTCAAGAGCAGTGGCTGTTAGTATCATTATAAGAAAAACTTACCCGTTCAAGTGCCAAATTATATCAACTTCCATGGAAAATTGGATAAAATGCATTGTATGCCCCTGTACCTTTAATAAAATAAGCCGAATATAATATAAAGCCTTTCTGAGGATTTATTGACACCATCATAAAAATTTCACTTAATATATTGGGCACTAAACTGTCTGCTCTCAGGGACTATTAGATGTGTAGGGTCAGTTACCTCAAACTAGATGATATCATGCTGTCTTTCTTTTTTGAGGTTTAATATCTGTATCATTTTATGCTTGTTATATTTGATCTTTTCACATTAAGTTGTCAACAGTCACTTCTTGCTCATGACAATGTAACTGTCTTTTAAAAAACCCACTCACTCCTATGTTCCTTGGTATGCAGTGAAATAAACAGCAAAATAACAAAAATGAACTTTGCTGAATCCTATAGGAACAAAGAGAGCCTATAGGCATTAAATAAGAACTTGTAAATACCACTCAATAACTATAAAAAGGGTTTTTTGGGGTGCTTGGGTGGCTCAGTCAGTTAAGTGTCCAACTCTTGACTTTGGCTCAGGTCATATCTCACAGTTCCTGGGTTTAAGCCCCACATTGGACTCTGTGGTAACAGCATGGAGCTTGCTTGGGATTCTCTCTGTCTCTCTGTCTACTCTGGCCCTCCCCCATTTGCTCTTTCTCTCTTTCTCTCAAAATAAACATAAAAAAAGGGGTTTTAGACATCGACACAGTTAATCTGTACTGAAGAGAACAGAAACAGAGCTTGCCAGAATTATGTGTAAACACAGAGCAAAAAGGTGCTGAGTAAGAATTTACAAATAATGGTCAGAAACTTTATGTCCTGCTGTAACAACAGCTTCAGCCAACTAACCTGTGCTCAGGAAAACAACAGAAAGTAGCCAAACAGGTTAGAGGTGCGTGTGTGAATTAAGAGCCTGGACATTGAGTGAGAACTTAGTTGTGGTCAAGGTGGCAGTCATGAACTATTGTGACAGCTATTTCAGTTATCCAGAGATGACTTTTGTCGGTCTCTTCTCAGCTTTGTCTGATTTAAGGGAGGTCTGCAGGCAAGGGACACCTGATGAGTGGGTGTTTTTGCAGTTTCTTTCATGAGGCACAATCATGGCGAAGACCCAAGTCCACCATGTGGGATGAGCCCAGCCATCCAGGCTGTAATCCTCTGAGGGGTGTGTCCCTGGATAATTGGGCTCCGAGGACACAAGTAGAAATCGTTGTTATTTCCAGGCAAGTATGTAATCGGTTTTTGAGGCTGGTGAGAGTTGGATCAGCTTTCAAATGTTCTGATCAAAGTCAGTCTTTGGCCTCAAAGCCAAAGATCCCCGAAGACATTAAAGGCCCTTGGAAACCCCTCAGCCCTGGGCCAGTTGTCTTCAGCACATGTTTGAGCAGTAGTCAAACACACTTAAGCAACCAGTGCCTAACTTCTCTTCAACCCCAAGAAGTGCCATCCACAGAAAACCTACAGTTAAAATGATAATGTAGGATAGCTCCTCAAGGAGCCCTAGTGTTAAGCAAGGACCACTGGTTAGATAATGGTTGGTTTCTCCTTGTCATTGCTTTGCCTTGTGATAAAGCTGGGAAGAGCTTGTTCCTTTTGCCTCGGAAGGTCAGGAGTTTTCACTGGCCAGAATGCTACTAAGAAATCCTTTCTGCTTTCTCTGTGGGAAGATAGACATTCTGGTTCTTTTCAGGTGATGAGGCAGGATGAGGGGAGGTGATTGAGAAACTTTATTGAGAAACTTTATTCCTATATTGCCCTATATGTTGACCATTAAGTGTCTAGAATTGCCTTGTGGAATTAATTTTTTTTCCTCCGCAGTCCTACTAGGGACTAAAAGTTACATTAGATTAAAGATAGAGTATATTAAGTAGTCATTAGATCAGAGATAGAGCATATTTAGAAAATCATTGTATTGATTTCACCTCTTTGTATGTAGAAAAAGCAACATGTAACTTAAATAGCTGGAATCTAATCGTATTCTTTTTAAAAAAGTGTTTATTTATTTATTTTGAGCAAGACAGAGACAGAGCACACAAGCAGGGGAGGGGCAGAAAGAAGGGGAGAGAGAGAATCCCAAGTAGTCTCTGTGCTGTCAGCACAGAGCCCTACACGGGGTTCAATGTCTCAAACTCCGAGACCATGACCTGAGCTGAAGTTAAGAGTTGGGCGCTCAACCGACTGAGCCACCCAGGTGCCCCTAATCTTACTCTTTTATTTTATTAAAATGGTGAGTGTTGAAGATGATATAGAAGAACAAAGAATAAGTGAAGGACATTTGTGGTAGCAATGAGATTTACTTGGAGATTAGTTGGAAGACACTGATGATGACTGTATTGTATTTTTGTAAGAAAGTCCTGCTGATATACTTTTTTCAAAGAAGCATTTTCAGGGAAGCAATCTTTCAGTCAACTATGAAACGGGACTCGATTTCTTGTGATCCTTGATGTCTCCCCATATTTTACAGCTCATGCTTTCACGAGGAATTTTATTCCCTCACCTTGCTTCATTCCCTTTCCCCATAGGCATGCCTATACACATCCATGCCAGTCCCTGTTCAATTTTCAATTTTAGAAATAGAAGCTACTGGGGCGCCTGGGTGGCTCAGTCGGTTGAGCGGCCGACTTCGGCTCAGGTCATGATCTCGCGGTCCGTGAGTTCGAGCCCCGCGTCGGGCTCTGTGCTGACAGCTTAGAGCCTGAAGCCTGTTTCGGATTCTGCATCTCCCTCTCTCTCTGACCCTCCCCTGTTCATGCTCTGTCTCTCTCTGTCTCAAAAATAAATAAACGTTAAAAAAATTTTTTTTAAAAAGAAATAGGAGCTACTGTAGGTATTTTAAGCAGAAAGGAATTTCATACAGGAATTAGATGCTAAAAAAATAATTCTTGAAGTTCTGAAAGATGCTAGATTTACCACAGTCACAAAGGTAGAGACTGAGAAGGCAACATGCTAGAATTATAGACATAAAAAAAACTCCATGGATGCTGTGATCCAGGGGTTGGGAAATTACCCCTGGAGCTGCCACAACTACCTGTCAATACCCACAAAATTCTGGGGCCTGGAATGTTGCTGTAGAACCCCTGATTTTTTATTTTGCTCACCAGCAGGAAACAGCAGAGCACAAAGATAGAACTGTTTTACTCTGCCTTCAATTCCATTTAAGGAATTTAATTGGAAAAAATTTATATTTAGACCTACCTTTAAGGAAGTATAGGGAAAATCAATGTAATCAATCACATCAACAGACTTAACAAAATTCACATGATCATATCAATAGATACAGAAAAAGCATTTGACAAAATCTAACACTCATTTACAATGAAAATTCTTAGTAAAGTAGGAATAGAGGGTAATTTCCTTAACTTGATAAAGACTGTGTGCAAAACCCTGTAGTAACATCATAGTTAAAGGTGAGAAACCTGAAGCTTTCCCATTGAGATCAAGTACAAGGCAAGGATGTTTTCTTTCATCACTCCTTTTCAAAACCAAACTGGAAATCCTTGATCATGCAATAAGATAAGAAAATGAAATAAAGGTATAGAGAGTGGAAGGAAGAAAAAAACACCACTGAAACTGATACATGATTATAGCAAACTTGTAAGATATAAGGTTAATATAAAAAGTCAATTATTTTCCTATAAGCCAGCAATGAACAAGTAGAATTTGAAATTAAAATCATAATACTATTTACATTAGAAGCCCCCCCCCCAAAAAAAATGAATACTTAGGTATAAATCTAACAAAATATGTACAAGATCTATATGAGCAAAACTATAAAATTCAGATGAATGAAATAAAAAACTAAGTAAATGGACAGATATTTCATATTCAAGAATAGGAAAACTCAATATTGTCAAGATGTCCATTCTTCCCAAATTGATCTGTTGATTCAGAGTAATCCCAATCAAAATCTCAGCAAGTTATTTCATCAATATTGACAAACTTACTTTGATGTTTTAATGGAGAGGCAGAAGACCCAGAATAGTCAACATAATCTTGAAGGAGAAGAACAAAGTTGGAGGATTGGTGCTATCTGACTTCAAGACTTATTACAAAGCTACAGTAAACAAAAAACTGTGGCATTGGTGAAAGCATAAACAGATCAACGGAACAGAATAGGTAGCCCAGAAACAGAGCCCCTATAAATATACTCAACTCATCTTTGACAAAGGAGCAAAGGAAAAACAAAGAAAGTGCACAAACAGTAATTTTTTGTTTGTTTTCTAGCTGACTGGGAGAGTTGAAATGATCCGTGGTAGCTGACACCATTCCCATCATAACAGCCAAGTGCTCTAGATATTCCCAACATGCCATGGGTAAGGCTTAGAGGAAAGGAATGGATCTCTAATAATGGAATTTCATCCTTCACTGAAAGAAAGTATTTTTTCTCTTAGTGATAGGAAGGCTCTTCAGATCTCAACACATAAATGATCTTCTACCAATTTTTTTTTAGCTTTGTGGTTTTGAATTTCCAATAGAGGACAAAGCCCTTACTTACCTTTTAGTTTATTACTGCTCAGGAATGTGATATATTCTCATGTGTAATTTTATTATTGAGATTATCAACTAGGTTTTTCCATCTTAGGCTCCTATTTTTCTCTACTGTGATGAAACACAACTGTAAGTGTACATCGTGGAACGAGCAACGGAGGTAGATTTGTGCTGGTTGCATCACTCTGTGCTGGAGAAGCTCTGTGGGGTGAGCACCCTTGATCCAAGCCAGGACTGCTGCCATCCAAGAACTAGAAGAGAGCCCACCAGACACTCTCACCTGGTGCTTCCCTTAAGGCTGAATCTTGGAGGAACGATTCCCAAAGGTCAAGAAAGAAGCTCTAACCTGAGCACTGCAGCACTGTTCCCTACTGAAAGTACTGACATTCTGCATACAGAAATGTCAAAGTTCTGAACTGGGTTTTCACATTTCTCCAGGCACCCATTCCACACTGCATACTGGGATCCCTTCCATGAAACAAACCCTTCGCTTCCTGTTGTACTGAACATCCTTTTTATGCTCAAATCCATAGACAAACATTACTGACCAATTTTTATCACTCTAAGAGCAAATTCAGGGAGATATTTCTCTTTGCTGAGCACTGAGACAGCATGATAAATGGTTACAGGGAAGGCTCTGTGTTCTGACAGACTTTTAGTGATTCGTGAGAACCACCCCCTCCTCACTGTCCCCTAAGGGAAGGTACAGGTGGGCGAGGAGGCATCACATCAGTGCTTTTAGTCAGGCTGGCTGAGTCATGGACTGAGCTCTCTCCTTTGCTAATGTAGCCAGGGGAACAATGCCAAAGAAGGAATGCTCTTTAATTTAAATGAACGGGAAGATATTTACAGGGTGAAAATCAATCTTTTGTGAAATTAAAAAATGATCTGACCGAGGATCTTCTCCTGATCGATGACTGGCTGGACTCGAGTCTTGTGACATGGATTTCAGGCAAGGGTGACCTCAGGATCATCCTTTTTGGACCAACTTCCTCCTCCTGCTGCCTCCTTTTTACCTAAGGTCCAATCTGAATTATGTTCTCATGGGAACTTCCTAATGGTCTTGCTCTAGGCTGTTATTTGGCCTTTTAACAAAGTCCTCACCAAAGGCTTTATCTTAGGATATCAGTCAGTTTGACAGACAGTGAGAAATCCTCATTTGGCACTATTGTATAGACCTCTATCATATAAGCCTCTGTAATTAATTGCTGCCAAAACAATAGTAAAACATGGACTATATTAATCAATAAACATAAATAATATGAGCTCAATGAGCATGACGAATGTTCACAAATCTGGCTATATGTGTAGAAATGTGTTGCTCAAGATGTCTGAATCTCATTGAAACCATAATGCGCAAACCCAAGAAAAGTTGACATTTTTTATTAGCGATTAGAGATGAAGGTAGGCATGTATCTTAGTCTGGTTCAGGCTGCTACAACAGAATACCATAGACTGGGTGACTTATAAACAACAGAAATATATTTCTCACTATTCTGAAGGCTAGGAAATCTAAGATCAAGGCACTGGCAGATTTGGTATCTGGTGAAAGCCCACTTGCTGGTTCGTAGATGGCTGTGAGGGAGTTCTCATGGTCCTTAATCCTATTCATGAGAGCTCAACCCTCATAATCTAATCACCTCCCTTAAGCTTTACCTTCAAATACAAACACACACATTAGGGATTAGGTTTCAACCTAAGAATTTTTGGAGTACACAACATTCTGTCTACAGCAGCATAAATCTACTGAAAGGTAAGAATAAGGCCAGCTGAGTGACTTTAGGTTTTGAGTGACAAAACCTAAAGTAACTAAAGTTACTGTCCCTGTGAAACTATTAGTACTACCCCTTTTACTCTCAGAAAGTTACCAGTATGGAAAACGTCTTAGTCCATTTGGGCTGCAATAACAAAATACACAGGCTAGGTAGCTTTTAATCAACAGAAATTTATTTCTCACATTTCTGGAGTCTGGAAGCCCAAGATCAAGGTGTTACACATGGCCAAGTGGGGACTTGTTTCCTGGTTAACAGATGACTGTCTTCTTGCTGTGTCCTCACATGGTGGAAAGGACTAGGGATCTTTTTGGAGCCTCTATTATAAGGCACTAATCCCATTCCTGAGGGCTCCACCTTCATGACTTAAGTATCTTCCACAGGCCCCACCTACTAATACCATCATATTGGATTAGGATTTCAACATATGAATGGCGTGGGGGACAAACATTTCAGACCATAGCTGATTATAAATGTTGTTGTTGACTAGTACCTTCATCATCAGTCTAGGACATGCGGTCAATCATCATGAACTCTGGAGGTGCCATCATTAGATGAGATCTAGTACTATAGAGGAAAGGAAAGATAGGCTGCGCTAGAGCTGGAAGGAGGAAGGCAGACCCCTTAAGACGATAAAGCTGCTGATAGGCAAGCCCTTTCTTTAGCCCTGTGCAGCAGGGTCTACTACGTTTCTGACATCTGAACTAAATGTGTCATATATGTGAAATGTTTGAATGTGAGTGTGTAATTTGTTAGGATACATACATATTTAACATTATGCAGCCTTTACTAAGTGCAATTTCTTGGCCTTTGGGAACAGAGATATGAACAACAACAACAAAAGGATTCTGTTCTCAGAGAATACTAGGTCTACTTCAGCATGTATTAACAGGCCCTTCTCAATCTTGTAGTTCTCACAAGCCCCAATCACAGGAAAACCTGACTCCCCAAATCATTTTCCTTAAGGGACTCTACCATATATTTAGGAAAGGTCTTGCACCTCTGATATGTTTATAAAAGTAAAAGAACATCCGGGTGAAATGGAAAAATTTCAGGCAATCATCTAGAACTTTTCATGCCACAGAACTTTGAATTTTTTTTGTTGATGTAAATGTTTTGTACTTGACTTGGCTGATGCTATAGCCAATAGCCACATGTAGTTCTTGAACATTTGACATTAGCCAGGGCAACTGAGAACCTTACTTTATTAAAAGTTTATTTATTTATTTATTTTGAGAGAGGGTGGGGAGGGGCAGAGAGAGAAGGCTCCCCACTGTCAGTGCAAAGCCCCACGTGGGACTTGAACTCACGAACTGTGAGATCATGATATGAGCTGAAGTCAAGAGTCAGATGCTTAACCAACTGAGCCACTCAGGTGCTCCAAGAAACGAATTTTATATGTTATTTAATTTAAATATAGATTGCCACATGGCTGGTCAGTACTGTTTTGGACACTACAGATTCTAGAACTTTTTTGTTGCTCAACCAAAATAGTCACGGTTTGGGGCAATTTTTTGTTCTTTTTGTTTGCATTTTTAGGCACTATGGGAATATACCATATGTCCTAAAAGAAAGGGAGTAAATCACAGGGAATGACAATTCCATAATGTCCATGTATGGGAGAGATATATTTATTCACTCAATCAAGAGATTTATTGAACATTACTGTGTACCGGGCACGGTGATGGGATGTGGTATATTGGACTTACCCCTGAGGGATCATGGGGTTTTAGGATAATTAATTCATCAGTACTGGTAATGGGTATCATTTAGTGCCTGTATTGGAATATCTTTTTCTATTCTTTCTTCCCTTTCCCAGACACCAAATCTGATGTATCAGAAGCTTCTGGCTGCTTATGTCTTAAAATAAACAGAGGTCAGGCAATATCTTTGGATTGTAAAAAGGAGACTCCAATGTCCTGATGTGACTGAGAATGTAGAGTGTTTAATATCTTGTCCATTAAAAAAAAGTATTGAGAAACCCACATTGGAGAGAGTAAGAGATATTTCTCATGGGGATGAACTCACTGGTGAGGTATAATTTACAGAAATAAGTAAAAAAAAAATTCAATAATATGACAAGGCTTCATCTTTTTATTTTCTAATATCCATACTTTGGAAGAAGATGGAGCAATATTCCTGGTCCAACAATTTGCCCTCTGGAGCCATCAAACATTGTAGATATGATTAGATAGGATTACTGACATATCTTCACCTTTTTGGTCAGTCACAACTCTGGTTATTCTTTTAAATAAAGACGGTTTTTGTTCTTTCTTTCTTTCTTTCTTTCTTTCTTTCTTTCTTTCTTTCTTTTTAATGTAACCAAGGTATTTAAAAGTCCTCCAGCCTCTAAGGGTCATTCTTTTATATAATATTTAAATAAAAATGACTTAAGCTCTCATTCTATACAAGAACAAGTTCCAGTTTCGACACACATCTTTAGTCAAACTTAAGTTATTTCATTTTTTTGTGAACCATCCTTAATTTCCTTAAAAAAACTAGAAAAGAGGAAAGAGGCAAGCATATCAAATACAAATCCACCCAAATTGGAGGATTTTGTTAATTTTTGTAAAAATGAGCTTATTTTACATATATATATATACACACATACATATATATATATATATATATATATACATACATATATATATATATATATATATACATACATATATATATATATATATAATTTTTTTTGAATCTTGCTCTTCTCCCTTGACAATACTTAATAGAAGTTCTTCCGAGTCATCTGTAAAATCATCTAGTTAATTATTTTTAGTGTCTGGATAATATTCAATGGCAAAGGTTCTCAGAGTTTCTCCATTCATGGTATCCTTCCTGGCTTAGTAATTTTTTTCCCCCACAGCATCCATAGGCCAAAAGAAATGCTTAGTCTTTTTGTTTATTAAATAGTTAGGGCCATACAACTTAAAGTATTTATGTCTGAACAACCTAGTAGCCATTTGAAATAATAATACATGTAATTTGGAAAAAATCTAGCATTTTAATTTAAATCAAACAACCACAATTACTTACTAATTGCATGTATGCACCTGTTGAGTATTGCAGTTTTCAAACTTTAGAATCAGATCAGAGACGACTCTCTTCATTTTCACATTGATTTTTTTGTGTGATACTTGCTGTATATCACAGAAGCTGCTAGCTTCTTAAAATATGACATCCGCAAAAGGAAGGAAGCATAATTGAATATCGAAGCTATCAACTATCTCAAGCTAGTAGTAGTTCTTGCCTTGTCTAGCAGATGTCAAATATTAGGTTTTCCTAGAAAATTTTAAATACCTTATGGTTACCCTGTGAGTTTGCTATAGTGTCCTAGGGCCCCTCAGTGGACAGCTGGGGAAACATGGGTGGGTGGTAAGGATGTTTATAATATTTTTAACCCTTAAAAACATAATTAAACATTTAAAGCGAAAATAATAGCAGTGTGTTATGGGGCTTATAACATATGTCGAATTAAAACATGACACCCTGGCACGGAAGGGAAAACTGGAGTTGGGCGATGGAAGTATACTGTTGTGAAGGTTTGATGTTATATGGGGAAAGGTATGTTATTTGAAGACAGACTGTGATACATTAAACATGTATATTGCACAGCTTAGAAGAACCAATAAAATACAACAAATGGTAGAGATAAAATGGAATAATAACACTCAAAAAAAAAAAAAAACAGGAAAAGAAGAACAAAGTTCGATAGTACAAATAGCAAGGTAGTAGGTTAAGACCCAACAGAATCAGTAATAGCATAAACTATAAGTCATCTAAGAACTCTAATTAAAAGACAAGAGATTGCCAGGCTGTATATAAATTAGTTACCTTAAAAGCAAAGGACTGAAAGATATTCCATGCAAATTCTAAACACCCTAAAGTTGGAAGGTCAGACAAAGATTTCAGAACAGAAACTATTAACAGGGATGAAAAGAAGCATTCCTATCATAACAACAAGATTTAATCAGTAAAGGCAACATAACCATCCCATTTGTTTATTCCCAATGAGAGCTTGAAAATCTATGAAGCCATTCCTGACAGTACTGGAAAGAAAACTAGACAAATCTATAATCATAGTACAAAGTTTCAGCACTCCCTTTTCAGTAGTTGATGGAAGAAGTATACAGAAAATAAGCAGGGCTAGAAAATACTGGAATGGGGCACCTGAGTGGCTCAGTCGGGTAAGTGTCCGACTCTTGTTTTCTGCCCAGGTCATGATTTCGTGGCTTCGTGGGTTTGAGCCCCACATCGTGCTCTGTGCTGGCAGTGCAGATCCCGCTTGGGATTCTCTCTCTCTCTCCCTCTGTCTGCCCTTCCCCCACTTGTGCTGCCTCTGTCTCTCTCAAAATAAATAAATAAACTTAGAAGGAAAAAAAAGAGAAAACAATAAAGAAGGAGTTCTATGACTACAATGGAGTTAAATCACAAATCCATACGAGAAAGATTTTGACAGATTGCCAAATACTTGAAGGTAATAATGCATTTTTAAATAACCCGTGGGTCAAAGAGAGAATCATAAGGGAATTAGAAAATATTTTGAACTGAATTAAAATGAAAAGAAAATGTACCACAATTTGTAAAAAAGAGCTGAAGAACTACTTCCTGAGAAATTCATAGGCTTACATGCTTGCGTTAGAAAAGAAAGCAGTTCAAAAAAAAAAAAAAAAAAAAGAAAGAAAGAAAGAAAAAGGAAAGAAAACAAAGCAGTTCTAAAATCAATGAGCTAAGCTTCCATCTTAAGAAGATAGAATAAGAGGGCAAATTGAGCCCAAAGTAAATAAAAGGAAGGAAATTAAAGAGATAAGAGCAGAGATCAGTATAATAGCAAATGAACAAGTGATAGAAAAAGTCAGTGAACCACAAACTGGTTCTTTTTAAAGATATATAAAGTTGATAAAGCTCTAGTGAAACTGATCAATAAAAAGGGAAATCACAAATTACCAATATCAGGAATGTTAGTGTGTCATTACTACAGATACTCAATATTAAAGGGATATTAAGGAAGGGCACCTGGGTGGCTCAGTCAGTTAAGTGCCTGACTCTTAATTTCATGATCTCAATGTCCTGTGACAAGCTCTGTGCTGACAGCAGAGAGCCTGCTTGGGATTCTCTCCCTCTCTCTCTGCCCCTCCCCTGCTCACGCTCTACTGCTCTCTCTCTCTCTCTCTCTCTCAAAATAAATAAACATTACAAAAAATATTAAGGAATATTGTCATGACCAAATTCATGTCAGTAAATAAAACATTTAAATTAAATACACACATGCTTTGAGAGTTACAAGTTACCAAACTGACAACCAAGAAAATTAAATAAATAACTAAAATTTTCCTAACAAAGAGAACTCAAGATTTGGATGGCTTCTTTGGCGAATTCTACCAAATATTTAAGGAAAAAATAATACCAGTCTTATACAAACTGATTTTATGAGTCTAAGTCATTTTCAGGGCAGAAGTACTCTGACACCAAAATCAAAGTCATTACAGGAAAAAGACCAAGCATATACTTAAATGAGTGCATTTAATTGCATGTAAATTACATTGCAATAAAGTTGATTAAAATAAAAAAAAATAGTATGTGAGATGGTGATAGAGTTCACTGGAGAAAAATAAATCAGGGAAGAGAGACTGAGAATGGTAGGTGCGGTGAGGATTCAGTTTTAAGTTGACCAGGGAAGGCCTCAAGGAGAAAGTGACTTTTGAGCAATAACCTGAAACTTTAAGTGCTACAGACAGATACAAAGAGAGCAACAATTTACTCAAATTGGCCAGAGATAACAAGCACTTGATAAGAATAATTCCAAATGTACCTTTATGAACATCCACAAAACTATGGATACATAGGTGGTAGGCCAAGTAGATAAATAAAAATAGTCTCATAAACTAGGATCATACTATACAAGCCTTTTAAATGTATTACATTTACCATACTTGAATTTACTAGAAAAAATATGCTGAAGGAATTGCTGGATTTGCAGATATTTATTCAACAACATGATCATAAAAATTACTATGAATTGAAGCTATGCTTTTCTCCCCATTAATTTCTTTTATTGATGTATAATTTGCATAAAGTAAAATTAATTCTTTTTAGATGAAGAGTTCTATTAATTTTTTAAAAGGCTTTAATTGTTAGAACAGTTTTAGGTTTATAGAAAATTGAGAGGAAGGTACAGAGGTTTCACATATACCTCCTGCTGTCCTGCATGCCTGGCTTCTCTTATTGTCAACATCACTCTCCTGAATGGTACATTATTTCACCAAGGTTGAACCTACATTGACACATCATAATCACCCAAAGTCAATGGTTTACCTTAGGGTTTACTATTGGTGTTGTGCATTCTATGGGTTTGGACAAAAGTATAATGCTTCATATCTGTGACCTTAATATCATGCAGAGTATTTTCACTGCCCTAAAAATGTAAAGCTATACTTTTCATTCTTTTTGTGTGTGTATGTTTCCTTCTTAGATAACATGGGTTTTCTCTCTACTATAAAAATACTTCATACCTTCTTATTTTTGTTACATTATTTTTCTATTTATATAATGTATGGTATGTTTTTCAAATGGAAGACAGGATTTAGTTAATAAAAAGTTTGAAATACACATATATTTTTTTTAATTTTTTATGTTTATTTATTTTTGAGGGGAGGGGAGGGGCAGACGGAGAGAGGGAGACGGAGAGAGGGAATCCAAAGCAGGTTCCAGGCTCTGAGTTGTCAGCACAATTGACAAACCCACGAACTGCAAGAGCATGACCTACACAGAAGTTGGACGTTTAACCCACTGAGCCACCCAGGTGCTCCTGAAACAAAACAAAAGCTTGCAGGGAATATACACATTATTTTAGGAGAAATTATATTGAGAATAAGATGTTATATATCTTTTTGTTATTTTCTTCCAATTTTACTGAGGTCCAACTTACATACAATCAAATGCACTCACTTTAAATATATAATTTGATGAGTTTTGACATGTTACTACCACCGTATTCAAGGCATGAAACATTTACATCACCTCCTACCTCTCCTTCCCAGCCAATTATTCTCTCCCGTCCCATATAGCCACTGATCTGCTATGTGACATAGATTGGTTTTCCAGAGTGTTCAATAAATGTAGCCTTATACAGTACATACTTCTTTTTCTGGCTTCTTTTGGGGACTTATCCATGTTGTGTGCAACAATAGTTTGTTCCTTTTTATTGTGGAGTAGTAGTTCATTGTATGAATAAGCTATGTTGTGTGTTTGGTCATTCACTTGTTGATGGACATTTTAGCTGTTTGCGTTTTTTGTCTGTCATTAAACAAACAAACCTGTGAACATTCTTGTACATATTCTTTTTGTGTGTAGAAATGTGTTTTAATTTGGGGGAAGTGAAAAAAGAAAGTGGAGAGCACCTGGTTGGCTCAGTCAGTTAAGTATCAGGCTCAGCTTGGGTCTTGATCTCAGGCTCGTCAGTTCAAGTCCCGCGCTGGGCTCTGTGTGGGGTATGGAGCCTACTTAAAAAAATAAATAAATAAAAATAAATAAATAAATAAATAAATAAATAAATAAATAAATAAATAAATAAGAGTGTACTTGCTAGGTCATTTAGTAAGCATATGTTTAATTTTGTAAGACACCGCTAAACCATTTTCTATAGTGACTATGACAGTTCACATTCCCACCAACCGTGTATAAGAATTCTACTTGCTTCACATGCTCACAAACACTTGGCATTGTCAGCTTTTAAAAATTTTGCCATTGTGCTGTGTATTCATATCTGACCGTGGTTTAATTTTCATTTTTTTTATAACTAGTGATATTAGCATCTTTCGATGTGCTTATTGGCCGTATATGTTGTTTTGTGAAGTGTTTGTTCAAATCTTTTGCCCATTTTTAAATTGAGTTGTTTGTCCTCTAACATTGAATTGCAAAAGTGTGTATACATATAGTGTGTATGTGTGTGTGTGTGTGTGTGTGTGTGTGATACTAGTCCTTTGTCAGATTTGTGTATTATGAATATTTTTTTCAAAAGGCAGGAGATTTTTTAAAGTCCAATGTTTCATGCTTTTTTTTTTTTTTACCTTATCTAAGGAAATCTTCACCAACTCCAACTCCAAGCTTACAAGATTTTCTTCTAGATTTTTTTTCCTCTATGTTTTATATTTTTAGTATTTATATGTAGGACTATGATCTACTTCAAGTTACTATTTGGGTATGGTATGAGATTAATATTTGTTTTTTACCATATAGATGCCTAGGTGTTCTAGCACCATTTGTTGAAAAAAGTATCCTTTTCCCATTGAATTGCCTTGGAACTTTGTCAAAACTCTCAGTTGACTACACATATGTGTCTATTTGTGGAATATCTATTTGGTTGTATTCATTTGTGTTTATCCTCACTCCATAATCATACTATTTTGATTATTATAGCTTTCTATTAAGTCTTAAAACCAGGTAGTGTAAGTCTTCTCAATTTTGTCTTCTTCAAAATGGTTCTGGCTATTTTAGGTCTCGCATAGTTCCATTTAAATTCATAGAACGAACTTGTTAATTACAGACAAACAGAATCCTGCTGGTAGTTTGATAGGCATGGCATTGAATTTATAAATCAATTTGGGGAGAATTGAAATCTTAATGATATTGACCATTCTAATCCATGAACTTGATATCTCTCTCCATTTATTTGGGTCTTTAGTCCTTTTAGAAGTGCTTTGTAGCTTTCACTGTAAGTTTGTCCCTAAGTGTTTTATGTTTGTTGATGTAATTATAAATTTCAATTCTCAGTTGTTCATTATTTGAATATAGAAACAATTTGGTTTTTTTTTTTAATTTTTTAAAGTTTATTTATTTATTTTGAGAGAGAGAGAGCGTGTACTCGAGAATGAGCACAAGTGTGGGAGGGCAGAGAAGACGAAGAGAGAGACTCCCAAGCAAGCTTCACACTGTGAGCACAGAGCCTGATGCGGGGCTCGAACTCAGGAACCATGAGATCATGACCTGAACCAAAATCAAGAGTCTGACACTTAACTGACTGAGCCACCCAGGCACCACCAAAACAATATGTTTTATATACTGACCTTGTGTCCTGTGACCTTGCTTAACTCATTTACTAGTTCTCGCAGGTTTTTTTTTTTTTTTTTTTTTTTTTTTTAGATCCCTCAGGATTTTCTACAACATACATTGCCCTGCAATCTATAAAAAAAAGCAATTTTACTTTTTGTGTTAGGGAAAAACCCAATTCTCCTCTTGTGTATCTCCTTTACTCTTACACTGCTGCCACACTCACAACACTTCTGACACTTCTGGTCTCCAAATGTTTGGGATTTTTTCCATACCAAAACATTCTCTATGATACCAGCTGGGTGTCCTGTCATTTTACTCAATTCTGACACCATCTACCTAGAAATAACATCAGATCCTATAGGTTAAGGACTCAGTCCCACAAGACTGCCCCTCCCAGCAATGCGGATGCCAGTTGCAAGTAGGAGGTCCCCAGGTTACCCATGACTTTTGTCCGATTTGGCTAGGAATTGGAAGTTCCCATGACCTTCTCTCCTTGGATTTGATTATTTGCTAGAGAGGTTCACAGAACTTAGGGAAACACTTATGTTTACCAGTTGATTAAAGGGTATGATAAAGGATACAGATGAGCATCCAAATGAAGAGATAGATAGGGTGAGGTCTGGGAGGATCCTGAATGCAGGAGTTTCTATCCCTGTAGAGTTGGGATGCATCACCCTCCCCATACATGAATGTGTATAGGAAGCTCTCCAAACCCCTTCCTTTTGGGTTTTGATGGACGCTTTAATACATAGGCCTAATTGCCATTGATGATGGACTCCAGCCCCATCTCCAGCAACTATCCTCTCTTCAGAGGTCAGGGGGTGGGACTGAAACTTACATCCCTCTAATCAGATGATTGGCTCCTCTGATGAATATCTCTAGGGTCTTTTAAAGTCACCTCCTTAACATAACAAAAGACAACTTTATTGCTTTTATTACAGGAAATTGCAAGGTGTTTTTAGAGCCCTGTTCTAGGGACAGGAGCAAGAATAAGAAATTCTTTCTTTTAAAAATCACAATATCACACTTTTTCCAATGTGTATCATTTTCATTTATGTTTCTTATTGGATTGCTGTGACTCCTAGAACAAATTTGAAGTGGTGGGTGTGGACACCCTTCCTTTGTTCACAATCTGGGTGAAAGCATTTATTTTTTCACAAGTGTGATGTTAGCTTTTAGGATATTGATGAATGGTTTTGATCAAATTCCTTCTGTTCTATAAGAAGTGAGAGGTTTTTTGTGTTTTTTTTTTTTTATCATGAACATCTGTTAAGTGCATTTTCTACATCTATTAAGATGATTCTGTATTTTTAAAAACTTTGTCAGCATGTTAAATTACATTGATTTCCAAATATTCCAAAACCAATTTAGCAAACTGGGGGTAAATTCCACTTTGTCAAGATATATTATTCTTTATACATATTACTTGATCTAATTTGTTGCGATTATTAAGGAATTGTTTTATCTGTGTAGATAATGACATTGGTCTGTAGCCTCCTTTTCTTACAATGTCTTCATCTGGTTTTGGTATCAAGGTAATGTTGGCCTCAGAAAATGAGTAAGGATATGGATTTTCTTTTTAATGTTCTGAAAGAACTTGTGTAGGATTAGTATAATACCTTTAAAAATTTTTGAGAAAAGTCATTAATGAAATCATTTTGATTTTGAATTTTTTTAGGGAAAAATTTCAGCTTCAAATTTTAATATCCTATTTTTAGGGTTATTCAGGTTTTTTATTTCTTGTTAAGTCAGATTATAATATTCACTTACTGTTCTTGTAATATTCACGGGATCTATAGTGAGGTTCTTTATTTTATTCTTGATATCCATAATTTGTGTTTTGTTTTCTTGATCATTCTACCTAAAGTTTTGTCAAATTCATTGATTTCTTTTTTCTTGCAAAGAACCAGCTTTTTTGGGGCGCCTGGGTGGCTCAGTCAGTTGAGCATCCGACTTCGGCTCAGGTCATAATCTTGCAGTTGACGAGTTCAAACCCAGCATCAGGCTCTGTGCTGACAGCTGGGAGCCTGGAATCTGCTTTGGATTCTGTCTCCCTCTCTCTCTGTCCCTCCCCCGCTCATGCTCTGTCTCTGTCTCAAAAATAAATATAAACATTAAAAAAATTTCAAAGAACCAGCTTTTTTGTACTATTTATTTTACTCTGTTGCATTTCAGTTTTCTATTTTATTGACTTTAACTTTTTTTCTTTTTTAGTATATCCTAGTATAAGCATTTTAAGCCATAATTTCCAAAGGCATGATTTACATGCATCCTCTAGTTTTTATATACCGTATTTTAATTACGATTTAGTTTAGATTTTTTTCTTATTTTCTCTATTTTTTTTGAGATATGAGTTCTTATGAAATTATGTAATTTAATTCCCAAATATTTTGGGTATTTCCAGATGTTTTTTAGTTAGGAATTTCTAATTAAATTTTCTTATGATTTTGATCTTTTGAAATTTATTGAGACTTGGCTAATAGCCTAGCATCTATTCTGTCTTGATAAATGCTCCGTGTGTACTTGAAAAGGATGCATATTCTGCTGTTGATGGGTGGAGTAGTCCAGAAATGTCTGACAATTCAAATTCTTTCAGGTCTCCTATATCTTTACTAATTTCTGTACTTTTTATATCAGTTATTGAGAGAAGAGTTTTCGATCTACCACTATAATGTTAGATTAAAAAAATGTTTTTTAACGTTTATTTATTTTTGAGACAGAGACAGAGCATGAACGGGGGACGGTCAGAGAGAGAGGGAGTCACAGAATCTGAAACAGATTCAGAATCAGAATCAGAATCAGAAACAGAATCAGAATCTGTGCTGAGCTGTCAGCACAGAGCCCAACTCGGGGCTCCAACTCACTGACCGCGAAATCATGACCTGTGCCAAAGTCAGAAGCTTAACCAACTAAGCCACCCAGGTGCCCCGAATTTTTTTAAAAAAATTAAAAATGTTTTTATTTTTGAGAGAGAGAGAGAGAGTGTGAGCAGGGGAGGGGCAGAGAGAGAGGGGAACACAGAATTCCAAGCAGGCTCTAGGCTCTGAGCTGTCAGCATAGAGCCTGCCACAGGGCTCGAACTCATGAACTGTGAGATCATGACCTGGGCGCTGGAGTTGGAATGACCTGAGCTGATGTTGGAAGCTTAACCGATTGAGCCACCCAGGCACCCCTATAATGTTAGATTTACCTATTTTTTTTTTCTTTCAATATTACCATGTTTTAGTGCATTTTAAGGCTCTACTATTATTCCTTCAAGTACATTTTTTCTCTCCTCCTTTTTCTCTCTTTCTGAGATCCCAATTACATGTATGCTAGACTGCTTGCTATTGTTTCACACATTACTTAGGGTTTCATTCATTTTTATCTTTCCTCTTTGTGCTTCATTTTGGATGTTTTGTATTGCTTTGTTTCCAAGTTCACTGACCTTTTATGTCTAATCTGTGATTAATACAATGCAATGTAATTTCTACTTTAGATATTTTATTTTTCTTTTCTAACACTTCCATTTGATTCTTTTTAAAAAAAATCTTCCATTTCTCTCCATATTATGTTCATGTTTTTCTTTAAGTTCTTAAGCACATTGAACATATTTATAAGAGTTATTTTATCATTCTTGTTATAATTCCATGAACTTTATCATTTTTGCATCTCTTTCTATGAAATTGTTTTCGATTTTGGTCACTTTTCCCTCTCTTTATATGCCTGGCAGTTTTCAACTGAATGCCAGACATTGTACATATTTCATTGTTAACTGCCATATTTTATTGTTTCTTTAAATGGTGTGGATTTTGTTCTGACAAACAATTAAATGACTCTTGATTCAGTTTGATATTTTCTAGGCTTTTTTTTTCTTTTTGAAAGGTTTTTAAGGATATGTCTAGGGTAGATTTTCCTGTAGTACCAGTTTAGCCCCAGATGTGAGCCTATTTTTAGGCTCACTTGTAAATGTCATGTACATTTAACAATGTCTTTCTGCTCTGGCTGGAGAAATTTGAATAGCCCTGGCCCTGTATAAACTATGACATTATGTGGCTTCCATTCTGTAGCAGTTTTTCTTTCTTCACGTGTCTTTGTGCAGTCTTAATGAATTTCATGCTGTGCAGAGAAAGATTAATATTTAGTCAAAGACTCACAGGGATCCTTATTTAGATATCTGGAGCCTTTTTCTGAAGAGTTCCTTCTCTGTAGTATTTCTACTCTGAAAATTGTAGTTTCCTGGGCCGCTCTAAATTCTAATATCTGTTTCTTCAACTAAGAGAGAACTACTCGAACTTTGTTCAGATTTCCCCTACCTGCACCCATGGCCCAGAACTTGTCTACTGTCTGAAAACTGGGGCTATTGTATGACCTAGGTATTTATTTCCTTTCAGGCTCACAGCCCTTTACTGGATGTTCCTCAATGTCCAAAAACATTTATTTCATATATATTTGGCCAGTGTTATATCTGTTCATGGTTGAAGAGTAAGTTCCAACCCATTTACTCCCTCATGGTTGTGAGCACAAACTATAGTATTTTGGTTGTCTTCTGGGATAATTTTTTCCTAGTTGTTCGGTCTTAGTTCTTTGTTTATATGATGATCATCACTTACCATTGAATGTGTTAGGGTTCTTAATTTTGAATCAGCTTTTGGGTAACTGATTTTATCAGCGTGAAGTGCTTTTCATTGAGGAGCTCGTGGGTGCTATGAGTCAAGAGATTTCACATTTGAAAACATCTCCTAACCTTTTTATTTGATTGACAACTTGGGTTTAATATTTGTAAGTCATACCCATTTTCCCCTTATAATTTATAGACCTTTCTCCATTGTCTTCTGGCATCGAATGTTACTGTGAGAAGCCAGTCTGATTCTCAGCTCAACTTTTAAGTGATTTTATTTTTATTTTTTGCTGACATATATGAGGAATTTTGTTTTTATTCTTAAAGTTCAACAATAAGCAGAATCTGTCCTTTATACCCAGTATATAATTATTATTATTTGATGTGTGGTGTACCATTTTTATGTGCATATTTTTATTTTCAGATTTATTTTAAGAAATTTTTCCTGTATTCTATTTTTAAATATATTTAAATATGTAATAAATATACATAACCTATAAATATACATAATAAGGTTATATATAAAATATGATTTTATATTTATAATGTATAAACATAGTATATAAAATATGTAAAAAGAAATATATATATTCGTATCAATTTGGTTTTCCTTGTAGGGTTCACTATTTCAGGGATATCTAAATATCCTGATGCTCTCTTTTTTTAAGTTTATTTATTTCTTTTGAGAGAGAGAGAGAGAGAGGAAGAGAGAGGGAAGCCCAGGCAGACTTAACAGACTGAATCACCTGGTGCCCCTAAATATCTTACTATTCTAATATGAGATTGTTTCTGTGACTTCTATGCCTATATTATTACACCATTTGTTTTATTCTCTATATTTTTCTCTATTCATTCACCATTATTACATTAAACTTTTCTTCTGCCTTCATTTGAATTTTAGCTGTATCTGTCTTGTCCAGGCAGTTTATAATTTATAGGATATATTTGGATCTTCTTTTATTTCCTTAGCATTAAAATTTCTACTTTTCTTTCTATTCTTACTTCTGTGAAGTTATTTTTCATTTAGTCTTTAAACTCTTTTTTTATTGCATTCATGTTTACTAAAATATGTTCTATACAGTTCTGTAAAGCCCAGCACTTGCTTTATCTCATCACATGTTAATTTTCAAACTGAGTTCTTTTGTCAGTTCCAGCTTACTTTCTGGATTGTTTGTTTTCTTTGAATGAACTCTCCTTGGTGTCTCTTTCACTTTATCTGAGAATTGTTTCTATTTGGTTTGATATTTACATATTTTTTTCCATCACTTTAATGAAGCCTATTTCTCCCTTGGGTCTTGACTTAAATGTTAGTTACTTAGAGAGGACTTCTCTTATTTCCCAGGCTAAACTAGGATTCCACTGTTATTCTTTCTCCCAGAATTCTGGTCTTTTTCCTTACAGCATTTATTGCAATGTGTGATTTGACCATAATTTGAACAAGAAATCTCCTTATGCTTTGAAACAATTTCTATTCCTCCTCAAAAGGTCTATTATTGCCATCAGAGTTTTTTGTTTTTAAAACATTAGAAGTTTCGGTCATGCTACTAGATGGTTACCTGGTGAATAAAAAATAATTACTGGAAACTTTCAAATAATCTTAAAGAAAAAGAACTGCTTTATAAACCACACAGATGATATAGTTTTGTTGGGGCTAATTGGGATTAAATGTCTAACGGTCACTGGAAGGCTATTGATTTTCATGGTTACTTTGTGTGATTCCTTTTCTTAAAGCTCTTACCAAGCACTACATGATCACCTCAATACCTTGATAAAACAAAAAAGATGATCAAAAGGACAAAGAATGACGGATGAAACAAAAATCGAAAGCCCTTTTGTGGTCCTCTCTAAAAATAGATACTTATTTTACTTTATCTTTTAAATCTGTTCCATGCAAATCCTCTAAATTCTGCACTTGCTGACTTCATCTTTTTCACATATCTATATGTAGTTATATAATTACTTTTTTGTGTTGTGCTCTCTGTCATTAACACAACTTAAGAGTTATGGTGAGACAAAGCATGAGAGGAATTTACATGGTTGAGGAAAAGACATTAAAATATCTTTAGAGTTATATTTAGAGCCAACTGAAAAGAATTTGAAATATAAACACAAGATTCAGTTAGGTGGAAAAGTGATGGGTTGACTCCAACCTGGATAAAGTGTTTCAAAAAACCATCTACCCAAATTGACTCATGGTAAAAAAAAGCCCAGCATATCTGAGGAAAGATAGAGTCATTTTGGAAGCAAAGAATATCTTTTATTTACTATGGTTCATTCCTTTTAGAGTCTAAAAGGCTTTGGGATGCCAAAAGAGTTATTTGGAATTTTTGTTGCTGGTGTTGAGAAAGTAAATCTCTAGATACTGTATTAAAAAATCTGTGGCAAGTCAAGTTGTTTCTAATGATTTGTTTTCAACAAAATTGAAAAAGGACCTTATCAAGATGCTATCTTACAAATTATTAAAATTTGTTATTGAAGCTAAGTCTCTAGGTGCTTTCTGGCATTTAACTCAGAGGCAGTTCAAAGAATTGTGATATTGCTATGATAAATTTTTTTCCATTCACTCTTCAACAAATGGTGTTGGGAAACTGGACAGATCCATACAGAAAAATGAAACTGGACCACATTCATACACCATACACAAAAAGAAAGTCAAAATGGATTAAAGACCTAACTGACCTGAGACCTGAAACCACAAAACTAGAAGAAAACATACACAGTAATTTCTTGATATCGGCCATAGAAACATTTTTCTAGATATGTCTCCTCAGGCAAGAGAAAAAAAAAAGCAAATTTAAACTACTGAGGCTACACTAAAATAAAAAGCTTTTGTATAGCAAAAGAAAGCATCAACAAAACAAAAAGTAACCTACTGAATGGGAAAGGATATTTGCAAATGATATATCTGATAATGGGTTAAGATCCAAAATATATAAAGAACTTATGCAACTCAACACCAAAATAATAATCAATTAAAAAATGGGCAGAGGCCCTGGATAGACTTTTTTTTTTTCCAAAGAAGACATACAGCTGACCAACAGACACATGAAAAGAAGCTCAACATCACTCATTATCAGTGAACTGCAAAGTAAAACCACAATGAGATATCACCTTACCCCTATCAGAATGGCTAGAATCAAAAGACGAGACATAAGAAGTGTTGGTGATGCACTGTTGGTAAGAATGTAAATTAGAACAGCTGCTATGGAAAACAGTATGGAGTTTTTTCAAAAAATTAAGAAATAGAATTACCCTATGGTCCAGTAATTCCACTACTGGCTATCTACCCAAAGAAACCAAAAACACTAATTCAAAAAAGGTATGCACTTCTGTATTTATTGAAATATTATTTACAGTAGCCAATTTATGGAAGCAACCCAGTGTCCATTGATAGATGAATGGATAAAGAAGATGTAGTATATATAGACAATGGAATAATGACTCAGCCATAAAAAAGAATGAAGTCTTGCCATTTGCAACAACATGGATGGACCTAGAGGGTATAATGCTAAGTGAAGTAAGTCAGAGACAAATAACGTATGTTTCATTTATGTGGATTTAAGAAATAAAACAAATGAACAAACAAAGACAAAAAGAGACAAACAAAAGAACAGTTTTGAATACAGAGAACAAGTGGGTGGTTGCCAGAGAGGGATACTGATAAAGAGGATCAAGAGTATACTTAACCTTGATGAACACTGAGAAATGTATAGAATTGTTAAATCATATTGTACACCTGAAACTAATATAACACCAAATGTAAATTATACTTCAGTAAAAAAAGATTGTTCCAGTCTCATTCTCATTTTGTTTTATCTGAATGAGGTGTCTTAGCTCTTACTAATGGAAAAAAGACAGTCTCTTCAACAAATGGTATTGGGAAAACTGGACGGCAACATGTAAAAGAATGAAACTGGATCACTTCATAACACCATACACAAAAATAAAATTACATCTTATCACAACATCTTATTAACAACAACTATGAAAATAAGAATAGAATTGCTGCTGAGCATTTTTTTTCATTTTAGTAGTGAGAATTATCCACAGATACTGGAACTGATTAAAAAATATCTTATTCATCTTGTTAAAATGCATTTCCAGTAAAAATTCACTTTTTATATTTAATATTGATTTTTAAAAATCTGTAACAAATTTATAATGCTTAATCAATTCTATTATTAATATTATTTGTAATTATAATTTCTTTCAGAAGAAAATTTTATACTCAGAGTATTATAGACACAGGAAATAAAAAGATATTCATCTTTTTTTTTCAGAAAAGGATGTAATGGACAAGTAGGAGACTATTAGCATAATGCATTATGCTAAAGTTCAAAGGAAGTAGAACAATGCAAAAAAAATATTTTTTCATATCTAATATCAATCTTTTATTCCTCCAAGTTTTTATTTAAATTCCAGTTAGTTAACATACAATGTAATATTAGTTTCAGGTGCAGAATTTAGTGATTCATCACTTACATTACAATACCCAATGCTCATCACAAGTGCCCTCCTTAGTCCCCATCAGCTATTTAACCCATCCCCCGACTCACCTCTCCTCTGTAACTGTCGGTTTGTTCTCTATAGTTAAGAGTCTGTTTCTTAGAAAAAAATAAGAGTCTGCTTCTGAGTTTGCTTCATTTTTGTTCCCCTACGTTCATTTGTTTTGTTCCTTAAATTCCACATGTGATTGAAATCATATGGTATTTGTCTTTCTCTTATTTTTTAAGTATTTTTCAAATTATTTATTTAAGTATTTTGCTTAGCATAATACTCTCTAACTCCATCTGTGTTATTGCAAATGGCAAGAATTCATTCTTCTTAAGGTTGAGTAATATTCCATTGTATATATAATACCACATCTTCCTTATCCATCCATTAGTCGATGAGCATTTGCGTTCTCTCTGTAATTTGGCTTTTGTAGATGCTGCTGCTATAAACAGTGGGGTGAATGTATTCCTTTGAATCAGTATTTTTGTATTGTTTGGGTAAATACCTAGTAGTGCAATTGCTGGATCATAGGGTAGTTCTATTTTTAACTTTTTTTTTTTTTAATTTTTTTTTAATGTTTATTTTTGAGACAGAGAGAGACAGAGCATGAATGGGGGAGGGGCAGAGAGAGAGGGAGACAGAATCGGAAGCAGGCTCCAGGCTCTGAGCCATTAGCCCAGAGCCTGACGCGGGGCTCGAACTCACGAACCGTGAGATCGTGACCTGAGCTGAAGTCGGACGCTCAACCAACTGAGCCACCCAGGTGCCCCCTTTTTTTTTTTTTTAATATTTTTTTTAATGTTTATTTATTTTTGAGACAGAGAGAGACAGAGCATGAATGGGGGAGGGGCAGAGAAAGAGGGAGACACAGAATCGGAAGCATATTTTTAACTTTTTGAGGAACCTCCATACTGTTTTCTAGAATGGCTGCACCAGTTTCTATTCCCAGCAACAGGGTAACAGGGTTCTCCTTTCTCCACATCCTTGCCAACACCTGTTGTTAATTTTAGCCATTCTGACAGGTGTGAGGTGATATCTCATTGTAGTTTTGATTTGTAGTTCCCTGATGATAAATATCATTTCATGTGTCTATTAGCCTTCTGTATGTCTTCTTTGGGAAAATGTCTATTCATTTTTTAACTGGATTATTTGTTTTTTGAGTGTTGAGTTTTTTAAGTTCTTTATAGATTTTGGATACTAACCCTTTATCAGATATGCCATTTGCAAATATCTTCTTGCATGCCGTCGGTTGCCTTTTAGTTTTGTTGGTTATTTCCTTCACTGTGCAGAAGCTTATTACCTTGATGAAATCCCAATAGTTTATTTGTGCTTTTGTTTCCTTTGCCTCAGGAGACATATCTAGTAAGAAGTTACAATGGCCAATGTCAAAGAGGTTACTGCCTGTGTTCTAGGATTTTATGGTTTCAGGTCTCACACTTAGGCCTTTCATCCAGTTTGAAATTATTTTTGTGTATGGTGTAACAAAGTGGTCCAGTTTCATTCTTTTACATGTTGCTGTCCAGTTTTCCCAACACCATTTGTTGACTGTCTTTTTTCCATCGGATATTCTTTCCTCCTTTGTCGGAGATGAGTTGACCATATAGTTGTGGGTTCATTGTTGGGTTTCTTGTTTGTTTGTTTGTTTTTCCATTTCTCAGTTTTCTATTCTATTCTATTGATCTATGTGTCTATTTTTGTGCCAGTACCATATTGTCTTAATAACTACAGCTTTGTAATATAGCTTGAAGTCCAGAATTGTGATGTCCCCAGCTTTACTCTTCTTTTTCAGGATTTCTTTGACTATTCATGGTATTTTGTGATTCCACACACATTTTAGGATTGTTTGTTCTAGCTCTGTGAAAATGTTGGTGGTATTTTGATAGGGATTGCACAAAATGTATAGATTGCTTTGGGTAGTATAGACATTTAATGATATTTGTTCTTCTGATCCATGAGCATGGAATGTTTTCCATTTCTTTGTGTCTTCTTCAATTTCTTTCATAAGTGTTCTATAGTTTTCAGAGTACAGATCTTTTCCCTCCTTGGTTAGGTTTATTCTAGGTGTCTTATGGTTTTTGGTGCAGCTGTAAACGGGATCAATTCCTTGATTTCTCTTTCTGCTGCTTCATTTTTAGTGTGTAGAATTGCAACACATTTCTGTACATTGATTTTGTATCCTGTAATCTCACTGAATTTGTGTATCAGTTCTAGGAAATTTTTTTGCAGAATCTCTTGGGTTTTCTACATGGAGTATCATGTCATCTGTGGGTAGCGAAAGTTTGACTTCTTCCTTGCTGATTTGGATGCCTTTTATTTCTTTTGTTGTTGTTGTTGTTGTCTGATTGCTGAGGCTAAGACTTCCAGAACTATGTTAAATAACAATGGTGAGAGTAGACATCCCTGTTTTGTTCCTGACCATTGGGGAAAGCTCTCAGTTTTTCCCCATTGAGGATGATATTAGCTGTGGGTCTTTCATAGATGGCCTTTATTATTTTGAGCTATATTCCCTCCATCCCTACTTTGTTGAGGGTTTTTATCAAGAATGCATGCTATATGTTGTCAAATGCTTTTTCTGCATTTATTGAGAGGATCATATGGTTTTATCCTTTCTTTTATTAATGTGGTGTATCACATTGATTGATTTGTGAATATTGAACCACATTTCCAGCCCAGTAATAAATCCCACTTGATCATGGTGAGTGATTCTTTTAATGTACTGTTGGACTTGGTTTGCTAGTATTTTGTTGAGAGTTTTTGTATCAATGTTCATCAGGGATATTGGATTGTAATTCTCTTTTTTTAGTAGAGTCTTTGTCTGGTTTTGGAATCAAGGTAATGTTGGCCTTGTAGAGTGAGTTTGGAAGTTTCCTTCCATTTCTAATTTTTGGAACAGTTTGAGAAGAATAGGTATTAACTGTTCTTTAAATATTTAGTAGAATTTACCCGTGAAGCCACGTGGCCGTGAACTTTGTTGGGAGATTTTTGATTACTGTTTCAATTTATTTGCTTATCTGTCTATTCAACTTTTCTATTTCTTCCTGTTTCAATTTTGGTAGTTTATATATTCTTAGGGATTTGTTCATTTCTTCCAGGTTATCCAATTTGTTGGCATATAACTTTTTATAATATTCTCTTATAATTGTCTTTCTGTGGAGTTGGTTGTTATTTCTCCTCTGTCATTTGTGATTTTATTTATTTGGGTCCTTTCTCTTTTCTTTTTTTAAAGTATTTATTTATTTTTGGGAGAGTGCAAGCAGGGGAGAGGCAGAGAGAGGGAGACAAAGGATCTGAAGTGAGCTCTGTGCTGACAGGCTGACAGAAGCTAGCCTGATGTGGGGCTCAAACCCAAGATCATGACCTGAGCCAAAGTTGGAAGCTCAAATGACTGAGCCACCCTAGTGCCACTCTGTTCTCTTTTTGGTAAGTCTGGCTAGGGGTTTATCAATGTTATTAATTTTCTCAAACAACCAGCTCCTGGTTTCACTGATCTGTTCTACTGTTTGTTTGTTTTGTTTTGTTTTGTTGCCTTTTTTTGTTTGTTTCTATATTATTTACTTCTGTTCTAATTTTTTATTTCTTTCCTTTTGCTGGCTTTAGGCCAGCAGTTCTTTTTCTAGCTCCTTTAGGTGTAAAATTAGGTTGTTTATTTGAGATTTTTCTTGCTTCTTGATACAAGCCTGTATTGCTATATACTTCTCTCATAGGACCAATTTTTCTGCATCCCAAAGGTTTTGGACCATCATATTTTCATTTTTTTATATGTGCTTTTAAATTTCTTCTTTGATTTCCTGGTTGCCCCATTCTTCTTTAGCAGCATGTTGTTTAACTTCCATGTATTTGTGGTCTTTCCAATTTTTTCTTATGATTGACTTCAAGTTTCATAGTGTTGTGGTCAGAAAATATGCATGGTCTGATCTAAATCTTTTTCTACTTGTTGAGGCCTGATTTGGGACCTAGTATGTGATTTTTTTCTGGAGAGTGTGCCATGTGCACTTGAAAAGAATGTGTATTCTGCAACTTTAGGATGAAATGTTCTGAATATATCTGTTAAGTCCATCTGTTCCAGTGTGTCATCCAAAGCCATTGTTTCCTTGTTGATTTTCTGCTTAGATGGTCTGTCCATTGATGTAAGTGGGTGTTAAAGTCCCCTACTATTATTGTATTATTATCAATGAGTTCCTTTATCTTTCTTATTAGTTGTTTTATATATTTGGGTGCTCCATGTTTGGGGCATAAATATTTATTGTTAGATCCTCTTGTTTGATAGTCCCCTTTATTATGATATAGTGCCTTTCTTTATCTCTTGTAAATATATTAATATGTTTTTTTTTTCAGAGAAGAATATGATAGACAAGTAAAAGACTTTTAGGCATAAAATGTAATGCATTATGTTAAAATTCAAAGGAAGTAGAACAAGTAAAATTTCTGATCATTTGGAGAAGAGCCTGTTGTTTTACTTTTTATATAGATGATGTCATTATACATTGCTATGGTGTCTTCCCACCTAATTATATAAAAGGGGACCATTCCTTAGGTAAGGGTCCTCAGAAGCAGAGCCTGAGATGGGGATTTTTCTACATATGATTTATTGAGAAAGTGCTTTCAAGAAAAGCCTGTAAGAAAATTAGACTAGCAAGATAGGACAGGGGAGGAAGTCAAAGATGTGAATTTAGCTAAAGTCTAGTCTAAGTCTGATCACATGAGGAGCATTGTCGATATAAATGGCTCCACACAGTTTCCTTACCTTGAGGTAAAGGGCCTGGGCTTTTGTATCAGTCATTGGCTGAAGACTGCCACTTCTGGGCAAGGGGTAAATAAGGCATCTCCTAGGAAGGTAGCAGCCATCAGCTGAGAAATCCTCTGGAGAGGGCTGTGGCTGTAAGATATTAGAGTCAACACTCAGAGCCACTGGTGAGGGGAATCTGGATAAAGCACCAGAAGTATATAGTTCAGAGAAAGGGAAATTATTCTATTATATAATTGTTAAGTAAGAAATGAGTGATCTAGATATAAACAAGTTGTTCTGGGGGGAAAATGGGGGATGGGTATTTTTGGTGGAGGTTATTCCTTGTGTCCTCTCCAACTTTCAGTGGGTATAAGAGGCCAACCCCCTTTACTTAAAGTAGAAACAACTCTGTGGTATATTTCTTGCTCTAGAGCTCCTATGGGACCAGGCTGAAGCTAGTGTCCAGCTGAGACAGCATGCTAGCTTAGCTTTCTCCCTTGCCCTATCCTGCTTTCCTCACATCTGTTCTCCTGAAAGCATTCCCTCAGTGAACCATTTCCCCACATGTCCTGCCACAGGCTCCAATTCTAGGAAACCTAACTTTACACTGGAGAGGAGAAGGGAAAATATTAAAATGTAGATTTAATCTTTTTTTTTTTAAGGTTGAGTAGTGGTAAAAAGATAATAAATTCTTTTCTTGTTCTCTATTATGTTAGAGAAATATATCCATAATTTCTAAAACAGAAAGAAATCTAGTGAAGGGGAGCAAAAGATATTACATGTAATTAATCAGGAATTCTGACAGCTATAAGAAAATAAATCCAGGATTACTTCTCTTCACATCTTCTGGTACCATCCTGGTCTGAGCCACCTCTGTCTCATGATGAGATAATGACAATAGCTTTCTAATTGGCTTTCCTGATTTCACTCATATCCCCCACCTCATCCCATAGGCTATTTGCAACACAGAGTGATTCTATAAAAATATAAATAAGATCATGTTGTTCTATTTAAATCTTTGAATGATTTTCCATATACTTCAGAATAAAAGTCAAAGTCTTTAAAAGGGCATCTTGAAGGCCCTACATGTTTGACTGCTGATATCTCTTTAACTTCTCTCATGACCCACTCTCTTGCTCACTCTGTTTAGCCATCTTGAGGCTTCTCAAGCATGCAAAGATGTACTCTCATTTCAGTTGTTTCTACTTTTATCTCTGCCTGGAAGTTTCTTTTACCAAATATATGCATGACTTCCTCCATCACCTTCTTCAGTCTCCACTGAAATGAAACTTTTTCAGTGAGACCTTCCCTGATCCACTCTATTTAAATTGCAAGTACATTTCCATTCCTGACTTTATTTTTTCCCATAATATTCAATAGCATCTAACATTCCATGTTTTACTTTTTTATTTACCTGTAGGGATATCTTTATAGTAGGTAGGGAACCCCTAAATCTTAGTTTCTTCCTGATGAGTGAGGGTTTGGATCATACATCTACTGCCTCAACTTTTAGCTCTAAGACCCAGTGGGGCTCAGCATTCACAAGTTTCTGAGGACCACATTCAACAGAGGTGATTTTAAAAGGTCATGTGACCACTTTCCAAGGCTATCTCCCCAGGTTCAGTACAGAGGCAATGGGCAAAAATGCAAAGTTCTCAGTTTCCCCCTGGAAGGGGTTAGACTTCATACTTTCTGAACTGCTGCCCAATGATTAGGCTCCTAGTCTGCTTGCATGTGAGAACTGTTTGAGATCCTCCCTGGATCATGGAAGAGCTGTGGGTACTTCCCCTGTCATACTGAGACATATTATAATCAAATTGTCAAAACTTAAAAACAAAGAGAGAATATTGAAAGCAGCAAGAGAAAGCAAAATGTTAGATATAAGAGAACACTCATAAGACTATCAGTGAGATTTTCAGCAAAACCATTGGAGGCCAGAAATCAGTGGGATCACATATTAAAATACTGATAGAGAAAACTTGCCAACCAAGAATACTCTGTTTGACAAAGTTGTCCTTTAGAATTGAGGGAGAGATGAAGATATTCCCAGACAAAAAAATTGAAGGAGTTCATCACTATAAGACTTCTTACAAGAAATGCTAAAGGGAGTTGTCCCATCTGAAATAAAAGTTGGAAATGTGAACATATGAAAATATAAAACTCACTGGTACAGGTAACTATATAGTTAAATTCAGAATGCTTTAATACTGTAATGGTAGTGTGTAAGTCACTTATAACTCTATGAAAAATGTTAAAAGACAAAAATATTAAAAATAAAAATAGCTGGGGCGCCTGGGTGGCTTGGTCAGTTAAGCGTCCGACTTCGGCTCAGGTCATGATCTCACTGTTCGTGGGTTCGAGCCCCGTGTCAGGCTCTGTGCTGACCGCTCAGAGCCTGGAGCCTGTTTCAGATTCTGTGTCTCCCTCTCTCTCTGCCCCTCCCCTGTTCATGCTCTGTCTCTCTCTGTCTCAAAAATAAATAAACGTTAAAAAAAAATAAAAAATAAATAAACATAGCTATGATAATTTGTTAATTGATACACAATAGAAAAATGTAAATTGTGACATCAAAAACAAAGTTGGAGTAAAAGTGCAGAGGTTTTGTATGCAATTGAATTGTTATTAGCTTAGAATAGACTGCTATAAGATGCTTTCTGTAAGGCTTTTGGTAACTACAAACCAAAAACTTATAGTACATACACAAAAGATAAAGAGAAGGGAATCAAAGCAGAAAATAGCAAACCACAAAGGAAGACAGTAAGGGAGAAAGAAAGAAACAGAGTATCTACAAAACACCCAGAAAAATAATTAACAAAATGACAATATTAAGCCCTTATCTCTCACTTATCATTTTAAATGTAAATGGACTGAATTCTCCAATCAAAAGACATAGAATGGCTGAATAGATAAAAAAGCAAGAACCATCAATATGCTACATACAAAACATTTCAGCTTTAAAGACACATATAGAACAGGATGGTATGGAAAAAGATATTCCATTCAAATAGAAATTTAAAAAAGAGCATGGTTACACATACTTATATCAGAAAAACTAAACTTCAAGTAAAAAATGTAATAAGAGACAAAACTCACTGTATAATGATAAAGGGATCAATTAATCAAGAATGTTAATTAATCAAGAGGTTAATTGATCAGGACGATATAACAATTATAAATATACACTCAACATCAGAACATTTAAATATATGAAGCAAATATTAACAGATATGAAGGAGAAAATAGACAGTAATAAAATAATAATAGAGGACTTCAGTATTTCACTTTCATCAATGGTTAGATCATCTAGACAGAAAATCAATAAAGAAACACTGGACTTGAACTATGAGTTAGACCAAAAAGACCTAACAGCCATATACAGAATATTCTATCCAGCAGCAGAATACACATTTTTCTGAAGTACACAAGAAGCATTCTCCAGTATACAACATATGTTAGGCCACTAAACTAGTCTTAATAAATTGAAATAATATCTGGCATCTTTTCCAAACACAATCGTATGAAACTAGAAATCAAAGAAAGATTTCTTTGGAAGAAAACTGGAAAACTTGTAAATGTATGGAGATTAAGCAGCATGCTCCTGAACAACCAATGGCTGAAAGAAGAAATCAAAAAGAAAATTAAAAAAATATATCCTGAGAGGAGCCTGGGTGGCTTAGTTGGTGGAGCATGCAACTCTTGATTGCTGGGTTATGGGTTCAAGCCCCACATAACCTGGGCTATGGAGATTGCTTGAAAATAAAATCTTAAAAAAAAATCCTAGGACAAATGAAAATGGAAACAAAACATACCAAACTTCTGGGATGAGCAAAAACAGTTCATAGCAATAAATGCCTACAGTAGAAAAAGGAAAGATCAAATAAAGAATCTAACTTTATACCTCAAGCAACTAAAAAAAGAACAAACCAAGTCCAGTGTTTATAGATGGAGGGGAATAACACAGATCATAGAAGAAAGAAATGAAATAGAGACTAGAAAGACAATAGAAAATATCAATTAAACTACAAAGTTTTGTAAAATAGGCAACAAGGACAAACATTTAGCTAGACTACGAAAAAAGAAAGGTGACTCAAATAAATACAATCACACATGGAAGAGGAGACACTACAACTTAAAGCATAGAAATACAAAGGATGATAAGAGACTACTGTAAATAGTTAAATGCCAACAAGTGTCACCTAGAAGAAATGGATAAATTCCTACAAACATACAGCCTACCAAGTTTGAATCATGAATAAACAAAAGATCTGAACAGAACAATAATGAGTAAGGAGAGTGAATCAGTAATCAAAAATATCCCAAGAAAGAAATTTCCAGAGCCAGATGGCTTCTCTGGTAAATGATACCAAACATTTAATGAAGAATTAATACCAATTCTTATCAAATTCTTCCAAAAAGTTAAAGAGATGGGGGACATTTCCTAACACACTTTATAGGGCCAGCACTACCCCAATACCAAGGCCAAACAAATACACTACAAGAGAGGAAAATTATAGGCCAATATTTCTGATGAACATAGATGTAAAAATCCTCAACAAAACACTAATAAGTCATATTTAACAGCACATTAAAAGAATCATACACCATGCTCAAATGGAATTTAACCCTGGATGCAAAGATGGTTAAACATTTGCAAGTCAATAAATGTATATACTACATTAAAAAAATGAAAAATAAAAATCATATGGTCATTTAAATAGATGCAGAAAAAGTATTTGACAAAATTAAACATCCTTTCATGATTAAAACTGTCAACAAACCAGGTATAGAAGGAATGTACCTCAACATAATAAAGGCCATATATTGACAAGCCCACAGTTGATATCATACCCATTGGTGAAAGCTAAAAGCTTTTCATCTAAAATCAGGAACAAGACAAGGATACCCACTTTTATCACTTCTATTCAATAGATTACTAGAAAGTGTAGCCATTGCAATTAGGGAAGAAAAAGAAATAAGAGGTATCAAAATGCAAAGGAAGAAATAGAATTGCCTGTTTTCAAATGACATGATCCTATGTGTAGAAAACCATAAAGACTCTACCAAAAAACTGTTAGACTTATAAATGAATTCAGTAAAGCTGTAAGGTACAGAATCAATATTCAAAAGTCAATTGTGTTTCTACACACTAACAATGAATTATTAGAGAAATTGGGAAAATAATCCAATTTAAAATAGCATCAAAAACCCCCAAAATACTTAGGAATAAGTTTAACATAGAAGGGGAAAGAATTTATAAAATAAAATATCGGTGAAAGAAATTGAAGAAGTCACAAATAATCTGAAAGATGTCTTAGGTCTGTGGATCAGAAAAATTAATATTGCTAAAATGTCCACATTACCCAAAGTTATTTACAGATTCAATGCAATTCTTTTCAAAATTCCAATGATGTTTTTCACAGAAATAGAAAAAACAATCTAAAATTCATGTGAAAACACAAGAGACCCTGAATAGCTAAAGCAATCTTGAGCAAGAAGAACAAAGATGGAGGCATCACTTTTTGATTTCAAACTGTATTACAAAACTACACTAATCAAAATATTATGCTTTGGTATAAAAACAGACACAAAGATCAGTGGAACAAAATAGAGAGTGCGTGAATAAATCCATATATGGTCAACTAATTTTTGACAAAGGTGCAAGAATGCAGAATGAGAAAAATATAGTCTCTTCAATAAATGATGTCAGGAAAACAGGATATTAACATGCAAAATAATGAAATTGAATCTCTATTTTACCCTATACACAAAATATCAACTCAAATGGGTTGAAGATTTTAATGACCATAAAACTCCTAGAAGAAAACATAAGGGAAAAACTCCCTGACATCCATCCTGGCAATGAATTTTTGGATCTGACACCCAATGCACAAGGAACAAAAGCGAAACTAAACGAGTGAGAACACATCAAACTAAAAAGTTTTTGCTCAGCAAAGGAAACAATCAACAAAATGGAAAAACAAGTTATGGAATGGGAGAAAATATTTGCAAACCATAATTCTGAGAAGAGATTAATCTCCGAAATAAATAAAGTACCCTTACAACTCAGTAGCAAAAAAACAAATACCCTGATTAAAAAACAGGCAAAGGACCTGAATGGACATTTTTCAAAAAAGACACGCAAATGACCAACAGGTGTATGAAAATATCCTCAACATCACTATTATCAGGGAAATGCATACAATGAAATATCATTTTACACTTTTAGGATGTTTATTATAAAAAAGACAAGAGATAAATGTTGGCAAGGATGCAGAGAAAACGGAACCTTTGTACACTGTTGGTGGGAACGCAAATTGGTATAGCCATTATGGAAAACAGTATGGACGTTCCTCAAAAAATTAAAAATAGAACTACCATATGATCCAGCAATCCTGATCCTTCATACCTATCCAAAGGAAATGAAATCACTCTCTCAGAGACATCTGCACTGTCATGTTCATTGCAGCGTTATTCGTAATAGCCAAGACATGGAAACAACCTAAGTGTCCATCAATGAATGAATGGACAAAAAATATGTGAGATATAAATATCTCATATATACACCTGTGTACACACACACACACACACACACACACACACAATGGGTTATTAAGAAGGAAATCCTGCAATTTGTGACAACATGGATGAATCTGAAGGCCATTATGCTAAGTGAAAAAGTCAGAAAGAGAAAGAAAAATAATGTATGACCTCACTTATATGTGGAATATAAAAAATCCAAACCTGTTGAAACAAAGTAGACTGGTGGTTGCTAGGGCCTGGGGGTTGAGGGAAATGAGAGATGTTGGTCAAAGGGTACACGTTTTCAGTTATAAGATGAATAAGTTCTGAAGATCTAATGTATACATAGTGACTATAGTTAATAATACTGTATTGTATACTTGAATTGGTTAAGAGTAGAGCTTAACAGTTCTCACCAAAAAAAAGGGTAACTATGTAAACTGGCAGATGTCTTAATTAACTTGGTTGTGCTAATCATTTTACTATGTACATATACATCAAATTACCAGGTTGTACATTTCCAATATATTACATATAAAAATACAGTTTTAGGGGTGCCTGGGTGGTTCAGTCAGTTAGTTAAGTGTTTGACTTTGGCTCGGATCATGATCTCACAGTTTGTGGGTTCAAGTCCTGCTTCAGGCTCTGCGCTGATAGTGTGGATCCTGCTTGGGATTCTTTCTCTCTCCTTCTCTCTCTGCTCCTCCCCTGCTTGTACTCTCTCTCTCAAAAGTAAATAAATAAAACTTTAAAAAATGTAGTGTTTATATAATATAAATATTGTATAAATATATACAGTATATAATATAATTTATAATTTACAAATATATAATTTATATAATACATAAATACATTATAATTTATATATAACACTTAAGTATTATATATAAATACAAGTTTATTTGTCAATCATACTTCAGTAAAGATGGAAGAAATAAAAGCATTACTAATTACATTAGTATATGAAATGAGGTTGCAGAAGAAGTCATAAGTGAAGGGCTAGATCATCTGGATGGTTGCTTGGAGCACCAATTTATAAGGAGGCTAAAACATCTCTAGATAGTTGGAAATATGGTGCCTGTTCATTCTGCTTTCTAGTACCAGATGGAAAATGGTGAAAGGCACATTGTTCCCACTTCTCCTGAAGCAGATAGTGCCCTCTAGTGGAAATTAAAACAAAAATACCCTCCTTCTTCATGTCAACACACTATGTGTGCATCTTCCACCAACCACTGTGGCTATTTAACTTTAATTTCCTAAAAAGTAAGTAAAATTAAAAATTCTGTTTCTCAGTTCCAACAGCCACATTTGAAGTGCTCTATAGATACATGAGGCTGAATGGCGACTGTACTGGATAGCGCAGATACAGAACGTTTCCATCATTGAATGTCATGTATTATAAGCTATGCCACTAACTCTGAGCCAACTGGATGACATGCCTTAAGTCTGTTGTCATAGTCAACTGAAGTTTCCATACAACTAAAATACATGCCGTTGTAGGAGGCATCACAATCCCAGACTTTAGCCTCTACTACAAAGCTGTGATCATCAAGACAGCATGGTATTGGCATAAAAACAGACACATAGACCAATGGAATAGAATAGAAACCCCAGAACTAGACCCACAAACGTATGGCCAACTCATCTTTGACAAAGCAGGAAAGAACATCCAATGGAAAAAAGACAGTCTCTAACAAATGGTGCTGGGAGAATTGGACAGCAACATGCAGAAGGTTGAAACTAGACCACTTTCTCACACCATTCACAAAAATAAACTCAAAATGGATAAAGGACCTGAATGTGAGACAGGAAACCATCAAAACCTTAGAGGAGAAAGCCTCTAAGGAGGCTTATGACAGGAAAAGACCTCTCTGACCTCAGCCGTAGCAATCTCTTACTCGGCACATCCCCAAAGGCAAGGGAATTAAAAGCAAAAGTGAATTACTGGGACCTTATGAAGATAAAAAGCTTCTGCACAGCAAAGGAAACAACCAACAAAACTAAAAGGCAACCAACGGAATGGGAAAAGATATTTACAAATGACATATCGGACAAAGGGCTAGTATCCAAAATCTATAAAGAGCTCATCAAACTCCACACCCGAAAAACAAATAACCCAGTGAAGAAATGGGCAGAAAACATGAATAGACACTTCTCTAAAGAAGACATCCGGATGGCCAACAGGCACATGAAAAGATGTTCAACGTCGCTCCTTATCAGGGAAATACAAATCAAAACCACACTCAGACTCAGCAATAGCACTGCTAGGAATTTACCCAAGGGATACAGGAGTACTGATGCATAGGGGCACTTGTACCCCAATGTTTATAGCAGCACTCTCAACAATAGCCAAATTATGGAAAGAGCCTAAATGTCTATCAACTGATGAATGGATAAAGAAATTGTGGTTTATATACACAATGGAGTACTATGTGGCAATGAGAAAGAATGAAATATGGCCCTTTGTAGCAACGTGGATGGAACTGGAGAGTGTGATGCTAAGTGAAATAAGCCATACAGAGAAAGACAGATACCATATGGTTTCACTCTTATGTGGATCCTGAGAAACGTAACAGAAACCCATGGGGGAGGGGAAGGAAAAAAAAAAAAAAAAAGAGGTTAGAGTGGGAGAGAGCCAAAGCATAAGAGACTGTTAAAAACTGAGAACAAACTGAGGGTTGATGGGGGGTGGGAGGGAGGGGAGGGTGGGTGATGGGTATTGAGGAGGGCACCTTTTGGGATGAGCACTGGGTGTTGTATGGAAACCAATTTGACAGTAAATTTCATATATTAAAAAATAAATAAAAAATAAAAAAGAAACTAAAAAAAAATAAAGTAAATACAAGTATACTTAATTAAGAGCTGGTTTGTAGATGAAGCCTTTGTTGGTGATTTAACGATGTTAAAGAATATTTCTTCTATCTTATTGGTGTCTCATTCAAAATTAGGTTTCCATCTTGTGGTACAAAATGGCTCTTCTTTCTACCATCATGCCCGTTTCCCAGGGAGAAAGAAAAATAAAGCACAAATCCCATCCAAAAAAAAAAAAAAAAGAATATAGTCACTTGCAAAATCTTGTTTCAATATGTTTTCTAGTGTCATTATTTGACCTGCATGATTAGTACCAAGAGATTTAATTCAAATACCACAATCCCTCATTGTTATTATGGTTCGTAATTTTTTAAATTGTTATTAAACATTAAACATTCATGAGTTTGCTTTAAAAAAAAATAAAATAAAATACATGCCATTGTGATTTTTTACCAGGAATAAGTGATTTACTTTGTTGTCCAATTTTTTAATCGTTAATATCTCTCTCAACAAGTAATCAGTTTCAGAAAATCACAATTCTGAACACTTAAACTGTAAATAAACAAAAATATTACAAGTATAGTTTTTAGCATAAATATACATAGCAAGCATTTCTATTACAAGAATAGAAATTCTATCCCCGTTAATAATACTGAAGTTTTTTAAAAAGAATTTTCTTGAAGTAGTATTATATTTTTATTCTCTGTATATTCCCCCTCCTAGCCCATTCTGGGTGAGCTCTACCTTTGTTCATGACAGCAAGGAGTAGGATGAGTTACTGAGATTTCAGTCCTTTATTTCTGGGAATCTGAGTTATTCATAAAGCCATTTAGGAAGCTTGTTTTATCATATACAATTCGTGGCATTTCCCCTGCACAAAAGCTAAGTGGTAGCACAAAAAAACCAATAAGGATTCACAAATATTCGTCCTTTTCATGCTGGTCATAGCCATAGCACAGGAAGAAACAACAAGTAGCACCATGACTCAGAAATTCTCATCAATTAAAATTTTACATACTATTATAACAATTCTTTTTAAAATCCCAGTCGCTGTCCTTTGCACACACTTCTTTTAAAATCCCCCTCAAATATGCCCTCTCTCTTGTAATAGGAAAATAGTAAATGTGTAATTTCTGTTTTTCATGCTTTTGCTTTTAGGCGTCTTGTTGGCCAAAATGTATTTTTCATGCTTACTAAGTTGTTTCTTTCCACTGAGTCAATTCATGCTATTTCTACCATAAAACACAGCATGCAAAATGTTCACAACAATGTATACCCACATAATTATATTCATACTAAATCTTTTACAAAATGCCTTTCCTTCATGTCTTCACTAGCCTAACAATTTCCTCCTATTTTAGTATAATATATTTCCTCTGGACCAGCACTTTGAGAACTGGCATTTCTTGATCAGGCCTTCGGGAAAATGAACATGAAGAGAAGAGAAGTTATCTCTAATAAATCTAATGTAAGACAAAAAAATATAACACTACAATCTGGTCTCTGAAATCTACCTGTACATATATGCAGAAAAGTTTGGGGTGACATGGCTCTACAGATGCAGTTGTGAAAAATATTTAGTAGTTGTAATTACTCTTGATTTTAAGATATATTGGCAATGTGACCATGTAGTAGATACCAGCTAGGATGACTGTCTGACTGTCCCTCCTTCCCTCTGAGAACAACATTAATGAATAGGGTTAGACCAATGTCGGTCATGTCTGAAATAAATTACCCTAAGGCCAATGGCCCCGAGGGCATCTGATAAAGACTGGCCAGCCACAGTTCGCTTTCAGGATTTGTCACCTAGAACTATGGGAAGAGACTTAGTGGTTTCTGTTATTGATATGAGACATGGTACCTGTGAAGTCCCTATCTTTCCTGGGATGACAGCCCTGGAAAGATTCAGTCTTGCAAGGAGCTAGTGTTTGTACTAGCTGTTTTTCAGCCTTTTTTTTCTCTTTCTATGCCAGTAAATAAGATTTTTAATCCCAGTTATTTGTCCTCTGTTCAGACTTCTTTTAAAATCCTTTCCTTTCCCCTTCATTCATTAAAATCCCTCATCTTTTCAGTAAATTTCTTTTTTTTAAAGATTGTTTTTAATGTTTTATTTATTTTGAGAAAGAAAGAGAGAGCAAGTGGAGAGGGGCAGAAAGAGAGGGGGACAGAGGATCCGAAGCACCATGGAGCCCCTGCAGGGGCTCAAACTCAGGAACCATGAGGTCATGGCCTGAGCCAAAGTCAGATGCTCAACTGAGCCACCCAGACACTGCTCGATAAACTTCTTTTTGCTTAAGTTCATTTCATTTCAGTTTCTATCACTTGCAACCCAAGTTGAGACTATATGTTGTTGTCAAAGAAACTAGTGCCAGACGCCCGGGTAGTTCAGTCAGTCAGCCTCTGACTTCCACGCAGGTCATGATCTACCAGTTTGTGAGTTCATGCCCCACATCGAGCTTTGTGCTGACAGCTCTGAGCCTGAAGCCTGCTTTGCTTTGGATTCTGTGTCTCCCTCTCTCTCTGCCCCTCCCCTCCTCATATTCTATCTCTCTCTCCCTCAAAAATAAATAAACATTAAAATAAAATTTTAAAAAGGAACAATTGCAATCTTAGTTTATAATATTGTCATCATATAGGACAAGCTAAATGATACTCACATTTTATTCTAAACTGTAGCATTATATTAATTTTGGATGGTAAAGAGATTCAAAATCACATCATATAAGAGGAAGTTGAAGGAGGGGTGCCTGGCTGACTCAGTCCAGTAAGTTTTTGACTGACTTTGGCTCTGGTCATGATCTCACTGGTTGTGAGTTTGAGCCCCGAGTTAGGGTCTGTGCTGACAGCTCAGAGCCTGGAGCCTACTTCAGATTCTGTCTCTGTCTCTCTACCTCTCTCCCACTCACACTCTGTCTTTCTCTCTCTTAAAAATACATAAACATTGAAAAGAAACTTTAAAAAAAAAAGGATGTTGAAGGAATTGGGAATTTACTTGATTAATTAATTAATTTTTAAACTTTATGTATTTTGAAAAAGAGAGAGCAAGAGAGAATGGAGGGCAGCAGAAAGAGAAGGAGAAAGAATCCCAAGCAGGCTCCATGCTGTCAACACAGAGCCTGGCATGGGGCTTAATCCCATAACCATGAAATCATGACCTCAGCTGAAACCAGGAGTCCGACACTTAACCGACTGAGCCATCCAGGCACCCCAGGAATTTAATTTAGAGAGGAAGAGATCACTGGGACAATGATAGCCTGATATAGGGTGGTTAGATTTGTTTTGTACTGTTCCAAAGGCCTTAAACTTTATTGAAAGTTCAACATGCTTTCGGTGACTAAATCTCTATAGAATAGGTGTCTACCTAATAGATATGTGACATTTTCTTGACATATCCAGAGATTTAACAATTATTCGACAAATAGCCACTGAGTACCCACTACGTGTCACTCAAGATACTCGTGTTTTAGCAATGAGGAGAGATGTCTCTGCTTTCATGACAACTAGGGTCTCACTAAGAATTTAACAACCACTTAGAACATTCCATCTTCAGACAATCCAGAAAATTCTTTCTGGGGCCAGTGGAAAGACATTGTGAAAATATGCGATTTATTTGAGTTGTTTGAAAATGGTTAGATCTGAATGGGAGTAGATAGTTAGATACATTTGGTAACTTTCCAGTCCTGAGGTTATATGAGAATAAGAATACCCTTGATACCAGCGATTTATTTTTTTCTTTTAAGTTTTATTTATTTATTTTGAGAAAGAGAGAGCCAGAGAGACAGAGAGAGAGACAGAGAGAGAGCTCATGGAGGAGGGAAAGAAAGGGAGAGAGAAGTGAGAGAGAATCCCAAGCAGGCTCTGTGCTGTCAGTAAAGAGCCCAACTCAGGTCTCAATCTCAAGAACCATGAGTTCATGACCTGAGCTGGAATAAAGAGTTGGATGCTTAACCGATTGAGTCACCCAGGAGCCCCACTACCAGTGATTTCTAATCTTTGAGCTTCAGACCCCAAGGGATCCAAGGAACTGTTTCAGAGAGCTCAGCAATCCATATGTGCTTCAATAATTATTTAAATTAAATAAGTAATATTGTCACTACTATCACGTAGTAGCCATTGAAATTTTTATTCATTCATCCATTCAATATGTATTGATAACCCACTAGGTTTCAGGGACTAATGTAAGAACTAGGAGAAAAAAAAACAGAACAAAAAATATTTTGGAAAGATTGGTAATCACTGCTTTGTGTTACTTGCAATACTCAGCTTTGTTTACTATATCAAAAGAACAGATGGCAAAAACATAATTCTGTTGATTCTGTTTTTTGCTGGAGTTGGAGGAGTCTGCCTTTCACATACAAAGCTGATGTACAAGTTATTAAGATATAAATGATACGCTACAAGCTATGTGATCCAAGACAATCTTAAAAATTTTAAGAATTTTATCCTGCACTGTGGTTATGAATAAAATTTAATTTGACTGAAAGCTACATTATTTTTCTGTTTTATACACACACACATACAGACGTACACACACACACACACATTTCTTCCTTTTATGGCAGTTAAAGTGAAACAGAGCTGTTCGGAAATAATAAGATCTCTGTTTCCATGGTAGTAATACAAGAACAGAAAAGAGGAAGATTTCAAAAGCTCCCGTAACCTGACCTCAGAATTCTGTGGTTGATAATAATATCAGGAATACCACGGAATCCTATGACATATGGTATCAGCATGCGAAAAGCAAAGATTGAGCTCCATTCCTTGCCCCTTCTTTTACACAATGCTATATGTGAAGACAAGACTATGGAGAACCACTAGCCTCATATCCTAAAAATAAGATAGTCAAAACTAGTGAATGGTGCTGACTATCTTAGTGCTATAGAATGGACATAATAGCAGTGCCTTCTTCCAGCATCCCCAGTTATACTGCTAAAGTAAATCTAATAGATGATATCTATGCAAGTCATTTTAAAGACAGAATGTCTTCTAGGCTATGGACAGATAAAGAAGGACTTAACAGTATTTATATACTTAAAAGAAGAGTATGTCAAAAGAATGGAGAGCATCAGCATGAAATGTGGTAAACATGGAGTTGAAGAGGAAGATTCGGGCAGCATTCATCGAGTGCTGTCCACGAAGTGGAGAGAGACTGAATCTGAAGGAGAAACACTGAATCTGGAGAAACTACCAAAATGGTAGTTATATATCTCTATTGTGTAGTAGAGATTTTTTAATTAGTTTTTATTATGACTTGAATGAAATATCTCTCTGATTTATATAGTTTCTGTGCTTGCCAAGTAATTTTTAATTTCTAAATTTCCATCTCAATTAATGAGCTGCCAAGAAGGGAATACAAATATACTATTCATGGTGGAGGGATCCCCTCCGTTGTCAATTAGTATATTTTCGTGGGGTTAGGAGATCTGATTAGTGTTTTATAACCATGATTTCTACTCTAAATTAGTATTTAGACCCATATTTAGGCCTAGTATTTGACGTTTTGGCTTATGTATCATTCATTTAGAATTTGGGTTCCATCTGCTTGGATTCACGGATAAAATCAAGTGAGGAAAGGAGATCACAACCTTGGATAATGATGCTATCTCATGAAGCTCTGCCTAAGCAATTTGCTCTTAACTCCCCGTGAGTCATCTTCTACCCACTGTCAAAGTGATCCTGTGACCTAGAGATAAGTCAGATCATTGGAAAAGTGGAAGACTAGTCTCTTTTGTTATTTGCTTGGCAAAAACAAAATAAAAACTGAAAAGTGATCCTTCTGTCCAGATACAGTTTTATCTCTACCCTACCTGTGAAAATCCAGTTTACAAACTGTTATGCTTATATGCATAAATGATTCAATGTAGTATGCATCTTATCAAGAAGGATTACATCTCTGCCTTATAGAAGTCAATTTAGAATTCTCAGATTTCAAACATTTATCTTTAATGAACTTTAGAAACTTGTTTTGGTTGTTGTTAATTAATACTCTAAGTGATTTGATTAGGGGAATTAGGAACAATGAGTAAAAAACAAGTTTTGAAGATTTTTTCCAGGCTTAACTCCATTGCAAGTCTGGCTTAAGTTGTATTGATTGTAACAGATTGTCTATACATTTACCTCTGCTATGACAAAATATGTTAGATCTAATGAGACATCTGTAAATAACTTTTAACGTAAACAGTTAATAAACAGGGTGAGGGGTCCAGTACAGAGGGTGTTTTCCCTGGATCAGGAAGCTTAGGGGAGTTCTTTTTATTGAATGCTTGGCGTTTGATGGGAAGGAGCATTAAAAGCAAAAGAAAATTCATGCCAGAGAGAAACTTCAGGTATCTCACTATATCTCAATGGGATAAAAATGACAATAACCCACATTATATGTTCAGAAGAAAACTAGATTGTTCATTAGAAAATTCTGTTTCTTGGAATGACTGTCAAATATCTTTGTTTAATGGATTTTATTTTCAAAAATGAAAAAGGCTTTTTGTTTGTTTCTGGTTATAAAAGTAAGGGATTAATTGGGCAGATGATGGTATAAGTGCACATTTATCCGTGCCTCATATTTACTGAAAAGAAGCACAAGATAAAGAAAACTTCATTAATGCTGAAACTAGAGCAGGCTTTATTTTCGTAAGACAACATTTAGATAAAGGATGCCAAGGCCAGACCCATGATTCTCCTGCTCATGAACACAGTGAGCTGGGCTATAGGAAGTGAGTAGAGACGTACAGAAAAACCTCAATAGTTCTTCTCACCTAGAGGAGCAGATAAAGGTGATATGAGTGGGCTGCAGGAAGGATGGAAAAAACTTTTGGGGAGGGTAGAGGATCATGGAAGAAAAGCAGTATGACTAAATAGTACCGTTCTATTTTTCTGACCTAACTTCTTCATCAATAGAGATCTATTATAGATGAACTTTTATTGCAACCATGGACCAGAAATAATAGCACTGACTCATAAAATTACGTGTGCACTAACCCTTTAAAACAAAGTTTCATATTGAAAATAGACTCTATATCAGAAGTAGTAAAGGAGGTGCTAATTTAAGGAGTGCCTCCCCCACCCTGAAGAGGGGAAAACACGAAAAGGAAGATAATGAAGGATTTTCAATAAATTTATAAAGAAAATGCAGAGTCAAATTTTACAGACTACAGTTGTTCACAGGTACAGTTTTCTAGCCATCCATTCACCCATGGACCATAGGCAGCTAAGTAGTAAAATAGAATATTTACTATAAAATGCATCTCTTTAGCTCTAGTGCTAATAGAAAGACAAAAATAATGCTTGATTAACTAGGAAGAAGAATCAAGGAAATTCTATCCATACTAATCTGGGACAAGTATTAGATTTACACTATAAGAGGAATATGCAAGAAAACACCAGGAAGCAAAACAAAAACAAAAACAAAAAAAACAAAAAAAACAAACACACACAAAAAAACAAAAACAAAAAAAATACCACACCAAAAACAAACAAACAAACAAAAAACCCAAAAACAAACAAACAAAACACACACAATAACAACAACAACAACAAAAACATTTTAGAGCTAAAAGCATCATAGGGATGTTTAATGAAAAGGATGAGTGAAAATAATGTTTGCACAATGTTTGGGAACATTCCTACAGTCCTAATTGACTGTAGGAAACAGAGAAAATTTCAGCTGTAACCACTTTGTGCTTTCATGGAAATTAAAGAAAATGGATTCAAGCAGAAGATTTTATAATAAAGTGGAATGAAAAAGCCACTAGAAAAACTAAGGTAAGAAAAAAAATCACCTTTAGACATAATAATATTATAGCAATGTTAATTTCTTGTTTTTGATATACTAGTTATGTAAGTTTTTAACATATATATAACTTATAAACAATGTGTCTTAGAACATTGGGATATATATAGTAGGTACTAGACATATATTTGTTGAGTGAATGAATCAATTTCACCCACAGTGGTATGGCATAGTGGGAGACAGTGATCATTCGAATTACGCAGGAAGCTATTTAAAAATACAAAAGTTTAGATTCCATCTCATATCTATTCAATTAGGGTCTGCGAGAAAATAATAGAAGTTGATAACACCATAGCAGTGAGAGATTTCAACAGATCTTAGTCCTTGACACATTACATAAATAAGCAAAGCCCATAGAAGATCTTAATCATATAATTAACAAGCTAAATCTACTATCGTGACTTATAAACATTTTTAAAGCCATGGATTTTTTTCTTCAAAATAAATCTTATATAAACTATCAAGGATTAAGAGATGCAGTTCTGATACCTATTATGTGGCTATTGATTTAGCAAATACATTCTTTTCAATACTCACAAGTAAAGAGCATCAGAAGCAGTTTTCATTCATTTGGGATGAGCAATGGTTCACATTTATGAACTTGCTCTTTGATCTGTGCTCACCCTCTGTCACAACATAGTAGTCCAAAGGTACTTGGATCATCTAGACATTCTGCAGGACATCGTATTAGTTCGATATATTAATGACATCAACGTTTGGGCCCTGATGAGCAGGAAGTAGTAAATGCTTTAAATGCCCATATAAGACATATGTGCTCCAGAGGTGGGAGATAAAACTCCATAAACACTCAGGGGCTTGCCACAATGGTGAAGTTTGTAAGATATCATTGATCTCACATAGACTTTGGCATCAGACAGAATTGGCTTGAGTTCATGTCCCATTATTTCCTAACTGTGCATCTTTGAAGATGTTCTTTAACCTAAGTCTAAGTTTTAAATGATCAATTTTATGAAGATCTTAGAATGGTGCCTGGCATATAGCAAATGTTTAATGTACATGAACTTCTTATCATTATTACTCCGTTTAGGGACTAGAATCTTGACTGCAATTGTTATTTGGGTCTATCAAGTTCAGAAATCTATTTAAAATAATGTCTGGAGCATTCTTTAAGTCAGTGTTATAGAATAATAAAAAAGGGTAAGTTGAAAATATATGAGCCCACATTATGAAATGGGAAACTGGAGTGAGCTTCATTATATAGATGACTTTAGGATAATTTACTTTTATCATTTCCTATTATTTTTAATTCAATTTACTATTAACCATTTTCTCAGGCAGGTTGGAGCCTGGACCTCTCTCTCTCTCCTTGTTTTTACTTACTCCTTCCTATAGCAGAAAGAGTGAATTATCTGATGGATGTAACTTAAGGGACTATAACAGCAGTCAAATTACTTCCGTAGGGGCAATAGCACTGTAATAAAAAGTGGGTTTGTCTCTCTTCCTCTCTTGGGCTCCTTGCTGATAATGAGTCAGCTTGTAGAAAGGATGCCGAGTCCTGCAAGAGGAAGGCAGATCAGGTTTCTGCTCTCTGGGTTTTGGCTTCTTTATCTTGCCTGGACGGTTGAGTCAAGTTAATCTCCAATTCAGGAGAAAGGTCCATTTTGGCCTCTAGTGTAAACCATTTTCTCCAGTCTTTAAAATAAAAACCCTGATTGATATTTTGATTTAATTCTAATGTTAATCTATAACCATGGTTACTATAAAATGAGATTCTGATATTCATTTCGATTTCTTTAGCCATTGATTGATCATTCATTAATTTATTCACCCACTTACTCATCCATACATTAATTCTGGATATTTATCATTCAATATTTATTGAGTGCCTATTATGTGCCAGAGACTCTTATAGGCATTTGCAGCCGCAAAATGCACAAAACAGGCATTTGCAGCTGCAAAATGCACAAAACCCCTGCCTCCATGAACCCTATATTCTAGTAGGGAAGTCAGACCATAAACAATAGAAAGAAAGAAAGAATAGAAATGTGGTAAATACAAAATATAGGTGGTGATGAAGGCAACTGAGAAAGAAAATAAAGCAGAAAAAAAAGGGCTGAGGAATGTGAGTTGGATGGAGTTGAATTTTAAACTGGGGTTTCCAGGGAAGATGTCACTTAAATGGTAAAGGACTTAAGGAAAAGAAAGAGCAAGACCTTAGGCTACCTGGGGAAGGGTTCCAGGAGGAAGGACCCTGATATAGAGAACAGAGGTGGGAGTGTGAGGAGATGGCCTGTGTGACTGATAAGAGCTTAGACACTGTGAGTGCAACGGGGAGACTTTTGGAAAGTTTTAAGCAGAGGAGTGATGTGATATATCCTGCATGTTAAAAGTGCCCAGAACAGACAAAATTCCTGCCTTTGTGAAACTTACATTCTAGGAGAGGAGGCAATTAAAAAATAAATAAGTGGGGCCCCTGGGTGACTCAGTTAAGTGTTCAACTCTTGATAGCATCTTAGGCCGTGATTTCGCCGTCTGGGGTCGAGCCGCATGTCAGCTCTGTGCTGAGCATGGAGCCTGCTTGGGATTCTCTCTCTCCCCCCCCCCCTTTGCCCCTCCCCTGCTTTCTCTCTCTCTCTCTCAAAAATAAATCAATAAGCTTAAAAAATCATTGGAATCTATGGAATGGAAGGTCATAAGTGTTACTGAGAGAGAATAAGGCAGGGAAAGAGGACATTCTGGCTGTGGCATTAAGAATAGATTGCTGGGGGTCCTGGACAGTGGACGCAGTTAGAGGTTCTCGCAGTAATCAAGGCAGGAGGTGGTGAGAGTGAGTGGGAGTAGGGTGGTGGTGGTGGGACATGGCAGATTCAGGACATATTTAGAAGGCGGAGCCAATCAGAATTTTTTGATAGATTGGCAATGTGGTGTGAGAGAGAGAGAATTCAAGGATGACTCCAGGGTTTTTTTTGGCTGAGCAACTAGAAGAATGGTGTTGTCATTAACCAAGATGGGGAAGACTATGGGAGCAGCATGTTTGGGGAAACTTTGAGGACTCACTTTGAACCTGTTAAATTTGCAAGGCCTATTAGACATCCATGTAGGGATGTTGAGGGGGCAGTCTGGAGTTAAGATAGAAAAGTTATGGGGTGCCTGGGTGGCTCAGTTGGTTAAGCATCATACTCTTGATCTCAGCTCAGATTTTGATCTCAGGGTCGTGAATTCCAGCCCCACGTTGGGCTGCCGGCTGGACATGAAGCCTACTTGAAAGAAAGAAAGAAAGAAAGAAAGAAAGAAAGAAAGAAAGAAAGAAAGAAAGAAAGAAAGAAAGAAAGAAAGAAAGAAAGAAAGAAAGAAAGAAAGAAAGAAAGAAAGAAAGAAAGAAAGAAAGAAAGAAAGAAAGAAAGAAAGAAAGAAAGAAAGAAAGAAGAAAGAAAGAAAGGTAGAAAAGTTAGCATGGATTTTTCCTTTTCAGGTCATGGTTATCTTGAGGCATACTTTCTCACTGGGAGGCAATGAAAAACACTGGGTCTATACCTTGATTACCTGGGCTCAGGTCTGACTTTAAGACTTACCTCTGTGCTTCTGGGCAATTATTTAACGTCTCTATGGCTCAATTTTGTCATCAGTAAAATGGGAAATAATTGTGTAAGTCATGGGATTATTCTGATAATGAAATGAGTTAGTCTCTCTCACAATATTGGCAGTGTGCCTGACATGAAATAAGTATTCAAAACAAAAATTTTAAAATGTCATAATAGTAATAGCTCACACTTAAGTAGCCCTTACTTTAGTTGCCAGTCATTCTTCACTCTTCTAAGAACTTTATGTATATTACCTCGTTTTTCATTCACTAAACCCTAGGAGACCAATACTCTTACCTCATAGTCATGGAGATGTGTAGATGGTTAAGTTACAGAGTTAACAGGTGGCAGAATTGGGGCCAATTCTAGGCAAACTGGCTTCAGAGTCCGTGCATTCTGGAACTCTCTGAATATGCATATTGTCTATGGGTATTTTTTCTCTGGGTTGTTCCTTCCTTGAATTAGGACATTTGTTCTTAATCTGTTTATGAACCCGCTCAAAGTTCATTAGACTCTGGTATTTATCAATTGTACTTCTAAGGAGTATTATTACTGCCAGTATACTTTGCAAAGTATAATTTCTAATTGCCCTAGGAATGACCTATCTCTCCACTTGCCAGGTCTTGTTGCTTCCTTGCTTCCTGTCCTTCTCTAACTTGAGCACTCTGTCTTCTGTAGCTGGGTGATCAGCATCCTGCCTTAGTAGTAGCAACACAGGGACTCAGTTCTGCCTGTCTTACTGCGAAGTGTGGTTCCGGGTTGAGGTTCGCTCTCCCGTGGCTGCTGCCACTTGGGGGCATTCTTGTTTTGCCATTTCATATCCATTCTCATGTAGACAATACTTGCATAGCTAACTGGCAACTCAAACACTTGGGTTGACTTTTGTCACAATCACACAAATCATATATAAAATACATTATTTCAAACAGGTATTTATAAGATATCTATCTAGGGTCTTACTAGATACAATGACCTTTTCATAATTAAAATAATATTTTTGGTAATTGGTAACATATTTTATATTCACTTATTCTTTCTTTGATGCTCCTTCTTTTTCTTTATGTAGAGCTGAGTTATCTTCTCTCTAAAGAACTTCTTTTAACATTTCTCGTAAGGCAGGTCCACTGGCAACAAATACTCTCAATTTTTTTTTTTTTTTTTTGAACTGGGAAAGTCTTTATTTCTCCTTTAGTTTTGGGGGATAATTTTGCAAGGCACAGAATTCAAGATGGCAGAGTTTTTTGGTTTTTTTGTTTATTTGTTTTTCTCTCAACACTTTAAATATTTCATTCCACTCTCTTCTTGCTTGCATGGTTTCTGAGGAGTCAGATGTAATTCTTATCTTGGTTCTTTCTAAAGAAAAGAAGTAAAGTCTAAAGTCTTTTTTTCCCCCTATGGCTTCTTTCAGAATCTTTATCTTTGATTTTCTGTAGTTTGAAAAGGATATGCTTAGGTGTATGTGGTTTCTTGGTTTTGTTTTGTTTTGTTTTATCCTGGTTCGTGTTCTCTGGGACTCCTCTATCTGTAGTCTAGTATCTGATCTTAATTTGGGAAAATTCTCAATTTTTTCTGTCTCTCTTTTTTTTTTTTCTCCTTCTGGTCTTCCCATTATGCATATGTTACACCTATTGTAGCTGCCCCACAGTCCTTGGATATTCTTTTTTCTTTCCAGTCTTTGTTCTCTTTGCTTTTTAGTTTTGGAGGTTTCTGTTGACATATCCTCAAGCTTAGAGATTCTTTAGCCATGTTTAGTCTACTAGTAAGTTTATTAAAGGCATTCTTCATTTTGGTAACAGAGTTTTTTGATCTCAAGCATTTCTTTTTGGTTCTTAGAATTTTTACCTCTCTGCTTAACATTGCCCATCTGTTCTTATATGCTGTCTACTTTATCCATTAGAACAGCCATTAGGATATTAATCATAGTTGTTTTAAATTTCCAGTTGGGGGGGCTCTTGGGTGTCTCAGTCGTATAAGTGTCCGACTTTGGCTCAGGTCATCATCTCATTGTTAGTGAGTTTGAACCCCACGTGGGGCTCTGGGCTGACAGCTCAGAGCCTGAAGCCTGTTTCGGATTCTGTGTCTCCCTCTCTCTTTGTCCTTCCCTGCTCACACACTCTCTCTGTCTCTCTCAAAAATATATAAACATTAAAAAAAATTTTAATTTCCAGTCTGGTACTTCCAACATCCCTGCTTTGTCTGCTTATTATGTTGGCTCAGTCTACTCATATTGTATGGTTTTGTTTGTTTGTTTGTTTTTGCATGTTAGTATGCATCATAATTTTTTCTTGATAGCCTGGGGTGATGTACTAGGTAAAAGTAATTGCTGTAAATTTAGTAATGTGGTGGTGAGGTGTGGGGATAAGCAAAGTGTTTTATAGTATTATGATTAGGCTTAGACTTTTAATGAGCCTATGCTTCTAGATTGTGAATGTCAGAAGTGTTTCTTAGTTTTCTTTTCACCCCCTTAGTGGGAAAGGGTGGCTAGAATAGAAGGCTAGAGCTGACTATAGTTGGGCATTTCTCTTCTTCTAAGTCAGTTAGGCTCTTACAATACCCCAGCAGGTTAGGCTCTGGTTAACTAGTTTCTGCTGAGGGCAGTCCATGTTAAGAAAAACAGAATGATCTGATATATTTCAAAATGGTTCTTTCCCCCTTCCCTTGCCAGAAGCACAAGGTTTTTTGTTTCCGTTTTTTTCGCCAATATTTACTCTAAGAACCTAATCAAGCTCCTGAAGGTAAATCACACAAAATTGTGCCTTCCCCATGACTAGGTCTACCTGTAGTTTTTAACTCTCAGAGTTGTCCATACGGAACCTCCAGCAATTTATCAATTACAGTTCAGGTTTTTCCTCACTTGGCCCCAATTCCCAAGGTAGTTTCCCCTGCTAAGTCTCTGTTCTGGTAATTGTGACTTCCTATATTTGCCCGTCTGTCTCTCCATTTTTGGAGGCAGCACTTTTCCGTGTGTCCTCACTTGTCTTACGGATCCTAAAAGAGTTGTTGATTTTATAGTCTGGTTAGCTTTTTACTTGTTACAGTAGAGTGGCAACTTTCAAGCTCCTTATATGCTGAACCAGAAACTGGAAGTGACAATCAGTAACTTTTAATCACGTAAAGATTCTAAATATTTAGGCATAATCATAGTATAAATACAGTAACAACTTTAAGCATTGGCTTTAATACATGTTTCTAAAAAATAGAGCTATATTTTTTAAAAATAAAATTCCATATTATATAGTTAATTGAGAGTAAAAGTCTACTCTTTGAGCTATTTATAAAAAATGATATAAATCAGAAGTTGACAAACTGTGGTCCATGAGCCAAGTTCACCAGCTGTCTGTTTCCTTATGGTCTGTGAGCTAAGAATGGTTTTTCACTTTTAAATGGTTTTTCACTTTTAAATGGTTAAAATAAAAAGATGAATAATATTTTGTGACACATGAAAATTATATGCAAAGCAAATTGCAGTATCTATAAATAAAGTTTTATTCAAACTGTTTACATATTGTGCGTGGCTACCTTCAGTCTACAATGACACAGTTGAGTAGTTTGACAGAGATTTTATGGCAGAGCCTAAAATATTTACTATCTGTCCTTTGCAGTAAATATCTGTTGAGCCCTTAAATAGACTGATAAGGAAATAATGCCACAGGCATCTTTGGTAAGGGCAGAGTCCTGTATCACCTGATCAGGTTCTGCTTCTCTTGTGCTTATAACATGCAGAACTGTCATTTGACTGTGGATGCTGATTCCAATCAGAGGAGACAGAGAAAAACATTGAGCCTAATCCTATACAACACTCCATTCTTATCTTAACATGCATTTCCTTTGAAAGATGGTTCTTATATAATGTTGACTTGTTTTCCAGAAACAAAACTGTCACTGAATGTGGAATTGTATTTTGAAAGCCTAGGCAAAAGAGGACATTTTTTTTTTTTCTGGAGTGAAACTGTTTTATTACTTATTTTACTCATTATAAAAGTATGAACTTAATGTCAAAAGTTACAAAAACACAGAGAAGCATAATATGAATGTAAAAATAACCTAAAATCTCACCTCTCTGAGATAACCACAATTTGACCTCAGTTTATTCTGTGGCTTAAGAGAAAGAGCTGATATTTATTTTTCAGTCTGCAAAAGGCTACCTGATGCTGGCCCAGATATAGTTGAGGAGCCTCTTGTAAGGGGCAAGTGGCAGGTGGCCCATAGGCCACCATAGGAGAGCATATTGGCTCTTTGCAAGTAGTTAAGGGTTAGCTCAAATTTACCAGGCTCCAGCCACTGAAGCCTCAGGTGGAAGGTCAGTAGATCTGGCTGCTGTGTAGATCTCAGGTAGTTCAGCTTATACCAGGGGTCAAAGTGGGAAAATGCCCTACAGAAAGCATTGCAATATGCATTTATTCATTCAACCATTTGATCAGCCAGTCAGTGAAAAGGAAGCATGTAGTTTCCTATGGCTGCTATAACAAATGACCATGAACTTAATGGCTTAAAACAACATAGATTTCTTCTTTTATAGTGCTGGTGGTCAGAAACCTAAAAGGGTGTTGGAAGGGCTGTGTTTCCTCTGGAGGCTTCAGGGAAGAATCTGTTTCCTTGTCTTTCCTAGCTTTCTAGCTTCGAGAGGTCAACTGTATTCCTTGGCCTTTTGCTCCATCCTCAAAGAATTTCACTCCAACATCTGGTTCCATGATCACATCTCTTTTCTCACTTTTTCTCAACATCCTGCCTCCTTCTTATAAGGATGCTTGTGATTGCATTGGGCCCACACAGATAACCCAGGATAATCTCCTCACCTTAAGATCTTTAATTTAGCCACACCCACGAAGTTCCTTTTGCTATGTAAGGTAACATACAGCACTCATAGGTTCTGAGGAATAGGATGTAGACATTTTTGAGAGGCCTTTTTTCTATCTACCACGGTGTGTAAGCACTTGCTTTGTTTCTAACACTAAACTGGGCTCTGGGAAATCAGAGATGAATGACCCTTTCGCCTTCCCACCGAATAGCTGAATCCCAGGCCAGGGGAAAGAGCGTGAGCAAAGGCACAGAAAAATGAAGTGATGATGTGTGAGAAATGGTGATCAATTTAGCATTCAGGAAATCCTGTATATTAGTTAGTGCTCTTCGGACAAAGCCTTAGATGCCAACTTGATTGAGTTTAAACAAAAATGATTTTCTTAAAAGGATGGAAGGTGACAAATGGAACCAAATGGCAAGAATGCAGCCAGGCCTCGGGAAGGTCCGGACCAAGAGCTGGAAAGCAGATAGAAACCCAGGCAGCTTCTCTCCATGTGCTTGCTCCTGGTACCCAGGTGTGGCTAAAATGACCACACCACACCTTCTGAGCTTTGTTTTTTAAAACAAACAAACAAACAAATAAATAAATAAATAAGGAGAAAAAAATATAGTCATGTCTTTGCATTGTTTTTGATTCTTAGGAAAGAGTCCAATTTATTGTTGATTCTTGGTCCAATTCACTCTGGACTTGGTGATCACGCAGAGATGTCACAGGGGAATCTTTGAGAAAGTTTTCACCGAGGGAGTTTGAGCATCATATTGCACTGTCACATAATGATTTTTTCTTTTTGTGGGGATGTAGGTTATTGATTTATTGTCATTATTCCTAGATTATGGAGGGCCTAAAGTCAGGATAAATATCACTATACGCTTTGTAAAATATCTGATTGCTCTGAGAAAAAATAAATAATATATCCTGATTCTGTTCATTTGTTTAGGAATTTTGCTAACTCACCTTGTTGAATATATGTCTCTCTTGAATTCAGTGGTTCCCAACCTTCACTATGGAGCTGCCTAGGGAAATTTTTATAAAATATTTATGCTCAGGCTCCACTGCAGACCATTTGAATCAGAATCTGAGGTGGTAACAGACACCTGTGTTTTAAAAAAATTGCCTTGGGTGAAATGATTACATGTAACAACTGGTGACATTGAATAAGGTGTGTAGTTTAGTTAACAGTATTGTACTGATGTCAGTTTCCTGGTTTCGTCATGGGAGGAAGCCGTTGAAGGATGCAGGGGAACTCTCCATACTGTTTTCTGCAATGTCTTATGAGTCTAAAATGATTTAAAAACAAAAAGTAAAAAAAAAAAAAATACAAACAAAACTCCAAAATAATCCTACCCCTCCTCAAATAGTTATCAGTTAGACAAAATTATTTTTGAAAGTTTTAAGAACAACAAAATATGCCCTAGGTGATTCTGAGGCAGATTGAGAATGGTTGCCTTAATATATTTAGGGGAAGTGAGTACCTTTGTGTAAGATCAAATTGGATTCCCCTAATGAGGACTTCAACCAAACAAGGTTTTGATGGCATTAAATTTAGGAGAGTTTATGGGTAGAATTTATCTTCTGTTTTCAATCTCAGAGAATGTACTGAAAGGTCAGAGTACCTCTTTTACTGTACTGTAGAAATGACTCAGAAATTTCCTACAGAGGCTTGGCCTCTGGCTTCAGACATTCCACCCAATGTTATATGCCCCCACCACGAATGAACAATCTAGCTTGGGGTTCAGGCTGCCTGAATAATTGACATTTCCTGCCTCCAGGCAGTGTGTTGAATGCTAAGAAGGTGGTACAAACGGATTATTGGACGTTAACTTTAATATGGAATAAAGGGCACGTGAAACCTTCTGCCCTGTTTTTTCCTTTTAGTGTCCTGAGATTTCTGTCTCAAAAGCAATTTAACAAATCAAAGTGTATTCAGGCCCAGAAAGGAGGAATAATTCTTGATCTGGGCAGATCCTTAAATACAGGGAAGCTCTTTGGGTGAAAAAGACATTTAAGGAAGTTATTTTGATCTTAAAGTATAATAAATTTCATTTCTGATAGAGCTGTAGTGTTAGGAAGGTTCATGTTTTATATTAAATTTCAGACTTTACAAGCCAAAAACTTGGTATAACTATTTAAGTGCATTAGTCAGGAAGTCTTTTTATTTTAAAGTGACAGAGTAGTTTAAAGGAAAAGGAAAGATTTACTGACTAACTAGAAAGTTGAAGGCATCCCTGCCTTCAGGTATGGCTGGATTCAGGATTGAAACAAAGTCATTGGACTGACTCTATTTCTCTACCTGACTCTGCTTTCTCAGCAGATTTTTCCCAGGGTGGTGGCAAAGGTGTATTCTAGTAGTCCTAGGATACATTCTTCTTTCAGCTAATATTCCCCAAACAAAAAGAGCTCTGTTTTCCCCGTGGCTCCAGGCAAATTCCCAGTGTGGCTTTCATTGTACTGGTTAAATCTCAAGCCCATCTCTGAAGCAATCCCTGTATAAGAAGAATAGAGGCTTCTATTGGTTAGGCCTATGTTATGTACTTACTGCACAACCAAGATGTGAGGTTAATTTTCCAAACTATACATGGACTGAAAATGGAGCAGAGTTGGTTCTCCAAAGAGCTGCTGGCCAGATAGAAGGTGATGATTCCCATTGGGTGAGATCATTTATGGGCATTGGTTGCAGCAGTACGCATCACCAAGTGGATGCCAAAGAGGAATGTGGTGGATACCCTGTAGTAACTAATATTTCTTATCTGTGAACGTGCGTGAGAAACCCCCCACCCAGAGTCCTGGCAATACCATGCTCAGGTGGACATCGTTGAAAGCAAGGGTGTCTACTAACAGATAAAGAGCCTATAAAACATGAGTTACAGGGTGAAATCATAAATGAAAGTCAAAGTGGGAATCCAAAGTCAGATATTGTATAGTAGGGCTTACGAGGCAATTGTGTCAAAAGCTTCATTTTTAATGTTAGCCTGCTTTGTAAAGTTTCCTTTATACTTTATACACTGCTCTTTGGGAATATGGAAACTGATTTCTTGTGGAGAGGGGCAAGTTAGTGGGGGGAAGACAAAGAGGGAATGTGGAGGGGAGCTGGAGAGAAGAGAAGACATACGATGTGTATTTGGATCTGATTTATTAAATGTGAAATTTACGAATTTTTATGAATGAATGTTACACAGCAATGAAAAGTTTAAACATGTTAGTCTTTGGTTTATTGGTTCATCTATAATAGTTTCCCCATTATTGTCCATAGGCCAAAATGTTTCCACACATTTGAAAAAGTACCCCAAATAAGCATCATGTGCTCCTGCTGTCAGTATGAGGGTGGGATGAAATGAAGGGATTCTTGAGAGTTAAATTATTGAGGGGCATGAAGAAAACCAGAAACTCCAATTTCCAAACTTCCACAAAGGATGTCAATAGCACGTGTTACACCATATGTTATACCATACTGACAGCTTCATAATAACTTAGAAAAATTTAGGAATGTTCAAAAACAAAACAAAACAAAAAAGAAAACTTTAGGAATTTTCAAAAAATTGAGAGTAGTCTTTTGAGGCACATATAGAGACTATTGCAATCTTTTTCTCAGATCAATTCAGATTCAAGGTTTTTTTTTTTAATTTTTTTAACGTTTATTCATTTTTGAGAGACAGAGACAGAGTGCAAGCAGGGGAGGAGCAGAGAGAGAGGGAGACACAGAATCCAAAGCAGGCTCCAGGCTCTGAGCTGTCAGCACAGAGCCCAACATGGCTCGAACTCACGAATGGCAAGATCATGACCTGAGCTGAAGTCATACGCTTAACTGACTGAACCACCCAATACTTGTAAAGATGGCTCAAGCAACCCTTTCTAGCTCTATTTGTTGACTTTTCTTGGGCACCGACTTTCTCACTAAAATATCCTCCACTCTATTTATAGGGGTCTTTTCAAGCAGTTCCAGGTGAGTCGGTAGGGGGAGAAGCTTATTTTCTGGGAAGATTTTCTGTTAATTAGTAGTGTTGGGGTAACTCTTGGATTTAATGGATCCTTTTGGGTCCAGTTGGCTACTTCTATAATGTTTTAAGCCTTTGGTCAATTTAAGAAGCAGCTGCATTTGGTGGCAAGAGAAACAGAACAGAAGGATAAGAGTTCCCTTCTTGGCTTTACCATATACTAGATATATACCTTTGGAAAGTTAATGTCTTTTAGCCTGGACATTCCAAACTGTAAAGTAGATATAATAATACCTACTGCAGAGGCTTTGAACATTAAAGGTGGTAAAGAACCTTGCCAAATGCCTGGCATATTTTAGGAAACAAACATGGACAAAATCTTTCATGGCATCATAAGAACAATAATCTCACATTTCAGCTGTAGCACACATTTCCACAGCTCTATCTGTGGCCTGGTCTTTTTTGATGAATTTCCATAGAGCCGGTGATTTACTACCTGAAGTCCCCGAGAGTAGGAAACTCAAAGAAGCTTTCAGGAAATATACTCACCACAGGAATTTTACTAGCCTGTACATTGCCCCAAACCTATTTAATCAGGGTTAAAAATGATGGGCCATCAATCTGAATATAAATACATACTTCTTTTTAAAAACCCTGGAGACAAATCACAAATTATGACCTATAAATGAACCCAGGGTATTTATGCTTCTTCTTGGAAGATTTCCAAGGTGCCATTAAAGAGACTTATTGGTGGATTTAAGCATTATCCTCCCCCGACTCACCATGCCAAGGTATAGTAGTTAAGAATTAATCTGTTTGTTCCAAATGGGCCAGCAAGAAATACTTCAAAAACCACTCTGGGAAGGTGGATGTAACCATGTGTGTGATGTTACTGAAGATGGAATTTGTCTTAGTCTGTTCTGGTTGTCATAACAAAATACCATAGACTGAGTGGCTTAGATAATAGAAGTTTGTTTTTCACGGTCCTGGAGGCTAGGAAGTCCAAGATCACGATACTAGCAAGGTAGGTTTCATTCTGATGCCTCTTCTCTTGGCTTGTAGCTGCCACCATCTTGCTGTGTGCTCACATGACCTGTTCTTCATGTATGGAGAGAGAGAGAGTACTGGTCTTTCTTTTCATAAGGACACCAATCCCATGATAGGGGCCCTACCCTTAAGACCTCATCTAAAACTAATTACTTCCCTGCGGCTCCAACTACTATCTATCATATTGGGGCTTAGGGCTTCAACGTATGAATTTGAGGGGGACACAAATATTCAGTCTTAACATTTAGGAATGTCAAAGATGTGGGAAATATGGCTACAAATCTAAACGACACATAACTTCTTGAATCTCACTGCTCATCCCTCTACAGCAAAGCTAATTGATTGTTACCTTTCTTCTCTCCCTAACCCACCTAAACAATTTAAAAACCTGTTCTATCTCATACCCAGAGAATTATCTTAGAATTTACCCTATCACTCAACCACCATTTGCTCATCACCAAATATTGTAATTTTGACTGACAGTATTAACCTGTTTTTTGGAGGCAGGGCACATAGTATTTGGTTTGCAAATTTTCGCAAAAAATAAATATTTACATAAATAAACAAATTCTACAAACTGTTTTGAAGTTGTGTTCTGTAGGATTATCCTTTGTAAAGTCTATAAAAAAGGAAAACTAGAAGATAAGAATTTGTCACTATTGGGGCACCTGGGTGGCTCAGTTGGTTGAGCGTCCGACTTCAGCTCAGGTCATGATCTCGCGGGTTGTGAGTTCGAGCCCCGCGGCGGGCTCTGTGCTGACAGCTCAGAGCCTGGAGCCTGCTTTGGATTCTGTGTCTCCCTGTCTGTCTGCCCCTCCCATGCTCATGCTCTGTCTCTCAATAATAAATAAACATTAAAAAAATTTTTTTTTAATAAAAAACAAAAAAAGAATTTGTCACTATTGTTTCAGCATTATCCAAGGGGTAATATGACTACATCTAGCAGAGGACTCTGATCAAATGAGAAGTGACCTTTGTTGGGAGGCAGGAACTTAGCAGGTTTTGCGTATGATTAAATGAAATATCCCTGTTGGCCATCAAATTTCTTACACCTCAATTTTTTCTGCTAAGGAAGATCCTAATAACTAATTTAGCTCCTCAGGTACCTTAATGAGGAAGATCAATCTACAGAAAAATGACATGAAATTTTGGTCCTTGGAAAGAGAAAGGCATATCTTTTATTGTAAATTATATACATCAGCCTTTGGTGAGTTAAATTCACGGGGGCAGGGGGTATCAATTCCCCAGGCCTGGTTGACTCTGAGTGCACTGGAAAAAAAATTGAACTTCTAGACTTCAAAGTTTAGAATTAGAGCTTGGATATAGAGAGCAATACCAGCCAGTATATCCATGTGTCCTATGTCTTTTCACTTGACAAGTCTGGATGGGCATGTCAGTTGCCGCTTATTGTGTCGTTTTCATATACACAGCGGGTTATCTCCTGCCACACCCACAGAATAGCTGTACCCCATGACTAGAATATTTGCCAGCATACATGGTAACTGTGCCTGAATGCTGTGGGACATAAACTAGAATTGTATTTTCAGGATTGTTCATAATTTCTTTTTTTTTTTTTTTATTTAAAAATTTTTTTTTTTTTTTAAACGTTTATTTATTTTTGAGACAGAGAGAGACAGAGCATGAATGGGGGAGAGTCAGAGAGAGGGAGACACAGAATTGAAACAGGCTCCGGGCTCTGAGCTGCTAGCACAGGGGCCCGATGCGGGGCTCGAACTCACAGACCGCGAGATCGTGACCTGAGCCGAAGTCGGCGCTCAACCGACTGAGCCACCCAGGCGCCCCTGTTCATAATTTCTTTAAAAGCAACATTCCACCTACCAAAATAGTCTGTATAACAGCCCAATTTGAAGGAGACACTTTTCATACCAACAATCAGTGAATGTTTTTAGAAGCTTTAAGAAAGTTTGAACACATTTGCGTATTCCTCCTTTGAGTGGGAGTTTATGTACAATGCACTGAACCCAATAGGACCTGTCTCTCTAAGCACGGTTAGCACCTGAAGTTAGAAACTGTACTCTGGGAAAAGATTCTGGCTGGAAACTTTAAGTCAAGTTAAATAGAAGGCGTTTTCATTCATTCATATTTCAGATTAGACATCCAGGTAGTTCTCTGGCCACTAACCCATTTAATGTGGACACTTTCGATTCACTCTTTTTGCTGGGTCTTTTGGATTTTTTTTTCCTATTCTATTAACAGGATCTTGCTGTAGATATGGTTTCTGTAATTCTTCAGAGTACAAGTTCCATAGAACTGCATGCATTAATATAACCCTTTAATTTTAAAGAGACCTTTGTCCTTAGAACAGCTGTCTCTATGAATATTTCAGTAGTGAATGTTTACTAGTAATACTTTTCAAATTCTCCTTTTATTTTAAACAACTTCACTGGTTCTCCTTTGTTACTAGATTCATGTATCTTTTTCCTTAAAACTCTTGCCAGAGACCGTCTTTCAGATATTCTAGGAATTTATAGGTACAGTACCCATAAATTTTCTCTAAGTAGAGATGTCAGTGGCATTCTATGTATCATTCACTTAAAATAACTACAAAAAAAATGATTCCTTGAATAATGGAATAGTGAAGTATTTAAACTGAAAAAAGAGAATTTGGGGCACCTGGGTGGCTCAGTTGTTTAAGCATCTGACTCTTGGTTTCAACTCAGGTCATGATCTCATGGTTTGTGGGTTTGAGCCCCTTGTCGGGCTCTGCACTGACAGGGCAGAGCCTGCTTGGGATTTTCACTCTTCCTCTCTCTCTTTGCCCCTCTCCTTCTTGCTCTCTCTGTCTCTCTCAGGTATGGACATTAAAAATATAAATAAATGAACATTAAAAAAATAAAATGAAAAAAGAGAATTCAAGAATACATTTTCCAAATAGACAAATATTAGGGTGCTCAAAATGTCTTTAAATATAAGATATTGATGGGTCTGGGTGGCTCTGTCTGTTAGGCATCTGATTCTTGATCTCAGCTCATGGTTTGTGGGTTTGAGACCCACATGGGGCTCTGTGCTGACAGTGTGGAGTCTGCTTAGGATTCTCTCTTTCTCCCTCTCTCTCTGCCCCTTCCCTGCTCTCTCTTTCTCAAAAATAAACATTAAAAAAATAAGCATATTGACAGAAAGCCTTGATCTCAGGTTGCTCACTATACTCTTCCCAAAATGTCAAGGTAAAGTTCAAGCTTGTGCTAACCCTATCTGTTATCTGGTGATAAATGTTCATTCCTTCGAACACCAGAGAGTCCTCTAAATACTTTTGTATTTCTGTTAGGATAAGTTTTTCAGTAGATATATCCAAATCATTGATCCAAATGCTCATGTAGCCTTAGACATGTAACTACAAATCTCTCCAAGTTGATGTCAATTGATCAGTACACTTTAGTTTTGCCTTTTTTTTTCCATTTAACCAGTTGTCCTCCTGACATTGCAAATATCTATTTGTTTGTTCACCATGATTTCATGAGATCCACAGCAGAATCTCAGGTTGCAGAGACAGGAAGCACAAATTTATAAGTAGGTCACTGGGAGAAATGGTGAGAGGACACAACACAACATGTAAATTATTGATTTAATACATATGTTGTATCCCGGAAGGAAGCGCCCAACTTGGCAAAATGGCCCTGATATTGGTGCCTTATCTGAGCCTTTGACAGTCCATTCCATCATTCCATAAACTGGATACTTTTGGAGATGGGTATGTGGGAAGCCAGTTGCTGCATTTTCTTTGAGTTAACATGGACTTCTTACTTCCAGGGAATATTAGGTGGGACACAATATCAATAGATCCAGCATTCTTCTTTTTTTAATAAATATTTATTTTTGAGAGAGAGAGAGGGAGAAAGAGAGCGTGTGCAAGCGGGGGAAGAGCATAGAGAGAGGGGGACAGAGGATTTGAAGTGGGTTCCATGCTGGTAGCAGAGAGCCTGATGCGGGGCTCAAGCTCATGAACCATGAGATCATGACCTGAACCCAAGTTGGACGCTTAACTGACTGAGCCACCCAGGCGCCCCAGATCCAGCATTCGTAAATCCGTGAGAAGTGGTGCTCAGTGGAGAAGGCAGACTCATGTCCTCCGTATGCCTCAATTGCAGCAAAGACAGATAGCTGCCCCCTCAAGGGTATGTGGAGTATTCTCTAGACCCTAAAACAAATTAACCCCGTGAGATTATACCAGTCAAGTGAAAGAGCCACTGGATAATCTCAATACCAGATTTCCTGCTGTTCTGTCTTCCGTTTAACTACAGGCGAAAAAAAGTGTCAGTAATTGTGATTGCCTAAAAGCCAGGAGTCATTTCCACCCTGCTTACTGCCTCCATGGGCTCCCTGTTGCCCTCAGATCAGTGAAAAATCCAACTCCAAATCCTGTTGTGAGGTTGTTTTCCCAGGGCCACGGGGACTGTCTTAGCATGGGCTTCCTAGAAAACAGGCTCTGTGGCAAAAATGTCCATCCTAACCTTTTAGAGAAGAGTTTAATCCCAGGAAAGTGAAAGTGAGAGGAAAACAGATGTGAGGCAGGGGAAGGAGGGATGGCAAACCCAGGGATGTGCTGCTGAGCTGGCCACCACCTCGTGGATAACAAACTTAGTTAATTGCTCGGCCTCATAGGATGTCTTCAGAGAGGCCAAAGAAGCTTTTACTGCACCTTTGAAACAGTCCATGGTGTGGGCATTGGACAGGGGAAGGGAAGGAAAGGGAAAGGAGGGTAAATTTATTTGCTCTCTCCCGTCTTGTCTTCTAGTGCCTTCCAGGAGGCATCACTTCCTCTGCATTTCTGGGTTGCGCTGCCTCACCTCTCCAGGCACCTGTTGGGAATGCAGAGATTATACTGGTCCCTCCTTCCCAATAAGTCCCATGTCTGGGGCTCCTTGATCTGTGTGTGGGGGGTGGGGGATTGGAGAAGCTTCAGTGACACATTTTGTGAGCGTAGGAACTGTGTTAAGCATGCTTGGTTGAGGGTGGAGGTGGGCACAAGCAGTGCAAAGTAGGTGTGGCCTGAAGAATCTGGGGTAAGGCATAAACTGGGTCTAGTATGAGTGCCTTCAGAAAATAATAATCTGCCCCAGGCCTACACCCTGCTAGACTCCTATCTGACTGGAAAATTCCACAGGAGTAATTAGGAATACATTTCCAGCATGAATTCTTGTAAAACATTTATACTTCTTGCTTTCACTAGGGCTCCTAGCAAAGTGCCTGCCACATAAAAGTCTTGGGGCAATTTGGCTTTAGAAGCCTTATAGTTCTTTTGAAGCCATCTCCAGTTTCTGATGGATCCAGTGGACAAATTACCTCACTGGTCTATGGAATTGGCATCTCATAAAGTGCACATATTAGTCAAGAAAATGGAAAAAAAAAAAACCCCACCGTTTCAGACATTTAATTACCTGGTTCATTTCTATAACTTAAATCTCAACCTACTGACTGATTTTTTTATCCTCTTTTGAACAGCTTTACTATCTTTTTCCTTTTAACATATAGGAATTTAAGCCATGTTTCCTACTTAAGGTCTTTCAATTCTTATGCCCTTTTGTAATGCAGAGCTGTTATTTTTGGATTTAAAAGAAGCAGGAAAACCCACTGACTCAGATTATGTACTTAGTAGGTACATTTAATGTTTAGTTTGTAGGGAAGAATGAGGAATGAGGGATGGTAGAAGATAAGAGGGAATCCAAGGAGCACTAGAAATATATTGATTTGTATTTGGAAACGGGGAAGGTGTTTTTTTTTATTCTTTCTTTTTTAAAACCAGGCTATCCTATATTACAACCAATTAAGATATTAAGATTTCTTGCCAGCATTGATAAATTAGTTTTTCAGTCAATATTTCAAGGGCTTGAACTATCATTTTGTGAAATTCAACCCACATGAGGAAGTTATATCCTTTGAGAATTAATATATCAATAGAACAAATAAAAACAATCCCTCATTGGGATTGTTTAAACAGTGCTAATCATCTGCAATAACTCGTTTTAAATAAAGATCTTCACTACTCTTTCAGAGGTGAGGATATGTATGGACATGGAAGGGGATGCCTGCCTAGTTTACTTAATTAGACGGTAGTTAGTTCTACCTCATTCAGGTATTACTTATTAATACCAATTTGAAAGGTCTTTAAAATATTTTTCTTAATAAAGACAACAAATTTTTATTTGGCAAGGGTGAACTATATGAAATGGAAACTTTTGAGAATTTACTTATATGTTTATTGCATATATAAGCTTTATGATATGTACTATATGTAGTTTATATTATAAACAATATATATTATGTGTATTTCAAATATTGGCTTGTGTTACAAATACTGCTTAGGCACTCCTCCAGTGTGTATTGGGGCCAACCACCAATACCTTCTCATTAGGGCATTAGTGAAGCCCTTAACCAGAATTGTGAGAATTGCAGGTTCTTTCTAGTCCTTTCTTGTTTCACTAACCAAGTTAGGAATTTCTATTCTATGTTCTACAACTTAGACCGATTCTCCTAAACTGCATACTTCTTGGTATTGTTGATAACCCACTTATTACTGAGAACTCTCACCCTATTTGTCTGCAGTTATCCAAAGTTCCACCCCTGATGCAGAGAGTTTATCAGCAACAAATGTATGCAATATAGGACACGGGGATTCAGATGTCCTCCCCTCCAATGCTAGACAAAGCCCTCAGCGATGTGCCACCGTGTGGGAGTTGTTTCCACAATTAATTTATTCAATATCTATCTATCCATTTGTCTATCTTCTTCAGCTTTATTGAGGTATAATTGACAAATACAGTTGTTAGATATTTAAAGTGTACAGCATGGTGGTTTGATATACATACACATTGTGAAGGGATTCCACATCCAGTTAATTAACACACCTACCACGTCTCATAGTGATATACTTATTTATTTTTCTGTGGGAGGTGGGTGTTGAGAACTCCATATGTATTTATTGAGTGCCCACTCTGTGCCAGGGGTTGTGATAAGTGTTGGAAATACAGAGGGGATTAAGATATGCCTGGGTCCTGCCCTCCCAGACCTTACACTTTAGTAGGTGTTATGGCCAATGAACTGAACAGGTACAGTAGGTGAATGCTGGAGTAGGGAATTATAAGGGTGCCTTAGGGTTAAATAACAGGAGTGGGGGCATCATGAAGGCTTCTTGTGGAGGGGCATCTGATATGTGAAGGATGAGTATGTATGGTTAGCTGGATGTGGAGCATTTTATAGTTCACAGAAACGTAAGTGATTCAAGAAAGTTGAGTTAAATGTTGCTTGATAGAATTCCCTATATTTAAGCTGTCCTTGCCTCTCAGTAAAACTCAGGTTAAGTGTTGGGCTCTAAGTCAGAAGAGACTCTGTTTGAATCCTAGCTCTCACGGTGATTATTCAGGGTTTTGAGCTGTAGATGACAAAACTCACTCTTACCTATTTAAGCACAAAGTGTTTGTTAGTGGAGGTTACGTAGGTTAAAGGAACTTTGGAGAGCCCAAGGAACCAAGCCTAGTTCCACCATAGCTAAGAACACAACAGCTTGGAGAAATACTCAAGCACATCACAGGACTATTTTAGGGGAACCCCATTGATTCAGCTGTTGCCGCAGTTATGACATTGGGGACCAGAACTTTCCACACAGCCGCTCTGGAAGAAACACATGAAGAAACCACATACAACCTCTGCACCTGGAGGCTCTCCTAGTCCCTTCTGCCTCCAGGTGTTACTTGTGAGAACCTAGTCTGCACATGGAGCCCAGTTTCAAGGGGATCTGGTAATGTAGTTTCTAGTTTTCCAGCCTCTATGATACTGGGTGTTATACCAGAAATAAGTTGGAGTACTGAATGAGCCCATTTTCTTTATATGTCACATGCGGTTACTGGCCATGTGACTTTGGGAAAGTTGCTTAATTTTTCTGAGCCTCTGTTTTTTCTCATCTGTAAAATGGGACCAGTAATGGGACATATCTCATAGGGTTGTTGTAAAGATTTACACAATAGGTAACGAATGCTAGCCCTTAGCTTAGATGTAGGAACTTATGAAATAAATGTTGACATCCATTGTTATTATTGCTTTTATAAGTGGCCCTACTTTAAAGGAACTGTGTGCCCTGGGAAATAATGAAGTCAGTTTGTCTTTGGGCTTTGCTGTTGAACCACTTTTGTATTGAACCTACACATTACTTTGCTGAGCCCAGGGACTCAAGTGCCTAACTGGTTGACAGAATAGTAGAGATTGGGGGTAGAACAGGGAAGCGTGGGCAAGGCTTACAAAATGCATAAAAACTCCTGACTGCTTGTTTAGTGCTCTAAAATTCAACCAGGAGTCTTTTGGGTCTTTGGGAGTTTGTTCTTGAGTTCTTTAAGAATTACAACAAAACCATTGTCAGCCTCTGTCTTATATTTCCTGTTTGCCTATTTTAATTATGAATCCTCTCTGGTAGAATAGTCTCGCTGTGCAGAATAGATCTTTTTTGTTTTTTAATTTTTGTTTTTACATTTATTTATTTTTGAGAAACAGAGTGAGACAAAGCATGAGTGGGGGAGGGGCAGAGACAGAAGGAGACACAGAATCCGAAGAAGACTCCAGGCTCTGAGCAAGTGGTCAGCACAGAGCCTGATGCAGGGCTCGAACCCACGAACTGTGAGATCATGACCTGAGCTGAAGTAGGACGCTCAACTGACTGAGCCACCCAGGCGCCCCAGAATAGATCTTAATAGTGTCTGTCCTACCACCTTAAAGGGTCTGGAATTGTCATGATCCGCAGACTATTTGCCAGCTGCTCAGTTCCTATTTGGATCCTTTTAGATCCTCTCCTGCAGGCCACCTTTATTTTTTATTTTTATTTAAAATTTTTTTTTTAACATTTATTTATTTTTGAGAGACAGGGAGAGACACAGCATGAGCAGGGGAGGGACAGAGAGAGAGACACAGAATCCGAAGCAGGCTCCAAGCTCTGAGCTCACAGCTCAGAGCCTGATGTGGGGCTCGAACCGATGAACTGTGAGTTCATGACCAGGTGCCCCCAGACCACCTTTATTTATTTGTTTGTTTGTTGGTTGGTTTATTAAATGTTTTTATTTATTTTTAAGAGAGAGAGAGAGAGAGAGCACGTGAGCGATCAGGGGAGGGGCAGAGAGAGAGGGAGACACAGAATCCAAAGCAGGCTTCAGGCTCCGAGCTGCCAGCACAGAGCCCGACATGGGGCTCGAACCCATGAAGATCATGACCTATGAGATCATGACCTGAGCCAAAGCTGGACGCTTAACCAACTGAGCCATCCAAGTGCCATTTTATTTTATTTTATTTTATTTTATTTTATTTTATTTTTTATTTTATTTTATTTTTATTTATTGTTATACCTAGGAGCCAGCGTTTCAGGATTCTCTAGTAGCTAATTAGTACTCTCCTTACTTCTCTTATGACCCTACACAGTACTGAACTTCTATGTTGATCCTCATTGATTAGCTGGCTAGCTCTCTACTCCATCATGAGGATACAACTCTGATACTGTAATTTTCAGCTTCACCTTCAGAGGGTTGGGGTGGGGGAGGTTGGCTCCAGTTCCACCAAGTTTCTGGTTAGGTGTTAAGGTGTGATCCATACTCTGTGACTTGAAAAATTTCAGATTCTTGAGTGGTCCCTCCTCCCCTTATAGTTTCCTTATCACTTGTTTCACCAATGAGATCTGATAGTGCTGATTACTTCTGGAATTAAGAATCCGGCATGGTGTTCTCTCTGACTAGGCTAGACAACCTACCTCTCCTCTGCCAGTATCTGTATTTAGGTTGTATTTCCTCAATCTCTATATAGAAGTCCCTATCCCAAAGTTTTCAATCTGGATCCACTGAGATTATGACCAAAGTGAAATCTTTAAGAGCCCCCTATTGCAAGTCCTAGGAGAATGAGATGGAAACAGGATAGATACCTTTGGAGGAAAGGTCCATCAAGCATATCTGAGAAGATCTTTATTTGCGTCATTGCGCTGCGGCCAGCCATGGCGATATTGTTGTTCAGAATTTGATGTACAGGGCAATTTGTATATACAGCATCCTTCCATCTTTCATTTTCAAAAAGGATTTATTTTTATCCCCCAAATATCCTTCAATTTACTTATCCTAAGGAGCCCTGCTTCTTTGGCAGTTTTCCTCTGGCTGCATTAGTTGGAAATCTCTCTGAGCACCTCTCCTTTGCTGCTGATCTCTGTCTGACTGACAGCATCTAAGAGATGACCTCTCTCCGGGAATAAGCAGAGGGATTTCTCAGGAATGACTGAAAGTCTTTTAGAAAACAAAGCCTTCTTCCAACCACTTATAATTTTCCTCTGAGTGCTCAGCAAAGAGAAATAGCTCATAGAAATTTCCCTCCTTGTATTTGCCCTTTGAGGGCCCCAAACCATTTTCTGTACATTATTTAGGGCTGTTCAGGCAGAATAGTAACTTAGAGATGTCACCTTTTCATGGAAGGGTCCTATCTTTAATATGCAGAGTAGATGGAAACCTATAGAAATCTGAGCACGGTGTAAAAGGATTTTACATTGCAGCGTGAATGATGACAACATTTTTAATCGAGAAGAGCATTGCTGTGCATGAGCCAAGAGACTCTCTGGCTGTTGGGAACTATTTCCTCCAGGACTCATCCCACTAGTCCGTCATCAGGTGAGAGTGTTTCTTGGGCTGCATGCCAGTTCTTGGATGGCTGAAACACTTGCCTGGAGGACTCTGTCTACTCGCCCCACAGTGCTCTTTGAACACAGTGTCACCCAGAGTGACTCACATAGAAAGCTGTTACCTCACTTTGCTGACTTCCATTGTGCGGGCTGAAGGTTGAGTTTAGCTGAAAGAGAGGAAAATGAGGACCAGAAATGAGGCAACTAATTGACAATCTCAATTACCAAATGACACATGAGAACATTGGAGCTCTTAATAGGGAAGGGAAGGTGAGAGCTTTGCCCTCTACTCGATTTCTTTTGCAACAAGGTACTTGTAAGTCACTGAGCTGGGGGCAGGCATGGCGAGTCCAAGGGGGCTGATGCAAGGCCATGAAGATTTTCCAGTAAACAACTCCTAGTGGGATCTCATAGGAGAGAAGGATGGGGGATGACTCCCATTCCTACTAAATGGAAGGCAATAACCTTGAGAAATCTCTTCATTGAAGGCTGCCCTGATGCTGGTGTAGCCCCAGATGTGAGATGAGCTCTACCAACCTGTTCCAGCTCCCTTACAAGGTAGAGTCAGCTCAAACCCTGATTTTATCCTCATCATCTCTAGGCTTCAGTTTTTATGTGTGCTGTCTTTGATTCTTCCTCATGTGGAGTCTGAAATAAAACTCAAACTCTTCCTGGATTTCCTCAAAAATATCCAGTTCATAGGAATGCAAGCTGGTGCAGCCACTCTGGAAAACAGTATGGAGGTTCCTCAAAAAATTAAAAATAGAACTACCCTATGACCCAGTAACTGCACTACTAGGCATTTATCCAAGGGATACAGGTGTGCTGTTTCGAAGGGACACATGCACCCCCATGTTTATAGCAGCACTATCAACAATAGCCAAAGTGTGGAAAGAGCCCAAATGTCCATCGATAGATGAATGGATAAAGAAGATGTGGTATGTATGTATATATATATATATATATATATATATATATATATATATATATATATATGTGTGTGTGTGTGTGTGTGTGTGTGTGTGTGTGTACACACACACACACACACACACACACACACAATGGAGTATTTCTCAGCGATCAAAAAGAATGAAATCTTGCCATTTGCAACTATGTGGATGGAACTGGAGGGTATTATGCTAAGTGAAATTAGTCAGTTAGAGAAAGATAAAAATCATATGACTTCACTCATATGAGGACTTTAAGAGACAAAACAGATGAACATAAGGGAAGGGAAACAAAAATAACATAAAAACAGGGAGGGGAACAAAGCATAAGAGACTCATAAATATGGAGAACAAAGAGAGGGTTACTGGAGGGTGTGTGGGAGGGGGATGGGCTAAATGGGTAAAGGGCGTTAAGGAATCTACTCCTGAAATCATTGTTCACTATATGCTAACTAATTTGGATGTAAATTTAAAAAAATAAAATTAAGTTTTATGTTGTGAAAAAAAATAGTGACTGTTTCTGAAGCATCTCCAAGATATAAATATGGTAAGCTATTATGTAATAATCAATTTCACAATAAATAAAAATCCTTTGGTATTAAAAAATATCCAGTTCAACCAAACAGAAAAAAAAATTATAATCAATTATATTAAAGATATAGAGGTAAAGGGAGAAGTCACATCGTAGCTTGCCAAATAACTAAACTAAATTTTCATATGAAGGATTTTTGTTCTTTTCCTTTTTTTCCCCTCCATTTTGTCCTTCATTTCATCCCCTAACTATCAAGAAATGTTTCTCACTAGCTCTTTACCCCTGTGAGACTGAGCTTGAGTTGTTTCTTCTCTTTTCATGTATCCCTTCAAGACTGCCCGAAGGGAACTTCAATTTTTTTTTTGTCCCTCTGTTATGCAAAAACAATGCCGTTTTTCCTAAGTTCAGATCACAAACTTGGATATCCAAACACATCGATGATCCAACAAGGCACTGGTGATCATGGATAAACAAAACAAATTAACAAACAAGCAAAAAAAGTTGCTATACCACTGTTTTTCATTTTAACAAATATATATTTAGTGACTACTGTGTGCCAGGCACTGTTCTAAACAGGTCCATCTCTGAACAGAAATTTGCATAGCATTTTTACCTTCTTAGGATTAGAATCTGGTTTCAATTGGAATATCACATTTGTTGCCCTTGGGTCAAGATTTTTGGTAAATTCTGACTCCTATACCTGACAGTTCATTTATTCACTCCATTCTGAAAAATGAACATCATCTCTGACCCACATGATCCATTCACTGTGGAGAAGTAGTCAACTAAGGAGAGATGGGGCTCTGGTCTTGGGACTGGAGGCTCCCTCTCTGAAAATTTCACAGGTGCTGCCATGGTCTTCAGATATTCTGACAAGATGAAAAGAGATGACCAAAGGAATGTGATGGTCTATAAAAGAGTGAATTTGATCCCCCAAGAGCCTTCTCTACTAATTATGTCTGGGTACCTGGGGAGATAGTTGGGTCTGCCTAGAGTTCACTCTAATCTCCATGCCTATTTGAATTAGTTGAGCTCAGAAGACCGTTTATCTGGAGCGTTCTGTTACTCCGTAAATATCTACAATTGCTATGAAAGAGGAAAATAAACATAAATATTTAAAGTGTGGACTCTGGAGTCAGACTGTCTATGCTTAAATCCTGCTCTTAAGCTTATTAGATGTGAGTGATATTGGGCTAGTATTTAACTTCTCTACCCTTGGTTTTCTCAAATGGAAAGCAAGGATAACAGTATCTACTTCATAGAGTTGTTGTGAGGTATCATGGTTGATTTTGTGTCTCATCTTGACTGGGCCACAGACTGCCCAGATGTTTGTCATACATTATTCCTGGCGTGTCTGTGGGGATGTTCCTGGATGAGGTTAGCATTTGAATTGGTTGACTGAGTAAAGCAGATTGCCCTCCCCAGTGTGGGTGGGCTTCATCTAATCCATTAAAACCTGAATATAATAAAGGCTGAATAAGAAAGAATTCTTTCTCTCTGCCTGGCTCATTTTGATCCAAGTATTTTCCTGCCTTCAGGCTTGGATTTAGACTGGAACTATACTATCTACTCTCCTGGGTCTCCAGCTTGCTGACTGCAGATCTTGGACTTCTCAGATTCCATAATCATGTGAGTCAATTCCTTATAGTAATCAGCTATAATATTTACTATTGATTCTGTTTCTCTGGAGAACACAGACTAATACATACAGATTATGTAAAATTATCTCAGTAGAGCCCTTAGCACACTGCTAAGTTTTGCAGAGTCAACATTCATATGCTTCCATGATTCTTCAGATGTTTATTAGGCCAAAATTTGTGCTGAGCCCTTTCAGGTACTGGAGATACTGGCAAACAAGATATGCAAGAAGGCTGCTCTCAAGGAGCTAACATTCTAGTGAAAAAAGACAAGTAATATACAAATAAAGTAGATTTCAGGGATAATTTCAAAGAGGTGCAAGTTCTGAAAGGAGGTAAAACAGATTAATATCATAAAGAGACTGAAGGGAATTCTTTAGATGGGGGGGCCAGGCGAGGTGTTTTAAGTGGATGATATTTAAGGAGTGATAAGGAGCCGGCCATCAAAAGAGTGGGGTGTGTGTGTGTGTGTGTGTGTGTGTGTGTGTGTGTGTGTGTGTTAGGTGTGGATGTTGTCATAGAAGGGTAAGATTGACAGATAAGAAAGACTTTTCTAGGCACAGGAACCAGCAAATGCAAAGGCTTTAGGGTGAGAAAGCTCTTGGTTTGTCAGCTTAGGACTTTTCGGAAAGCCAATGTGGGTATGTGGGTGAGGGGAGACTGTCATCAGAAGATACTAGAGAGACAGATAGGAGGTAGATCACATCTCTTTTAAAAGCCATATAAAAGTATTTAAATTTTTATTCTAATTATACTGGGGAGTTGTAAGAAGAGAAATGACTCAATACAATCTATGCTTTTAAAAGATCACTATGAGAGTTATGTGGAGAAGGGATTACAGAGGCAACAGTCAAATCCAGGAGACTAGTTCGGAGATTCCTGGGATTGTACAGGCAAGAGATGATGGTGGCTTGGACAAGGGTCCCTAGTTGCTATGGTCTGAGTTGTTGAGTCCTCCCAAAGTTCATATGTTGAAATCCCAACACTCAGTGTGATGGTACTAGGAGATGGGGCCTTTGGGAGGTGGTTAAGTCATGAGCCCTCATGAATAAGATTAATGCCCATGGAAAAGAGACCTCAGAGAGCTCCCTTGTCCCCTTCTGCCATGTGAGGGTACAATGAGAAGTCTGCAACCCAGAAAAGGGCCCTCCTCTAGTCATGTTATCACCTTCATCTTTGACTTCCAGCTTTCAAAACTGTGAAAATAAATTTCTATGTTTTATAAACTACCTAGTCTGTGCTATTTTGTCATAGTAACTCAGACGGACTAAGACTCTAGTGGAGATGGAAGGAAATGGATGGATATGGGATGTGTTTGGGGTGGGGAGAATAGACTTAGTAGGACTTATCAATGGACTGGATATAGATGAAAAGAAAGGAGGAATTAAGGACTATACCTAAATTTTGAGCTGAACACACTAAGCTATTGGTGCTGCCATTTACTATTCTGGGTAAAACTAGGGGAGAAATAGATTTGGATAGGAAAAAAAAACCCTAAAATTTCTTTTTGGAGTTGGAGTTAGGATTATTAAACATCCAAGTGAAGCTGAATGTGCCTTGCTCAATAGCTACCCAAAATCCTTCTTGTAAGCCTTCTTTGAGACATTAGAAAATTAAAAACATTTCCTCTCAGGTCTTCTTGCAGCTAGAGTTCCACACAAAATTTAGGTTCTGGCAGTCATTCATGAACAGGTGGACATTCATGAACACTGGGAAGGCAAGCTTGAGCATTTTAAGATATGGGCTGTGTAAGAGGGGACAGGGTATTTTGGGGGCACTCACAGAGTAGTCACCTAGAGTCAAAACTGCTATAGGTGAGCACCAATGGACTTCCTACTAGAGTTGGTTTCTCCTGGTTGTGTGGCCTCCAGACCTGATTCCTTGGCCTTTGAAAAAATTCTGTAAGCTACTCACTACCCTGTAACAAATACCATCCTGTTTAAATTAGCTGAGAGGATTCTGTTATATGACACTAGCACCCTGATGAATACAATGTCAAATGTTAACAATTGGCATTATTGCTAAGAGTAATCCTACCATCTCCCATAGCCCTCCATCCTTCCAGGAGTGAGTGTGAAAATTTAATTTTAACCCACCAAGGTTGAGAGCTGAAAACACCTATTTACCAAAAAAAAAAAAAAAAAAAAAAAAAAGGAAAAAAAAAGGCCTGATATAATTATTTTCAACAATAAGCAGAAGAAATTCTCCAGTAATTTCCTGGCCAAGGAAATTTCTAAGATGTGAGGTTTGAGAAAATACGGTCTGTTCAACAAGAAATAACAATTTGATCCATGAAAACTAATAAATCATGATTGAGAGCCTCCCCCTCCCCACCCCCCCCCCCCCCACACTCTCCCACTGCCACTGCTGGCCTTTACCCAGCACAAATAAGTCTCTAACAGCATATCCTTTATATTTTTCTTTGAATGGCAGGCTTCTGTATGGGTTTGATTTATTTCTGCAAGAGGAGAGAGAGCACTGATTTTTTTCTGTGTGTTTGTCTACTGATGAAAGGGGCACTGATGTTTACTTGTCCTAGGACTCAGGGGCTGCCAAAGGGCTTTCTAGATACTCTGAGAAAAGACCTTAAAACTGAAATGGGTGAGGGTGACACCAGCATATAACAAACTGTTTGCTAATCTTTCACGACATATTATGGGTGAGAAACTTATCCCTGCCCGTTTCTAGGGAGGATCATTAAGGAGTGGCAGACTCTTTATAATATTATTATGATTATAGCAGACTGTCTTTGAGGCCCACCACTGTTTACCAGTTCCATGTACACCTATACGTTTCTACTGCAAGCCTCTGTGACTCTCTGCCTTGGAATTTTCTCTGGCTGCAGAAGCTTGGCCATGCAGGACTGGCTAGATGTGCTGGGGAGTTTGTACTCTGGAAATCACCCTTCAACTGATAAAGGACTGGAGTTGGCGGATAGATAACTTACCATTTGTTGGGTGGGGCAGTTATGAGGCTTTCTTTCTACAGTGTTCCAGAAGGTCTCAAGCAGGATAAAGCCTCAGTTGCCTGAAGCTGTAACCTGCTTCTTACCATATTCTGTAATGGTTTGTCTTCCCTTCCCTGTCTCACTTCCTCGTTCCCTTACTGACACAACTCTCAAATGCTTTGTACTCAAATTCTTGTCTTGGGTTATGCTTCTGGAGAAACCCAGTATGAGACAATGGTTAACATTTATATAGCACCTACCAGTTGTCATACACTCTTCTTAGCACTTTATATTTATTACCTATTTAATCTTCACAGCAGCCCTATGAAATAGGCAATATTATTATCCTCATTTTACAAGGGAGGATCACAGAGAGTTCAAGAGGCTTGTTTGTGGTCAAACAGCTAATAAGGGTGAGAGCCAGAATTTGAACAACAGGCAGTCTGGCTCCAGAATCTATGCATTTAACCACTACTCGATTCTGTCAACTGTGATGTCCAATACTAGCTAAATATGGCTATTTACATTTAAATTAATTAAACATAAATTAAATTAAAAATTCAGTTATTTGGTTATACTAGCTATATTTCATGTGCTCAAGAGCCACATGTGGCTAGTGGCTATTGTACTGGACAGCACAGATATAGAACATTTCCATTCCTGTGGAAAGTTCTATTGGACAGCACTGTTATGCAAGACCCTCTTTTTATACCTATGGCCTATCTCGTATTTCTTTAACACCATAGAAACACTTACCCAGAAACATTCTCTATATAGGACATACCTGAGGGCCAAAAAAGATAGGAAAATGAATTAGAGCTTTCTAGCATTACTCATAAGAGAGATACTCAGATCTTTCCCTTAATCCTCCTTTTGATTTGCTCCAGCCAGTTCTATTGAATCTGTTCCCTTTGTTTTCTTGATGGTGTTGAATTCGGGCAAAAATTCAGGTGGTGAAAATTTGGGTAGATGGGCCCTGAGGCTTGGGGCAGATATATTAATAGTGACTGGAAGAAACTATCAAAAATCAAAAACATGATCCTGAGATGCTGAGTAAGAGGATCTCATAGGCAACTGAATATGAGTAACTAACATGCTAAGATGAATCTAGAATAACTGAAAATAATGGTCCAAGAGTTAAAAATCACAGCATTTGGGGTCAGCAGGTATGGAGGTAAATAGCTTAGCTAACTCAGACCCTTCCTCAAGATGCAGCACTGTGACCGATGTTTTTTTTGATGATGTCTGTGAGTCATCCAGAGAAGGTTAAGAGGAGAATGTATGCATTAAAAAGGGTTTCCATCCAAAGTGACTTTTAAAAAGGTTCATTTTTCATTAAAGTATGTTTCATTTACCTGATAATTTACCAAAACTCTCATTTGTTCTGAAAGTGCTGAATGCAGGAGATTTTACTCTAATTAGCTTTACAAGAAAGTTTTAAGGACCTGTATTTCTACTTCCTTTGTAGTGTAGAACAATGCTCTCAGACAGGGAGAAGACAGTCAATTTTGGTCCTGCAAGTCTGAGCCAAGAGAGAATTTTAATCATCTCAGAGGAACCCAACCTGAGTAATTCCTTGACGTCATTCACTGAGTCTGTCCACTTCTCAGAGTGACCAGCTTGGGTCCGGGCCACCATGCTTTGCTCATTCTCTGGCAGGGACAGACAACTCTAAAAATATTCTCTAGAAGGGACTTTTGTGGGTTAAATATTGGCATCTACATTTTTCTGGGGTTTGGGAAAAAAGCCTTTAGGCAGGTGGCCTGTGATGGGGAGTGGGAATCAGCTGAGGTCAAGTGCCCAATAAATTGAGTCTAATTTGAGGGCTCTGCAAAGATGTCTGGATCTCCCATTCTTCAGCCAGCCTTCTTAACTGGCTTAGTAGAAGAGAAAGCATTGTAAAGGCATACATTTCTAGTATAAACTCTAATAGGGTAGGGAAATCCATCAAGAAGAAAGGACCCAGGACAAACTCAGGGCTTTGATCAGTTGGTTGCCTCTGTTGGCGGAGATACAAGATGGGCTGAAGATTGGAGTGCTTGGAAGCCTTTAAGCGGAGTACTTAGACCCAGGATTTCTTTCTATATCCTATACAGTGAGATGACTATCCCTCCTGGGTGCCAGAGAAGAATGGAGGATTACCATAATGAATGGTAAAACTCAGCCTCCTTTCCTACTCATTGGCTTATACTCTACCTCAGCCCCCATCCCACTGACCCATTCAGGAGATTGGAAGACTCTTGGGACATATCAAAAGCCAAGGGAAAATCTTATAACTACTCATAGTTTAGGGTTCCCCCCTCAATAAAATGGGGAGGTTGTTTCCATCTAATCACTCTATATTCAGGCCCACTGATGGACAACTCGGCCATTTCCATATTCTGATTAGCAGTTTATGACCTTCCTCTTAAATAGAAATCAGCAGTCAAGGAGAACTAAAAATGTGAAGCTACCCTTTAATGTGAGAAGCACCAAACAAGTTTGAACTTATTCTCTGTTTTCTTTACAAATTTCCTAGGAGAAATATTCCTTAGGGGATATTTCCACTAGGGAAAAACAAAACCTATGTTTAACAGCTTCAGAGACCTAGGAGAAGATGTTGTATCCATTAAATAAAAGCAGGAGGATATAAAAAGTAACTGTCGCAGAATAAAAATGAAAAAGCTCTTGGAAATTAAAAATATGATCACGAGAATTTAAAAGGCAATGAAAACTTGAAAAAAACAACCCAGAATGTTGAACCAAAAAAAGAAAAAAAAGAAAAAAGAAAATAAATTATCAAAGAAATAAAGCAAGAAACTTTCCTTGAAGTGAAGGACATGAATTTTCAGATTATGGGTGTTCTGTCAGTACTCATAATAAATAAAAATGGTCTACACCAAGGCACATGATCATGATATTTTAGAACATTGATGAGAAGGTTCTGAGATAGAGAGCTCAAATGCCTATGCCAAGAAGAAGAAAGAAAAGAAAGAAAGAAAGAAAGAAAGAAAGAAAGAAAGAAAGAAAGAAAGAAAATAGAAAACAATGGACAATATTTTCAAAATCTGAGTGAAAATGATTTCCAACCTAAAATTCTATCTCCAGAAAATCTATCTATCATACAATGGTGAATGTGCTCCACCAAAGTGAGAAAGGAAACTGAGAATGAGGAACAAATAGGGTCGAGGAAAAAGGAATAAACTGAGATGAGCAGAAAGAAAATTAAACAAGTGGAAAGTGAGGGAATTCCTGATGAAAAGTGAAAGAAATGTATAAGGAAATATAATCAAAGTACACTATGTGCCTCAGCTGGGAATAAATCATATTTACACGGCTTAATAACGTAAACCCTGAATATCCTTCTGTCAAATGCATATCTGATATTATCACATTGGGAGAATGTAAATAGGGTAGGGATATGTTTTCTTTGGGTAGAGGGTGATATTCAAGGATTTCTGTTAAATACATCGTTTTAATACAAGCGTCAGGAAGGCATGAGTTTTTGTTTTGTCCACCATGAATTGCTAGTACCTAGAACAATGTCTGGCACATAGTAGGCCCTCAACAAATATTTGTAGCATGAATGAAACTTTCTTCTAAGGAATATTTCTCCTAGGAAATTTGTAAAGAACACAGAGAGTAGGTCAAAGTAAATGAAAATAAACTTCAAGAAGGTTAGTACATGGAATCTGTTTCTCTCTAAAATTGTAAGACTAGCAGTTTCAAAATTTAAAAGTAATTACATAAGATAGTTAAACTGAGCATCAAAATACTTGAGACAATTTAAAAGCACAAGAAACTTCTATGAAATTATTCTTTATAAATCTTTATGCCAGCTGGTTTGATTGGAGATGCCTTGGAGCTCAGAACAGTTCCAGGGAAGTCAAAATGTAATTTTCTCAATTTAGAAAGCAAGTTATTGTATTGACTTTTTCTTCCATTCACTCACTGATATAATACAAGGATGGGGTGAGGAAAACTGCCTTGTGTGCTTCTGGAGCTAGTGAGCTTCTGAAGAGAAGAAGCCCTCAGTACTTGCTCTCATAACAGATTCCAGGACACTGATTCCTTCCATTCAATAAAGAGGTGCGTCTTTGGACCAAGGATCTGTTTTGCCATCTAATGGATCTAAATTGGGTCTATTTAGTTCAACTTGGCTGAGAATTCACTGCCAACTCTTACTGTAATGAACCCATGGAACTCTTCACTCATTCATCCTCTTGCTCACTCCCCCTTCACTGGACATTTGCTGCACACCTACTGTGCGCCAGGTACTGTGCAAAGACAGGAGGAAGAAGATTATGTCAAATAATTCTGGGTGCTTGGAGCTAAAATAGCCGGCCCTATTGGAGCTCGCAAGAAGATGTTCAAAGCGCGGATCCAGGTATATTGGTGTTAAGATCTGCCTCTGGGTCGGGTGCACACTCTTGTTAGAGTGCAGGCAGCTGATCCCAGTTCAGCCCTCTCCAGCCCTCAATCCCAAGGACTCAAAGTTGCCCCCAGATTCATATTTGTGGGCCTCCCGGGGAGGCCAAACCTCGACCTGACTCCTCCCGCGCGCCTCTCCAGCTTCCCCCGCTCAGCGCGCCACTAACTTCGTCCAAGCTAAGCAGCTTGGGGCTCTAGGGTCCGGGGCCTTATGGATCTTCTCTCCGACCCCTCCCCCCTCACCTTCGTCCCGACACGGGCCCAGCGATTTCTCCCAGTCCCCAGAGCTCAGGGGTGGGGGTGGGGGATGGTCCAACCCCGAAATGCTAGAGCGGGCTACATGCTCTGCCAGACCTCAGAGACGGGTGGCAGTGGTCCGGAAAGAGGCGGTGTGGAGGACAGAGGCATCAGTTAGGTAGTGTCTCCCAGCCGTGCCTTTCCACTCCTGCTGGAATCCGGGGACAGCGACCCAGAGGTCTGTCGTATTTGCAGGGCTTTGGAAAGAGGAAGGGCCCTGTCCCCCCCTCCGCGTCCGCTATGGCCCTGGGCCACGTTGTAGGTGCCACGCTGCGTTCAGGGGTTAGGGACGACTCTGGGTCATGAAGCCACTGTGCACTCTGCCTGCTGGCGTAGCAAGAAGGCCCCGCAAGAGCGGCTGGCTTTGAGGGTCAGGATTCTTTGGGATGTTGCGTGGAGTTTTTGTTGCCCAGGTGCTAGAGGACAACCCGTCGTCGCTCCGAAGGCAGGGTCCTGCAACAGCAAAAGACAGACCCACAGGGCAGCCCCTGAGTGCCTTTCTGATCTGCAGAAGCAGGAAGCACCGGCGGGTGGGATGCCGCGAGCCTCTGGGCGAGGCTTCTCTAGAGGCTACCCGAAGTTAGGAGGGGCCCGAGGGAGCTTTGGGGAGGCACAGCCCCCATCCCAAGAAAGGGCTAGCCTAAGGTCCGGAGGGTGGGTGATACTTCTTCACTTCTTCCCCACTGCCTCTACCTGCCAGTCCACTCTGCGCCCCTTTCCGTAAGAGCCCGGGATCTTTTCCCCTCGCCCGGGTGCTGTGAGTACCCGCAGCGCCTACTCCGAGAAACTGCCTTTCCTGAAGAAAGGAGGTAGAGGCTGAGTCCATGCGCCCGGATGTGCGTGCTTGGGGAACAGTGTGCACCCGTGTGTGTGTGTAAAACGTGCCTGTTTCCTAAAGCAGAAACTCTGGGGGCTGCTTTTGGGTCTGGGAGAAGTTGGTTTGGGTTGTTGCGCGCGCGCTCACTTGCAAACAGCTCGCGAAGGCGCGTCTGTTGCAGCAAGTGCTGGCTATTAACAGGAGTGTCCGTGTGTGAATGCGAAAGGCAGAGCTGGTGGCTGGGGACCAGGTGTATGAGCCCGGGACGTGCGCCCCGCGGGCAGTGTGAGCGCGCTCACCAGCGGTCTGTAGCTGAGAGGGGCGCGTGTGTGAAAGTCTGAAGTCTGCCCTTAAGGCTTGCAGCACCGGCTCTCCTTTGCGGGACCGCGCAGGACGCGCGCCCGCTCGACAATGAAGCGCTTCAGAGAAGTGGGGCAGGGGTATGGAGCGAGAGGGGCAGAAACCTGGGCACAGGCTGTCCCAGCCCAGCAGCTTAGCAAACAGAAGCCAGAAGCACAGGACAGCTGTGTAAACCAACTCCGGCGGCGCCGCAGTGCAGGGTCCTGGGTTAGAGGGGGGCATGCTGATCCCACAGTCGAGGTTTCTGGAGTAGGAGGGAGATGCCTAGCACTACTTGTAGCCAGTGGCAGCTTAGCCCCTTCCCCAGTCCTCCCGACCACTCCTACCGGTCCCAGAGAAGTGAGGCGAAGGAGGCTTGGCTGGCTGCCAGACTAGAAGCAAAACGACTTTGAGGGGTGCAGGGTGCGGGGGCGCAGGTGGCCTGGGGGTGGGGGAAAGTGCGGAGGTTATCTCAGGGGCACCCAAGGTGGTCCAAAGAGATCAATGTTTCAGGGCCCCTCTTCCCTCCCTCCCCCAGCCCCTCTCTGCTCCATCCAACTCCTTCACAGTGGGCTATTTCAGCTGAGTTCCCTTTTTAGAACCCAGGACTCCTCGGGGTCCAGGTGGCCAGATGGGGTCCTTACTGGCATAGCAAGAGGGGCTTCAAGACTAGAGTTCAGGCACCAAGACAGTGAGAGAAGCTCTGGTCCCTCACTGTGGCTGACTCCAAACTCTCCTCCATTGGCCCTCATTTTCTGGACGTCGTCGAAAGCTCTCCACCCCTCCCTGCCCTCCCGCTCTCCAAGCAATGACCTCATTGCAAAAGACAGCCAGAGCGGATGGTTCCCCTCCCTAGAGAACCAGTGCAGGGAGAGCGAGCAATGACGCCACTGGAGCTGGGTCGGTCCTGGCCACTTTGGATTGGCCGCGCGGACTCGTGGGGACCCCCCTCCCACTGTCGCTGGAATAAGAGCTGAGAGCTCCGCGGGGAAGACGCCCGCAGCAGGCGTTGTGTCCAACGGGGTGGACCGGCCGCTCGCGCTCTCCAGAAACTCGTCTCCAGGTGAGGAACTCCCCCCTCTGCCCACTCTAATAACTTGCCTTTGGATTAGTTCATCTAGTTTGCTCCATCTGTCTGCCTTTCCTTTGCCTCTCACGGGCATCGCGGCCCACCTACGGCAGGTGCTCCTAGCTCTCTGTCCCGCTCAGGGGAAGGGGGGCGGTTGAGAGGAGAGCATTTTCTTCTAATTAGCACAGGTGGAACTTCAAGCATTCCCAGGGTTTGCCTGGGCGCTGGAAGCTCCGCGAGCTCAGGTAGGCGGGTCTGCGGCCCCTTCGTTAGAACCCCTGGGAGTGCAGGATCCTGCTCGAGTTTGGTCTGGGAATGCCCTGCGCGGTCTGTGTCCTGAGGGATCATGTTTGATTCTCGGGACGGTGCAGCCTTGAGCTTTCTTGTGAGGCGCCGCCAGCCCACGAGCGTCCCTGGGGCACGGAGGGGACCTGCGACTGTGCAGTCAGCCGCGCAGGACAAGGGGGCTCACTTCCAGATGCTGGCGCCCAGCACCCACTGCCAAACTGCGCTCCAGCGTAGACGGGCTGGGCGGGCAGAGCCCTGACACACCGGTAACTGCACATTAAAATCTTCCTCCAAACCAAACCCAGATACTGGGTGGATCGACCAGTGCTCCTTTCCAAGGTACCCTTCCTGCTTTCCTGTCCCATGCGTTAGTGCCAAGTCCAAAAGAAAGGGGTAGGTGGTCCTAGATTTCTCAGTTCCTGAGAAGACTAGAGCAATGGGAGAGCAAATTGACATTAGGGTGGGTCCCCGCTTGTTTTCTGCAAAGGGCGGAAGGAAGGTGTGGGTTTGTGTGCATGCATGCACTCGTTTGTGGCTTCTCCCCGATTTCCACAGAACTCCACCACACCCTGAGACACTTGTCTCTGCTCTACAAAGCCATTCATTGCACTGTATCTTTTGAGATTCACAGCAGCCCATCTGGCAAATGAATGGAGGTATGGGGAGGTAGGGTAACCCGAGGCCACAAAACCTGCGCGGCAGAACAGGCACTTAGGTCTGTGGGCCCCAGGCCTTGCTTGGTCTTCGCGCAGTGGTAATATCATTCTCTCTTTACAGAGAGGCAGCATGGGCTTCGGGAAGTCCTCCCCCTTTCTGGCTTTCAGCATCTTGGTCCTGTGCCAGGCAGGCAGCCTCCAGGCGGCACCATTCAGGTGAGACAGCGGAAGCCACAGAACACTCCCCTTCTACTGCCCCTGGGCTGAGGCAGTTCTGTGCCTCTGAGGTCACAGCAGCAAGGCTCCTGGTGCATTAAGACCCTCAGGTGGACCTCAGATTGGGCCTTGTGGGCTGGGAGTCGGGGGAGGGGGCACATCCTCAGGGTAGGTCACAGGGACCAGGAAGCCTTGCTACTTGTCATGGGGTGGAGGCAGTCAGGGGCTCAGAGCCTCTCTTGGATTTGCTTCCCCCCTGAAGGTCTGCTTTGGAGAGCCTCCCAGACCCCACCGCACTCAGTGAGAAGGAAGGGCGCCTCCTGCTGGCTGCCCTGGTGAAGGCCTATGTGCAGGGGAAGACAAATGAACTGGAGCAGGAGCAGGAGCAGGAGGAGACAGAGGGCTCCAGGTAAGGCTCCCACCCTGCCCTGGCATATACCCCAGGAAATACAACATCTGGCCAGGGCACCAGCAGGCTGTGGTTGTTCATCAGGCCCTGGGGCCCAGTCATTCTCAAGCTCTGAGGAAGACAGAAGTCCAGGTGTAGCTGAAGAGATTGTGGTTAGACAAAAAGACACATTCCTGAAAGCTTTTAGGAAATGAAATGGGGAGGTACGGAATCACTTACTCGGGGGAATTGGTCTTGCCCTAAGGAAACTCCCAGCATTGGCTGACTTGGGACCGGTAAGTGTGAAGCCAGGGGATGGACTCAGCATATCTCAGGATGTTTTAGAAATTTAACCTGTGTGTGTTGTTCTTTCACACCCACAAGGAGCCTTCATTGCACATTTGCAAGGTGAAGCCAAAGGCCTTGCAGAGGGTGGGGTCAGGTAGAGCAGTACCTGAGGTAGGTCTGGGGGCTTGAGATGTGTAGGATCTGTGGAGACGTGCATGTTGTCATGGGGCCAGACGCCCTTCCCCAGCCCCACCTCCCTATGTCCCCTGAGCCTGGAGCTCACGCCAGCCCCTGGCCCGGCCCTGGCACTGCCTGGCATGTGCTGCACCTGCATCTACCCTAAGGACCTCTCTGCAGAGCAGGGACTGAGAAGCATGCGGAAGGCTAGGAAAGGGCACCCCTTCCCCGCTGCAACCCTGCCCCACGCTGCCCTGGCTTAGCAAGCCTCGGAGTTCTCCTGATGGAGGATGTGTGAGCTGCCCTCCTGCCTGCCCCTCCTGCCTCTGCTCCAGGTGCCCCTCCCTCGTCTAACTTTCTGCATGACTGCCCTCAGGGGCGGGCCTGGCGCATGGTATTGTCTGGCATGTCTTTTCCCTGCAGCCTGGACAGCTTCCGAGCTAAGCGGTGCAGTAATCTGAGTACCTGTGTGCTGGGCGCATACTCGAAGGACCTGAACAACTTTCATACATTCTCTGGCATCGGCTTCGGGGCTGAAACACCTGGCAAGAAAAGGGACATAGCCAGCAGCTTGGAGAAGGGCCAGTAACCCTGCTTTGGGGTGCCCCAGGATGGCAACCAGACTCCTTCCACTCCTTCCTGATTTCCCTTCTTGCTCCCATTTTTGAACTAAATGCATGCAGATTCCACTTTGATTGCTCTTCAAGCTGGTATTGGTAGCTTTGCTTATCACAGAGAATATGGGGGACCTCAGGATGGAAGGGAAGAGAGCAGGACTCATAGGCCAGGTTAGAGGCAAGAGTGAGGGAAGCTTCTTGAGATCCCAGAGGATTTCATGGTAGAGTCCCCAATTTCTGCTGCATCCTTCATGTTTCATCATTGATGAATAAACCTATTTTCTAAAAGGATTTGCACTGTGGTGGTCATTACTCTGGTCGTGTCCAAGGCTTGAGAGTACCCAGAACCTATGCTTAAAAGTAGCGTTAGCCTCAGGGTAGCTGGGTACAGGGCTTGGTGAGTGATTCTTGTGAACCAGTTCCACCGTCAAGAACAGGTGTGCTGAGAAACAGGTAAACACTTCTGGGGGAGGACGCTGTTTCCCTCTTCTCACAGCCTCTTTCAGGTAAGACGTCAGGGAATTTTCCTTTCCCATGGAAAGTGGTTTTGATGGTGCCTGTGGCTGCTCTATGGTTTCTCTATGCCCCTTGCATGTCTTGGGATTGGGCTGGGCCTTTGGTGACCACTTCATCCTGGTTCTAAAGAGACTGTATGTAAGTGACGGTAAGTGCTGATTTCAGTACATGCCTCATGGCTTGACACTGGGTTTTTTCTTTTTCTTTTTTTTTTAAAGTTTTTATTTAAATTCCAGTTAGTTGACATACAGCGTAATATTAGCTTCACGTGTATGATATGGTGATGCAACACTTCCATACAACAGCCAGTGCTCATCACATTGGCACTGGGTTTTTTTCATGAAGGTCTTTGGGCAGGGCTCCTAGCAAAAGCTGCCAGGCCACTTCTCCTAACAGCTTTGATAATTGCATTTAGGAGAAACACTTATTCTTAAGCGGTATGTCGAAGAGCTGAAATTCTCTTTATGAAGGTCTCAGGGGCAGGCTCCTGCCCCTCGCCTCTCACTGACAGACCTCTTCTTTCCCCATCCTGCAAATCAGCGTCACTGCCCAGAAGAGATCCTGCAACACTGCCACCTGTGTGACCCATCGGCTGGCAGGCTTGCTGAGCAGATCTGGAGGTGTTGTGAAGAACAACTTTGTGCCCACCAACGTGGGCTCCGAAGCCTTTGGCCGTCGCCGCAGGGACCTTCATGCCTGAGCAGCTCAGTGACTCCAGGAAGAAGGTGACTGCCCTTTTCCGTTGGGTCGGAGGGGAGGGGATTTGGGGGTTATGAGCCACATTATGAAACCCACTGGACCTGGGAAGGGTCTTCAAATCCCTTCTTTCCAATTCCATGCTTCCTTCTCAGTGGTGAGATTCTTCCACAACTCAGCCTGAAATCAGAGCGTTGACACAGGCTGCAGACATGCAGCGTCATCTCTCTGAGAAGAGAAATGAGAAATAAAATGCTTGCCAAATGATAATTGCTTTTTTTTCCATCATCTGCCTTAAAAGCCTGTCTACATCTCATACCTATAGGTTGTAAATGCTGTTTTCCTGTACATTTGTGTTCTTTTTATAATAATTGTGGTTGTTTCCTTCTTGTCCTTCTTATTTGCCAATGTCTCCTTCTTCTCCTTCTCTACTTCCTCTTCCTTCTTACTTCTTTGTCTTCTTTTTTTATTTTATTTTTTTCCCATCTCAGGTCACCATGAAGCTGAACTCACCACTTCTGTTAATTTCTGTTGACAACACTTGGTGGGAAGGCCCCATGGAAGATATACATGTTTGCATCCCAATAGATACTGAAAAAAGCACCTTTGTCACTTACAAGGAATGAAAGTGAATGCAAAATAAGCTAATTCCATATGTATTGTGTATCCTTTTTATATTTGACTCTGTGTGTGTCAGTGTGGTGGTGGCATCTATCGTTGGCTTATCTGGTAGCAAACTGGTTCTTTGAGAGCTATCCTGTTGATCACAGCAGCTCTGCAAACCTTAGGGGGACAATAAGTCATTGTCTTTGTGGCCTCTGGGGACATGTGGTAATGGTGATGCTTTGCCTTGTTGTCTAAGAACATGACTGTAGACTTTATTTAAGGAAATCTCAATGTTGTATCATTTGTGAACTTCATCAAGATTAAAAACATATTTTGGATACATGTGTTTTGAGACCCTGGTGATTCATTTCAACTTGTTTCCCTATGTAATAATAATAACACTAACAGTTGACATGTTTTGAGTGCTTACTCAAATTGGGACAGTTGATATTCTAAGACAGTGTTTTATACGTATTAATTCATTTAATCTTTATGACAACTCCACAAAGGAGATACCATTGGTATTTCCATGTTGCCTCTGAAGAAACAGAGGCCTGGAGAAGTGAAGTCCAAGGTCACAGAGATAGACAATAGTAGACTCAGGCATTGGTTTCCAGAGCCTACAGTTGAAACCACTGCATTATATGCTTCTTGACAATGGCTTCTGATGAGTTCCAGAGACCTGTGAGCCGTTCTTTGACCTAACTGCCTCACATGGCAGACCCTCAGATTTTGAAGACAAATGGACCGTGTTAAAACATACAAACAACCTAGTCTTTATATAATAAAATGGATCCCTTTTACCCATTGCTTGGTGCTACATGTTGGAAAGTTTGTGTGCCCTCCCTCCATCCGCACCCTGCCTAGCCAAAAAATTGTATATTGAAACCTAAGCCCCAAAGTGATGGTCTTGGGAGGTGGGAACTTGGGGAGGTGATTAGGTCATAAGGGTCATCCCCTCCTGAATGGGACCAGTGCCCTTTCAAATAAGGGTGGAGAGAATTCCCTTGCTGCTTTTGCCATGTGGGGCCACAGTGAGAAGAACTGCTGTGAGTGAGGAAAGGGGCCCCCACCAGGTGTGAATCTGCTGGCGCCTTGAACTTGAATTTCCCAGCCTTTAGAACTGAGAAGTAAATATTTGTTGTTTATAAGCCACCTGGTCTGTGGCATTTTGTTACAGCCGTCCCAGCAGACTAATGAAGACACTTGGCTTCAACACATGATCCTTTTATGGTCAATGTTATTACACCTATGTGCCATCTCTTACACCGCCCAGGTGTATTGTAACATCTATAGATCCATAAATATTTCCCCGTATATGGGAGGGACGTTTAAACATAACCACAGTCCCATTTAACAACTAAAGTAAATTAACATTAATTTCTTAATTCCTTCATCTCACATCCAGTCATGGTTCAAATTCCTCCATTATCTTATATATGTGTATGTTTGGTGTCTGTATAAAGTCAGGGCTCAGATTAGGTCTCCACATTGCTGCTGGTTTATATGTTTTTTGTTTTTGCTGGTTTATATGTTTTAAGGCTCTTCTAATCTAGATGTTGCCCTCCATTATTTTTTTTTTCCCTTTTGCAATGTATTTGTTGGAGGAACTAAGTTATTTGTCCACTGGGGTTCTCCACACGTTGAATTCTGATGACTACATTTCTTTTTTTTTTTTTTAAGTTTATTTATTTATTTTGAGAGAGAGAGAGAGAGAAAACAGGGAAGGAGCAGAGAGAGAAGGAGAGAGGGAATCCCAAGTAGGCTTTGTGCTGTCAGTGAAGAGTTCAGTGTGGGGCTTGATCCTACTATCTGTGAGATCATGAACTGAGCTGAAATCAAGAGTTTGACACTTAACGGACTGAGCCACTCAGGCACCCCTTGATGACCACATTTCTATGGTGAGATTTAACGTGTTTCTTTATCTGCTTTATTTGTTGTGAATCAGTGAATGAGGAGAAAGAGAAGTTGGAAGCAAGGTCTGAGAAGTAATGAGGAGGGAAGATCATATCATGTAGGACCTTGTAGGGCATAGGAAAGACGTTGGTTTCCTATCAACGTTTAGTCAGTAAAACAGAAACCACATCAATAATTTTAATGGAAAGAATATAAGAAACTGACCAAGTAGGGGCACCTGGGTGGCTCAGTTGGCTAAGTAAAAAAGTGTCTGACTCTCGGTTTCAGCTCAGGTCATGATCTCATGGTTCTGTGAGTCTCAGCCCTGTGTTGGACTCTGCACTGACAGTGCAGAGCCTACTTGGGATTCTCTCTCTCTCTCCCTCTCTCTCTACCCATCCCCTCTTACACTGTCTCTGTCTCTCTCAAAACAAATAAATACATTTAAAAAATGGAAAAAAAAAGAAACTAAGTAGGGTTTAGAAAAGATGAAAGAGAACAAGAGTTAGTGCAGAGATAGAAAGTGAAGGAGGCAGCTACCATCCTCAGGGCTGGGGGAACAAAGATAAGAAGAGGTCAGGCACTGACAATCTAGAACCTTGGAGAAGGATGCTCAGACCACTGAGAAGAGAGGTGGGCAGATGTGGGATCTTTGAAAGGGTGCGACAAAACTGTTGGAGGAGTATGGGAAAACGGAACCAAACTGGAAATTTGGAAACGTCTTCTCTGCCAGACCACTGGATGAAGGAAAATGCAGCTTGCAGAGTCCCAGCTCCAGCGTCTCTTTAATTTAAGCATAACGTTTTAAATTTGCACAAAGAAACTCCATTCTGTGCACAGTTCTGTGAACTTTCACAAATACATTGACTTGTGTCATCACCTCAATAGATACAAAAGTTTCATTGCTCCTCAAAAGTCTGCCATGCTTCTCCTTTGCAGTCAATTGCACAGCCGCTCACCCCTGGAGACAACTGTTATGTCTGTCTGTATAGTGTATTTTTTATATTTTAAAATTAAGATATAACTGACACATAACATTGTATTACTTTTATGTGCACGACATAATAATCTGATATTTGTAGATATTGTGAAATGGTCACCACACTAACTCGAGTTAGCATCCATCACTACACATTGTTACGATTATTTTTTCTTGTGATGAGCAAGACCTTTTAAGATCTACTCTCTTAGCTACCTTCAAATACGCAGTACCATAGTATTAACTATAGTAATCAGGCTGTACATTACATCCCCAGGACTTATTTAGCTTATAACTGGAAGTTAGTACCTTTTGATTCCCTTCACTAAATTTGCCAACCTCCCCCATCCCCCACCTCTGCCAACTGCCAATCTGCTTTGTTTCTGAATTTGGTGTTTGTTTTTGTTTTTGTTCTCAATTCCACATATAAGTGAGATCATCCACTATTTGTCTTTCTCTTTCTGACTTATTTCACTTAGTGTAATACCCTCAAGGTCTACCCATGTTGTAACAAGTGGCAGGATTTCCTTCTTTTTTTTGGTGAATAAAATTCCATTACACCTATATCTATATATTTCTCTCTCTGTATATATACATGACATGCGTGTGTGTGTGTGTGTGTGTGTGTGTGTGTGTGTGTGTGTATCACATTTTCTTTGCCCTTCATCTCTCCATGGACATTTATTTCATTTCCATGTCTTGTGTATTGTAAATAATGCTGCAATGAACATGGGGGTGCAGAAACCATTTTGAGATAATGATTTCATTTCCTTCAGGTAAATACTCAAAAGTGTAATTGCTAGATCATATGGTAATTCTATTTTTACTTTTCGAGGAACCTCCATACTGTTTTCCATTGTGGATATACCAATTTACATTCCCAAAAACAGTGCACAAGGGTTCCTTTTCTCTACATCATTGCCAACATTTGCTATTTCTTATCTTTTTGATAATAGCCATTCTAAGAGTGGTGACATAATATCTCATCATGGTTGTGAATTGCATTTCTCTAGTGATTAGTAACGTTGAGCACCTTTTCATGTTCCCGTTGTCCATTTGTATGTCTTCTTTGGAAAATGTCTATTCATATCCCTTTGCCTTCTCCAGAATATCAAATAAATGAAGTCAGTATATAGCTTTGAGTCTTTTACTTAGCATAATGCATTTGAGATTTATCCATGTTGTTGCATGTATGAATAATTTGTTTCCTTTTATTGCTGGGCAGTATTACATTGTAGGCATGTACTATGGTTGCTTCATTTATCCCTTGAAGGATACTTGGATTGTTTCCAGTATTTGGAATTTATGAATTTAGCTGCTATAAATTTCTGTGTATAGATTTTTGAGTGAAAGTAAGTGTAGTGGGCTGGATGCCCCCCCAAATATGTCCATGTTCTGATCCCCAGAATATATGAATGTTACCTTTTTTGGGAAAAGGGTCTTTGGTGATATAATTTACAAGGATCTGAAAATGAGGTCAGCTTGGATTGTATAAGTGGGTGTTAAATCCAGTGATATAGTCTTATAAGAGATACACAGAGAAGATACACACAGAGCAGAAGGTGACGAGAAGACAAAAGGCAGAGAGTCACAAGCTGAGGAAGCTAAGTTAACCAGCAACCATCAGAAGCTATAAGAGGCATGGAGTGGATATTCCCCTAGGGTCTCTGGAGGGAGGAGAGCCCTGCTGTCACATAGATTTTGTACTTCTGGCCTCCAGAATGAAAGAATAAGTTTCTGCTCTTTGAAGCCACCGAGTTTGTGGTAATTTGTTATAGTATCCCTAGGAAACTAATGATTTTTTATTTCTTTTAGGTAAATACCTTGGAATGGGATTGCTGTCATTTGGCAAGTATATACATATATTTTTTTTTCCTTAAAAAGTCTTTTATTTTCAATTTATTGTATTTTTTTAATTTAAATTCAAGTTAGTTAACATATAGTGTAGTATTGGTTTCGGGAGTAGAACCCAGTGATTCATCACTTATGACACCCAGTGCTCATCCCAACAAGTGCCCTCCTTAATGCCCATTGTTTAGCCCATCCCCCACCCAACACCCCTCCAGAGACTCTCTGTTTGTTCTCTGTATTTAAGAGTCTCTTGTGTTTTGCTTTCTTCTATGTTTTTTTATCTTACTTTTCCTTTCTTTCCCCTATGTTCATATGTTGTGTTTTTTAAATTCCACATAGGAGTGAAATATATTTGTCTTTCCCTGACTGACTTACTTCACTTAGCATAATACACTCTAGTTCCATCCATGTTGCAAATGGCAAGATTCTATTCTTTTTGATCACTGAGTAATATAAAATATATATACAATGGAATATTACTTGGCGGTCTTTTATTTTTATAAATACCTTCTAATTTCTGTCCATATACATTTACATTCTTGATTATTGCTACCAAATAATCTACACATATCATGTATTCTGCTTATTATGTGTGCTGTAATAAACATAATGATATTGCTTAATCAAGTAAGAAAAACAAATTACAGAAAATTTGAAAAATCAAGACACAATGAAAGATTTCAATAGGTTTAATTCAACCACTGTGATTTTTTATTGCCTTCTTTATGTGTATATTTTACATAGTTCTGTACTGTATATATTATGCTGTATTTTTAAAATAAAGACTTTATTTTTTTAGGGCAGTTTTAGGTTTACAACAAAAATGAGAGGAAGGGACAGAGATTTCCAGATACCCCCTGCCCCCACACATGCATACCTTCTCCCATTATCAACATCACTCACCAGAATAGTATGTATATATGTATTGCCAAGGATGAACCTACATTGACACATCATAATCACCCAAAGTCCATAGTTTACCTCAGAGCTCACTCTGGTGTTGCACATTTACGGGTTTGGGGAATAATGACACCTCTCCATCATTATAACCATGAGGAGTATTTCACTGCCCTAAAGATTTTCCCATGCTCTGCCTGTTCATCATTCCCCTGGCAACCCCTGATCTTTTCATTGTTTCCATGGTTTCACCTTTTCCAGAAAGTCACAAAGTTGGAATCATACGATATGTAGCCTTTTCAGATTGGCTTCTTTCACTTAGTAATATGCATTTAACGTTCCTCCATGTTTTTTCATTTGGGTTTAGCATGGAATAACAGTCCATTTATTTATTCATTCACCCATTTTTTTTTAAATCGTTTTTATTTCTCTGCTAATCATAGCTATCTTTTCCTTGATTTTAAGAGTGTTCACTATTACCTCACACAGCATGCTGTTGCACGGGCTGGGTTTGTGGCACTTGAGTTACCCTTGGGCAAAGTGTCAAGAGAAAAGCGAGGAAGAGGAAAAAGAACCCCCGCCCCCCCCCCCCCCCCAACAGATTTTGGCACTCAAAGATCCACTTTTACGGTGCCTTGTCAAAGATACAGGTTTTAGCTGCCTGCACTGCCACTGCATTTTGGATGTGGAGTGTGGACGCTGGGGCTGGCACTGGAACAGAGCTGGGAGCAAAAAGGAAAATAAAAAATAAGGGAAAATCTAGATTGAAGGGGCTCTGGCCAGAAAGAGGGGGATTCTCTCAGAGTTTTGTTTTCTGTGCTCGCTGCACAATTCCACGATGGAGACAACCCTTGGGCTAAATGTAAAAGAGAAAAGAGGGGGAAGAAAAACCCCAGAGAACTTACTGGCGTTTTTGCCATTCTTTTGCCCTCCCTCCCCAATAACGTACCTGCCACTGATTGCTTTTCTTTTTAATTTGTTTTCAAGTGTATTTCTTTATTTTGAGAGAGAGAGAGAGAGAGAGAGAGAGAGAGAGCAGGGGAGGGGCAGAGACAGAGGGAGAGAGAGAACCATAGGCAGGCTCTGCACTGTCAGCACAGAGCCCAATGTGGGGCTCGAGCTCACGAACTGTGAGATCATGACTTGAGCCAAAACCAAGAGTCAGACACTTAACTGACTCAGCCACCCAGGTGTCCCTGCTACTAATTTTAAGAGCTCTCAGGTAGATTCTTTTTGTATTCTGTCTGGAGGTTTTAGTTGCAATTAGTGTGAGAGGCAGGTTGTAGTGGCTGACTCCATCTTGGCCAGCATATTTATTGACCATAATGCAATTAAGATAATAATAATAATAATAATAATAATAATAATAATTTTGCATAGCATTTTATTATTATTATATTTCAATACTTGGAAATTATGTAAGATTTTATTTTATTATTTTAAAAAATGCTTATTTATTTATTTTTGAGAGAAAGCACGCGCAGGCAAGGGGCAGTGAGAGAGGGAGAGGCAGGGAATGCTAAGCAGGCTCCATGTTGTCAAGCCCAGAGCTTGACACGGGTCAGACTAACAAACTGAGCAAAAATCAAGAGTCAGATGCTGAACTGACTGAGCCATCTAGGCGCCCCTTATGTAAGATTTTAAAACAAGCCAGAAATCAAAGAAGAAATCATAATGGAAAATTTTAAATTTAAAATATCTAGAACTGAATGATAATACCTCACATCAGAATTTGAAGATGTAGTGAAAGCGGTAACTTTAGAAAATTTTATAGCCCTATATAATAATGTCAGAAAAGAAAAATAGGGGTGGCCAAGATGCCTCTGGCTACGGATGAGGGGGCAACCTCCCCACAAACCCTGCCCCATACAGAGCCGCGTCTTCCAGGAAGCCTTCCCAGACTGACAAAGGACTTGCCTTTTTTCATCTGCCCCCCACGACACCCTTTGTGGATGAGGAGGTGGGCGGGGGGAACTCATTTTCTCACAGGGGACACGACTAAACCCAGAGAAGTTTGCCCCCCTCACCTGCACCAGTGGGGCAGATGTGGGAGTGGGATCAGGCCTGACTCTGGCCGGGCGGGATGCCACGGCCTTGGTGTGGATGGGGCAGCAGCTCAGGTGCAGGAGCCCAGGGAGCTAGCGGGGGGGGGGGGGGGGGGGGGGGGGGGGGGGGGGGGGGGGGGGGGCGGGGGGGGGGCAATGCCTCCGGCCTGACCAGCGCCCAGGGCCTGGCATCCACCCACCCGCTCTGCCCCACCTACCTCCAAGGCGAGGGCAGTCCCTGCTTCCCTCCAGAGAAGGGGCACCGCGTCCCCTCCTGGCTCACCGCCCCATCCCCTGTGCCTCAGGGTGTTGGGGTGCTGATGGGGTGTCCCCCGGGGTCTCCCAGACTCGCCTCCTGCCTCTGCTTACTCACGACCTCTGAGGCTGGTGGGATGAGGGCTGGGGCTGGTCATCCAGGCAGGGGTGTGGGGGGAGGTGCTGGGGCCAAATTTAACAAAAAAAAAAAAAAGAAAAAAAAAGAAAAGAAAAATAGGTAAAATCATTTTATTTTTTAAATTGATCTATTTTAGTATTTTTTTTAGTTTCTATTTAACTTATTTCTTTTTGAAAAATTTTTTAGTGTTCGTTTATTTTTGAGAGAGAGAAAGGCAAAGTGTGAGCGGGGGAGGGGCAGAGAGAGAAGGAGACACAGAACTCAAAGCAGGTTCCAGGCTCTGAGCTGTTAGCACAGAACCCGACGTGGGGCCTGAACTCACTAACTATGAGATCATGACCTGAGCCAAAGTGGGACACTCAACCAAATGAGCCACCCAGGTGCCCCACTATATAATTTACTTCTGTTCAATCCTTGTCATTTCCTTCCTTCTGATGGTTTTGGGTTTTGTTTGTTCTTTTTCTAGCTTCCTGTAGGTGTAAGGTCAGGTTGTTTATTTGAGATTTTCTTGCTTCTTGAGGTACTTGTATTGCTATAAACTTCCCTCTTGTGACTGCTTTTGCCGCACCTCAAAGATTTTGGACCATTGTATTTTCATTTCCATTTGTTTCCATGTAATTTTTATTTCTTTGATTTTTTGGTTGATCCATTCATTGTTTAGTAGCATGTGATATAACCTCCATGTATTTGTGCTCTTTCCAGATTTTTTCTTGTGGTTGATTTCTAGTTTCATAGTATTGTGGTCAGAAAAGATGCGTAGTAGGACTTCAGTCTTTGCGAATTTGTTGAGACTTGTTTTGTGGCCTAATGTGTGATCTATTCTGGAAAATGTTCCATGTGCACTTGAAAAGAATATGTATTACCCTGGCTTAGGAGGGAATGTTCTGAATATATCATTCAAATCCATATAGTCCAGTGTATCATTCAAAGCCACTCTTTCCTTGTTGATTTTCTATTTGGATGATCTTAAGTGAGCTGTTAAAGTCCCATATTATTCTTTTTTTTATTTTCTGTGTTTGTAGTTTCTTTTACTTTTTTTTAATCATTTAATTTATTTTTTAAATTTATATCCAAGTTAGTTAGCATATAGTGCAACAATGATTTCAGGAGTAGATTCCTTAATGCCCCTTACCCATTTAGCCCATCCTCCCCCCCCCCCCCATAACCCTCTGTTTGTTCTCCATATTTAAGAGTCTCTTATGTTTTGTCCCCCTCCCTGTTTTTATATTATTTTTGCTTCCCTTCCCTTATGTTCATCTGTTTTGTATTTAAAGTTCTCATATGAGTGAAGTCATATATTTGTCTTTCTCTGACTGACTAATTTCGCTTAGCATAATACCCTCTAGTTCTTTCCACATAGTTGCAAATGGCAAGATTTCATTCTTTTTGTTTGCTGAGTAATACTCCATTGTATATATATCTTTATCCATTCATCCATCGATGGACATTTGGGCTCTTTCCATACTTTGGCTACTGTTGATAGTGCTGCTATAAACATTGGGGTGCATGTTTACAGGTGCTTCGAAACAGCACACCTGTATCCCTTGGATAAATACCTAGTAGTGCAATTGCTGGGTTGTAGGTTAGTTCTATTTTTAATTTTTTGAGGAACCTCCATACTGTTTTCCAGAGTGGCTGCACCAGTTTGCATTCCCACGAGCAGTGCAAAAGAGATCCTCTTTCTCCGCATCCTCGCCAACATCTGTTGTTGCCCGAGTTGTTAATGTTAGCCATTCTGACAGGTGTCAGGTGGTATCTCATTGTGGTTTTGATTTGTATTTCCCTGATGATGAGCGATGTTGAGCATTTTTTCATGTGTCTGTTGGCCATCTGGATGTCTTCTTTGGAGAAGTGTCTATTCATGTCTTTTGCCCGTTTCTTCACTGGATTACTTGTTTTTTGGGTGTTGAGTTTGATAAGTTCTTTATAGATTTTGGATACCAACCCTTTATCTGATAGGTCATTTGAAAACATCTTCTCCCATTCCACTGGTTGCCTTTTAGTTTTGCGGACTGTTTCCTTCACTGTGCAGAAGCTTTTTATTTTGATGAGGTCCCAATAGTTCATTTTTCCTTTGTTTCCCTTGCCTCCAGAGACATGTTGAGTAAGAAGTTGCTGTGGCCAAAGTCAAAGAGATTTTTGCCTGCTTTCGCCTTGAGGATTTTGATAGCTTCCTTACATTTAGGTCTTTCATCCATTTTGAGTTTATTTTTGTGTATGGTATAAGAAAGTGGTCCAGGTTCATTCTACTGCATGTTGCTGTCCAGTTTTCTGAACACCACTTGCTGAAGGGACTGTCTTTATTCCATTGGATATTCTTTCCTGCTTTGTCAAAGATTACTTGGCCATATGTTTGTGGGCCCATTTCTCTTTTCTGTTCTCTGTGGGTTCTCTGTTCTGTTCCATTGATATGAGTGTGGGGTTTTTTTTTGTTTGTTTTTTTTTTGTGTGTATCAGTGCTATACTGTCTTGATGATTACAGCTTTGTAATACAGCTTGAAGTCTGGGATTATGATGCCTCCAACTTTGGTTTCCTTTTTCAAGATTGCTTTGGCTATTTGGAGTCTTTTCTGGTTCCATACAAATTTTAGGATTGTTTGTTCTAGCTCTGTGAAGAATGCTGGTGTTACTTTGATAGCGATTGCGTTGAATATGTAGATTGCTTTGAGTAGTATTGACATTTTAACAATACTTGTTTTTCCTATCCAGGAGCATGGAATATTTTTCCATTTTTTTGTGTCTTCTTCGATTTCTTTCATAAGCTTTCTACAGTTTTCAGTGTATAGATTTTTCACCTCTTTGGTTAGATTTATTCCTAGGTATTTTATGTTTTTAGTGCAATTGTAAGTGGGATCAATTCCTTGATTTCTCGTTCTGTTGTTTCATTATTTGTGTATAGGAATGCAACCAATTTCTGTGCACTGATTTTATATCCTGCAACTTTGCTGAATTCATGGATCAGTTCTAACAGGTTTTTTTGTGGAATATTTTGGGTTTTCCATATAAAGTATCATGTCATCTGGCAAGAGTGAAAGTTTGACCTCCTTCTGGCTGATTTGGACTTTTATTTCTTTGTGTTGTCTGATTGCTGAGGCTAAGACTTCCAATACTATGTTGAATAACAGTGGCGAGAGTGGACATTCCTGTCTTGTTCCTGATCTTAGGGGGAAAGCTCTCAGTTTTTCCCCATTGAGGATGACATTAGCGTTGGGTCTTTCATACATGGCTTTTATGATCTCAAGGTATGATCCTTCTATCCCTACTTTCTTAAGGGTTCTTAACAAGAAAGGATGCTGTATTTTGTCAGATGCTTTCTCTGCATCTATTGAGAGGATCATATGGTTCTTGTCCTTTCTTTTATTGATGTGATAAATCACATTTTTTGTGGATATTGAACCAGCCCTGAATCCCAGGTATAAATCCCACTTGATCATGGTGAATATTTTTTTTAATGTATTGTTGGGTCCAGTTGGCTAATACCTTATTGAGGATTTTTGCATCCATGTTCATCAGGGAAATTGGCCTATAGTTCTCCTTTTTAGTGGGGTCTTTGTTTGGTTTTGGAATCCAGGTAATGCTGGCTTCATAGAAAGAATTTGGAATTTCTCCTTCCATTTCTATGTTTTGGAACAGCTTCAAGAGAATAGGTGTTAACTTTTCTTTGAATGTTTGGTAGAATTCCCCTGGAAAGCCATTTGGTCTGGTTGTTGAAAGGAGCTTGATAAATTCGGGAAAAAAGGGGGGAAAAAGGGAAAACATTTGAAAATTTGTAAAAATGAATACAATGAAAAAGAATAAAATGAAATGATGGAAGTAAAATAGAATTTGAAAAATTCACAAAAAAAAATATAGTAGAAAAAATTAAAGAAAAATATTTAATAAAAATTGAAAAAAAGAAATTTTTTCTCTTTCTGTATTCAGGAAAAGGAAACAAAAAAGAAAAAGAAATTGAATCAATGGACCAGTGAAAGACTGAAATACGATTGAAATTACATCATTTTCCCCAGAAGTCAAACTATGAAGCACTTTATAGTCCATAAACTAAGCAGGCAGAGAGACTTGTGGTGTTTCTGAAGAGTGAGGTTGGCCCAGTTGGGTGGGGCTTAGTGTAACAGCTCTGTTCACTAGGTGGCGTTGCTTAGCTTACTGGGGTGGATTGCTGTGACACTTGTAGGTGTATATGCACATGCGCGGGAGAGGTAAAAATGGCGTTACCCAGCTACCTAGTCTCTAGTATCAGAACTGTGTTCTCCCCCATCAGCAATTGCACATCCCTCTTTTGTCTCTGGCTTCTGTACACTCCCCGCTTTTGCACTGTCCCTGACCAAACCGTCAGGTTGCCAGGCGGCACCTCCGTCCTGAGTTTTATCTGAAATGCGGCAGTGTTTCTCGACCCCTCACTTCCGAGGGACTGTGGCTTTGATCCGTTTTGACCCTCTGCGGGAGGGTCTCACCCAGGAATGGCTGGGTGCCAGCTCGCCCCCTGGAACGTTCGGGAGACCTCGCTGTTGCCGATGCCCAGAGACTGCAGCTGGGTGCCAGCCCGCCCCAGAAGAAGTTCACACGATCATGTAGCAGCAGCGTTTCAGGGATTACGGAAAATCACAACACACATCTGGTGCCGGGCTTCCCCCTTATTGTCCTTGTTCCAGCACCAGTAAATGTGGTTGTTCTCCAGAGTCCAGTGGGACCTGTGGCCTGGGGACCCTCGGGACCTTACTTTGCTCCTGGGGATTCACCCTTCTCACCAGAGCACCGCCAGGTATGGAGCTGCAGAGTTTCAGACTCTGCATTCCCCCTGTTTATAGAGTCTTAATGGAATTTAAACCCTCTTCTTTCTCTTTTCTCCCTTTTTGGTTGAGTCCCTTGTGGCTGTTTCCACTCTTCCACTTTCTCTCCAGCCACTTGGGGGGGTGCTTTTCCTGTACTCCGCCCCCCCCCCCCCCACCTTCATCCTCTCTCCACAAGCAAGAACAGCTCCCTGCCCTCTGTGGCTTCTCTCTCCCCCAGTCTACCTCTCTGCACCGCATACCTGCTGAATTCTGTGGTTCAGGTTGTGCAGATTGTTGTGTTAATCCTCAAATCGGTTTTCTAGGTGTGCAGGATGGTTTAGTGTTGATCTGGCTGCATTTCATGGACACCAGATGCAAAACAACTTCCATGCTGTTCCACCATCTTGGCTCCTCCCTCCTCCCATACTACTATTGTATTACTGTCAATTAGTTCCTTTATGTTTGTTATTAATTGTTTTATGTATTTGGGTGCTTTCATGTTGGGTGCATACATATTTACAATTGTTATGTCTTGTTAGATTGTCCCCTTTATGATTATATTTCTTTGTTTCTTATTACAGTCTGTGTTTTAAAGTCTATTTTGTCCGATATAAGTATTGCCACTCCAACTTTCTTTTGACATCCATTTGCGTGATACAAGTTTCTTCATCCCCTCACTTTTAATCTGCAGGTGTCTTTAGGTCTGAAAAGAGTCTCTTGTAGGCAGCATATAGATGGCTCTTGTTTTTTTATCCACTCTTTCACCCTAGGCCTTTTGATTGGACTGTTTAGTTCATTTACATTCAAAGTTATTATTGATAGGTATGCGTTTATTGCCATTTTATTACTTGTTTTGTGGTTGTTTTTGTAACGAACCAAATTTTGAATTTTCAATTGCACACCTAAATTGAGGTGTTCAATTTGAGAAATAAGAAAAGAAAAATGGAGAAAACTGAAAGAATTTGAAAAGGAGATAATAAAACAGACGTTGATTATCTATAAGATGAGGATTAAACAAAGAGGATCAGCAAAGGCAAAACTTTGTTATTTGAAGACTAATGAAATTGGAAAACCTCTAGTGAGGTTGATCAGGAAAAAAAGAGAGCAGACACAAAGAATATCAAGACTAAAACAGAGAACTTGCCCATAGATACAGCAGAGATGAAATGATAGTAAAAGAATACTACCACTATATGCCAAGAAGTTTTATAATGTAGATGAAATGGGTAAATTTCTAGAAAATATAAAGGCCCTAAAACTCACTTGAGTAGGAATGGAAATCCTGAATAGGTATATAACTGTAATATATTGAATCAGTTTTGTAAAATCATCACAATGACAGTATAGTATTGTTGGAATTATAGATAAATTCTCCCAAATATTCATGGAACCAATTCCACTTATATACAGAATTTCCCCCAAAATAAAAAAGAGGAACTACTACCTAATTCATTTTAGGAGGCTAGTGTGACAAACATAATAAGGCCAGAAAATAAGTTTATGAGAAAGAAAAAAATTCAGTTCCATTTCACTCATGAACGTAGACGCAACTATCCTAGACAAAATGATGGCAAACAAAATATAACAGTATACATAAAACAATGCATCATGACCAGTAATTGCTTGTTCCTCAAACATAAGAGTGGTCTGACATTTGAAAATCCATTAATCCATAAAAAATTAATAAATTTAGTAATATTATGATTAGCTCAGTAGATAAAATGGTCTGAGAAAACCTCAGAGTAATCATGCAATGGAGAGGAAAAATCTGTTTGTTTGTTTTTTTGGTTTTTTTTTTAGTTTTATTTATTTATTTTGAGAGAGAGAGAATGCAAGCTGGGGAGGAGCAGAGAAAGAGAGAGAGAGACAGAATCTCAAGCAGGCTCTGCACTACCAACTGTGGAGCCCTATGTGGGTCTCGAACCCACAAACTGTGATATCATTACCTGAGCCCAAATCAAGAGTCAGACAGACACTGAACCGAGTGAGCCAACCAGGCACCCCTGGAAAGGAACATTCTTAACCTTATTATAAGTATCTATCAAGATCTGCAACAATTAATCAATCTTAGGGAATAAACATTAGAAACAATCCCTTTACAATTAGGTAAAAAGTAAAGAAGTCAACTATCATTGCTTCTATTCAGCAATTTACACCAGGTTCTAGCTAGTTCACTAAAATAAGAAAGAGAAAAGAAGGTTTAAAGGTAAAGGGAAAAAGTTTTCATAATTTTATATACTGAATTTCCCAAATAGTATACAAATAAAATTATTAGAATTAAATAAGAATATTTATAAAATGGCTAGCTATGAGATCAATAAACCTTAAATAGACTGATTTATAGTAAATGCATTTGAAACTCTAATAAATAAGAGATACCAATGACAATAGCAAAAAAATATATATGTATATAAAGGGGCGCCTGTGTGGCTCAGTCAGTTAAGTGTCCGACTTCACCTCAGGTCATGATCTGACAGTGTGTGAGTTCGAGCCCCACATTGGGCTCTCTGCTGTCGGCACAGAGCCTGTTTCAGATCCTCTATTCCCCTCTCTCTCTGCCCCTTCCTGCTTGTTCTCTCTAAACAAACAAACAAACAAACAAACAAACTAAAAAATATAAAAAGAATATAGGGATAAATTAATATGTGTTGGGAAATCATCAGACTTTTACTGAGAGACACTAAAAAATAAATAATAGGAGAAACATGCTACATGCATGACTGAAAAAACTCAGTATTTGAAAGGTGTCAAATATTTCCTAATTAAACTCAATGCAAATTCAATACATATCTCAGTAGGGTTTTCCTTAGACTCTGGCAAGTTGATTCTAAAATTATTTAGAAAAGAAAATGATGGGGCACCTGGGTGGCTCAGTCGGTTGAGCATCTGACTCTTGATTTTGGCTCAGGTCATAATCCCAGTGTTGTGGAATCAAGCCCTGCATTTGGCTCCGCCCTGAGCATGGAGTCTGCTTGAGATCCACCCCCCTGCCTTTCTCCCCCACCCACATGTGTACTCTCTCTTCCTCTCAATATAAGGAAAAAGGAAAGGAAACGGTTAAGAACAGGCAAATGCTTCTGAAAAATAATAAAATTTTTGGAGGATTGCTTGCCCTATAAACCTATAGTCATTAAGATAAAGAAGTATTGATTCAGCAATTAGCCAATGGAAAATCATCAAGATCCCAGAAATAGAGCCATGTATATGTAAAAGTTTGGCCTATGACAGAGGAACTACTCAACAAATGGTGTTTGGGAGGTTGGTTATGCCTGTGGGGAGAAAAAATGAACTTGGATCCTATCTCACACCTTGAAAAATATCAATTCAAGATGGGTTAAAGATTCTACTGTGAAATGCTGATATTTAGAACTTTTAGGAGAAAATATAAGAGTAAAGAAGTCATCTTAACCTCAACAGTGTTAACCATAGAAGAAAAAGTCAATAAATTAAAAAACTTGTTTTTTTTAAAAGGATGCAATAAAGAGATTGAAAAAACAATTGGCAAACTAGTAGAGGTATTTGCAACACATATAGTCAATAAAGGATAACATTGTATTCCTATTTATAGAGATTATCTGCCTATCTATCATCTATCGATCGATCTGCCTACCAACCTACCTACCTACCTACCTACCATCATATATAGTAGATATGAGGGAAACAGGCCTTCTCTTACAAAGTAAAAGTATCTTCCAGCAAGGGAAAAACAGCCTCTGACCTGGATATGGGAGACTTTATTTCTGAGGTATAGGAGCCTCAATAGAGGAGTAGAGATTTAAAATATTTAAATCTTCTTGAACCTATTCAAATATCTCCTTTCAAAAATCTCAGGAGTATCTTCGTTTCTGATTAATGTCTTAATTTCATGTGAGAAACCTGGTGATCATTTGATATAATTCCATAAAGGCAGGCTCAAACTTCAAGTTTGGATTTTGGTCATCGTGGCCCTACAACTGATAAGTTTCTTTAGCACTATCGTGGAAAGTCCTGAGCTTGAGAATGTTGGGATTTTTAGGGACACAAGCATCCACCTCCACCCTGAGGTCCTTGGATTCTCCAAATATTTACACTTTATGGGAACTTGATTCCAGGTAATCAGTTTTTTACTGCATGTCATAGTTGCTGGATCTCTGTTATGGAATACAATGGGCTTTTATGCTATTCACCATGTATCAGCTAAATAAATATCCTAAATTTCCCTATTATGAACATTTCCCTGAGTATCTGTCTCCTGCATTCCACTCACGGCATCAGTCTGTGTATCAACGAAAGTTCTTGGCTGCAAGCAATAGAAATGGACTTGGGTTCTGTCGTGCAGGAAAGCGGTATTTTTGGAAGAATATTGGAACCCCACTGAATTCTTGAATTCTCAGAACGTGGAGATGGCTTAGCTGAGTGGCTCTGGCTCAGGGTCTCTCATGAGGCTGTGGTCAAGGTGTCAAGCAGAGCTGCAGTCTCCAAAGACTTGAATGGGGCTGGAGGGTCTTCTTTAGCCTCACCCATGTGACAGTTGACAGGTTTCAATTTCTTGTCATGTTGGCTGACCGCTTCATAAGGTTGTTCATGTCCTGATTTACCCCAGAGCAATTAATTGGAGGAGGAAGATAGCTGGGTGGGGAGAGACAATGAGAGTGCAAGATGGAAGCTGCAGCGTCTCTTATATTTGAATTACTTCTGTGTATTCTGCTCATCACACAGACCAATCCAAGTACAATGTGGGGAGGAATGACACAAAGGCATGTATACTAGGAGCAGGACCATTGGGGGCCATCTTGGAGTCTTCCTACTACAATGGAAGTGGAGGACAAAGCTGGGAAACAGGAAGAAAATAGGGATGCTCTTGAGCGCCAGCCAGTAAAACTTCAGAAAATGTCACAAAGTGGGAACAGAGATCTTTATGTTGTTGCCACTGTGATAAATATGACCTTCAGTCATTCTACATTGTTGGGTCATTCACTGATGATTTAGAAACGTGAGAGATTTCTGAACCCACTGCATGTGCTTGCATCCCCACTGTGATGCGTTAAGGAGACATTCAGCTTCCATCCTGAGAAGCAATCACAACCCTCCACCAAGGCTACACATAACAAGGAATTCTTCAAACAGGAGGTCAGGGTACTGATAGGAAAGAACTGTTTAAAGCTAGATGTCTCCCCTCCCACTCAAAAAAGACATTAGACACATTAGTCAATAGACAATATTCTATATAGTCATGTAGAGTTGAGGACTTCTAAGCGACTAACACAATCTATAGCTCTTATTGCCCTATGCTGAATAATTAGATATGGCAGCCACTGGAATTTGCAAATGTAACAAGTGTCTTTCAGAGTTTGTTTTGGGGAATAACAAGCCTTTCTAAATAATGGCATCCATCTGTGATTCTTCAGTTGCCACAGGTCCAAGTCTCTAGAAAGATAGTAGAAGTCATTATGTGTTGATCTGTTGCAGATAAAGAGACAACATTTCCAATGTTTGGTATGTCTTGTGTCAGGGAATGATATTCTACTTGTGTAACTTTTAATTCTTATCCAGTGAATATTGTGCATGAAGCTCACCTATAGGGATATGACAGTAGAGGATAAAGCCAGAGCCCTTCTGTAGGAGATAAGGTCTCTCCTATAGGGTAAGCTTATTCCTTGTTCCAGTTATTTGGGGGACAGGGCTGCTTCTCAGATAAAACTAGTAATAGGGAGAAGAGTCCCAAGTAACCGGAAAGGAATTGATCTTGTCTTTGGTCTTGATTTCAGGGAAGGGATGTTAGGATGGCTAGAAGGAAGTTCACTGATGATGGCTGTTAAGATGACCACTGGTAGACAGGGAGCTGAGAAGGCAGGGGCCCAGGGAAAGTGGGAAATCTTTTGAAGCTAGTTGATAGTAATTTCCCTAGTATGGAAGTAAAATGTTACCGGCCTTTGAGCCATGGGAATGAACTCCTTGTGGTAACCTCAGCCTTGACAGTAAAGCCAGACTTCCTATTCCCTCAGGTTTTATTTACCTGTTGTTCTCCATCTGGGTTCAATAAAATCTGTGAAAGTTCTGGACAGTCTCAGATGGCTGTCTAAAAAGAAGATCCTGTGCTCTGAATGAGCTGGAGAAGCCATATAGAGAGAAGACTTTTTTTTTTTTTTTTTTAAATGGGAAGCCATAGTCTACTTTCTCTTGATGAGTGGGGTATTTGCATTGGGAATGCAGAATGAGGAAGTAAAATTTAGTGAGAAGCATGAACATATACCATACCTTTCCATGTACAACTGAGGCCATGCCTGGAACCTCATCCCATCTGTGTGGGACTTCGCCAACCAGACTGTGGTCGAGTTCTGGTCCCTGTTGCTGCTTCCTTGAGATCCCAAACCTGAGCTGTTAACTACTGGACAAAGGATCTGAACTTCTTATCACTCAGATACCAAAATGATGAGCTAAAGGCCTAAAAAATTTTTAAGGATCCATGAAAAAGTTTGAGTTTTCCAAAGTGATTGACTTCAAAATATGAAAATTTAAAATAGGTTAAAAAATCATGTTTATTTAAATGTCTACATGTCCATTGGTCTACTTCAACTCAACTCTTGTGTAGTTGTATATAAATTATATTTAATGTGATATACAGGTACATTTTAATATGATGTAGGGTTAGGATGTCAACAATAAAAGTATAGAGGCCTAGGAGCATCTTAAAATACCGTCTCCCCCAGTCCCTCCCTCCGAACACGAAGCAGCCCCTTCTCCACCAGAGGGCGCACGAAGCAGGCACGTAAGGTTTACTTTGCCAGGACCCCCTCCAACCAGTCTATCCAGCTGGTCTCCCAGATTCACCTCTCATTCTTCCTGTCTCTGAGCCTTGGTTTTCTGATCTGTAAATTTGGAATAATGATTTCTTCGTCAACATCCTGATGAAGGCACTCAGGATTCTGAGGTGGTCCTTAGATGGTAGTCCTTAGAGAGGAAGGAGACTGGAAGTTTCTCCTTGTCTAGGGGTCTTGCCCAAGACAACTAGGGACTAAGAAAAGGGCAGCCATAATGAAGCCCATTTTGTTGCCTTCTTATTTCCCTCAAAGGACACTGGCTGGGGCAGAGATGGCAGAATGGTGGGAGTGGGGGCCATCAAGGGCATGAACTGGCATCCTGCATTCTGACACAGGACTGGTCTTCTTCCTGAGCCTGTCTTTTCTAAGATTTGTTATTTCAAAATTTTGTTGGAGCTCAGAGGACACATAGAGATCTCCTGGCTGGAGTTGGGGGAGTGGGTGAAGACAAAATTAAGGAGGTTTTATGAAGGAGTTAGTATCGAATTCAATGTGGAAGAGTTGGCAGGTTTTTTTTTTTAATTAAAAATTTTTTTAATTAAAAAAATTACCAAGAGGAGCCTAAGGAGACATGACAATTAAATGTAACATGGTATCCTGGATGGGATCCTACAACAGAAGAAGGCATTCAGTGAAATCTAAGGAAATATGAATAATATGGGATTTAGTTAATAATAATGTATCAATAATGGTTCGATAAGTGTAACAAATATGTCATACCAATGCAAGCTGTTAACAATAGGGGGAGCAAAGTACAGTCTTTGTACTATCCTTGAAATTTTTCTATACATTTAAAACTTTTAAAATTAAAGGTTTATTTTTAAAAATTCAATAACTTCTTTTTGTAATTATAAAATTGCAATAATATAGAAAATTTAGAAAATATAGGAAAGCCAAAAAATTAGAAGGGGTGTGTTTGTTAGTTATCTCATTATGTTATCTCTTATGGCAGGGAAATACACCATTAATAACTTGGTGTATATTCTTTCTTTTATATTCTATGTATATATTTATGAAATTGTATCCCACCAAGCTTACTTCTTTGAAACCAGCCGTTTTCAGTGTATATCTTTCTATACCATTACATATTCTTGTGCTGCATCATTTTTTAATGTCTATTTCACATTCCATTGAATAAATGTGCCAAATTTTATTTAATCAATCCCTTATATACATGTAAATTGTGTACTTTTATTTTTAGATAGATTTTTATTTTTGCAAAAATGCTGTGATAATCAGCTTTGGAGCTATATTTTGCAAAATATTCACATTTATTTCCTTAGAGGGAGGGTGCATGGACAATCTGAGATCATCTTTGATACCATTTTTTAATGTGATACCATTTTTTATCTAATGTGATATCTAATGTGATACCATTTTTTATCTTTTCTAGAAGTGGGATTGTAGAGTCAAAGAGTAAATTCACATCTAATTTTATTAGATATAGGCAATAGACCATTTTAAATTCCTGCCAGCCATGTGTGAGGGTTCTTGTGTTCCCTAGCCTCACCAGCTGGGTATGTTGTCAAATTTCTGGATGACCTGACACAGGGAGAGATAGAGCAACATAAACAACAGACAACAGAAACAGACATGGAGGGTAAAATATAGGAGGAGCAAATAGGAAGATAAATGCTAGCTCAATACAGGGAAAGACTTTCTAACAGTCAGAGCTATATAACGATGGCATGGGCTTCTCAGGATGTGATAGGCTCCCTGTCACTGAAAGTGTTCAAGAAGAGGTCAAATGACCATTCAACAGAATTTGGTGGAAAATATTTCACCAACTTGGCATCTGAACTAAGGGTCTTCAATGCCTGGAGAAAAACACACAACCATATTCATTGATTGCTTCATTTTAAATCTATGAATCCATGAGCATGAGCCTTAACTAGGTTTTTATTGCTGCCGGGAAGTCATATATATTTTAGTCCATTCACTTTCCCGTATACATCTAGATCATTTCTCATCTTCTCCTCAAAACCCAAACACTTCCTCCACCTTGCTTATTCTCAGCTCCTGACCTTGCTTCCTAGTTCATTGAGAAAATGACATCAGAAGAGACCCTTCATGGACTCCACCAAACTCCTATACACTGGTATCTGCTTCCTGGTACCCTGTTGCCATAGATGAACTTTCTATGCTTCCCAACTGGAGCCATTTCTTCCATTTGTGCACCAGATCCCATTCTGTTTTCACTACTCAAAGGCATTGCTCTAGCTATTCTCTACTTGTCTCTGCTCTTATCCCCTCCTATACCCCTCTCCACCCTTGTTTACTCTGTTTCACTTCACTAGTCTTTGTTCTTGCTCAAACACCAGATTCATGCTTGTCTTAGAGTCTTTGCTTTGACTGTTTCCTACTCTTGGAAAGCTCTCCTCCCAGATAATCATTTGTGTAACACCTAATCCCTTCACCTCTGTTTATGTTGATTGGATTAAAAAAAGTCTAACTGTAGGTTCTTTACAAGAAGTATCTAAAATTTAAGAATATAGGAAGGGGAAAAGTAGGAATGAATAATCTATCATGCAAACAGTAATTAACCAAAATAATGTCTGTATAGCTATATTAACTTTGAAAAAAATTGACTTTAAGGCAAAAGCATCACAGAGATCATGGGGCCCTTATAATAACAAAATTTAACATTTTCTGATAAGATGTAATGGTTCTAAATGTATACGTGCCTAATAACATAGCCTCAAAATATATAAAGTGGAAATCCACAGTTAGAGACATTTTGATACACTGCTCTTATTAATTATCTCCTAGTATGGGAATACTTTATGTTTCTTTCTCCACTATTAGACTGTGAACATCCCAATGTCAGAGACTGCCTTGATCACTTGTATCCCAGGTGATGTGCACAGTGCCAGGTATAGGACTGGCCTTCATTCATTGTTCGCTGGACTAAACTTCCTCCAGCAATAGTGAGATCACTATGTCCTGAAGTAGCACATTCTTTCTTTGGGAATATTCTTACTCTTAGAAGGGTCTTAGTCTTCTGGACTAACCCTGTCTTCCCCACTCTTTTCAGCTTTTCTAGTGGGGCTTGGGCATGGATGGGTTCTGGAGAATTTCCCTTTAGGAAGAATGGGTGTGCCTGAGGCCAGACTCTTTATGTTTTAAATTAATTTATTTTAAAAATAATGTAACAGACACATACTTTCCATTTTACTTTTAATTTTGAGAAGAAAGTTTATCATTTGAAATATGTAATAGGGGGTAGAGTTGCATATTTGAAATATTTTCTTGTAGAAATAGACAGAATGACTTGGGTGTGTAACCAAACCCAAGTTTGTCTGCCTGATGCACAGCAAAGATAATCACTGAGACATCAAGGATGCAGCAAGGGAAGGGTTTATTTGAGAGGCAGCTAAATGAGGAGATGGGAGGGCAAGCCTCAAATCTGCCTCCCCCAAGGAGGAGAGTCAGGGAAATTTAAAGGCAAGTGAAGATGTTCTGGGTAAAAGTTGCAGCTGAGCTTATTAGTCTGCAGCTTCGAGCAGTCCCATTAACCCTTTGGTTACTGGTTTCAATCCCCACTGTCTTTTGAGCATTCCTCATTTTTAAAATTTTTTTTTAATGTATATTTATTTTTGAGACAGAGAGGGACAGAGCATGAACAGGGGAGGGGCAGAGAGAGAGGGAGACACAGAATCTGAAACAGGCTGCAGGCTCTGAGCAGTCAGCACAGAGCCTGACTCGGGGGTCGAACTCACGGACCGTGAGATCATGACCTCACGAAGGTCGGAGGACCTCACGTTAAGCCGAAGTCAGACGCTTAACCGACCAAGCCACCCAGGCGCCCCGAGCATTCCTCATTCTTGAGGGAATTGAGATGGTGACCATTCTAGTTACTTCCTGCTGAGACGAGGCAAAGATCAGAGTTTAGAGAAATGGAAACTTTCTGCACTCATTTAGAGATACTCTTCAGTCCCAGGTTGAAACCCAACATTCTGCATTACTAAGAGTTTTGTACTTTAGTTATTAATTTTTCTACTGTATTTTATGTAGGGTCTTATGGGAGATTTATTGTAACCAAGTAGAATGGGTGTGTCTGAGGCCAGACCTTTTAAACCATAGGTGGGTATTAATTGCAGGCTTTTCTCCCCTACAAAGTCCTAGACTGGATATGTTTTCTATTAGAAGGTTTCTTTCTGGCTAATTATCCATTCATTCTCCATAATGCATCTGGAGGTTGGCATTAAGACTTTTCAATTATTCAAATTGTCAGAGTTTTCATTTACTAGTGAAATTTTTCTGGAAGCTCTTGTGGCAGCCGTTGCTTATGCTTGATAGCATAGCTAAAGTTCTTGCCTCGATCTTTGGCAAGCTTTTAGCCAAAAGCTGTAAATCTGGACCTGTCAAGACCATTATGGCAATTTAGTGGCTTCCTGGACAGTTCAGTGCTTCTATAGAGAGATTTAAATGAGAGGGAAGATGTAGAGATTGAGAGCATTTGTAGGTCTTGGTTATTTTCTGGGTTCTGGTTATTTTCCATTTGCATTGTGCACCCTCTTCTGCTCTGCGTCCTGAGGAGCTGGGCCTCATATCACACCACCAGGCCTCTCTGGTTGGATTCTGTCAATGGAGGCTTTGGAGATCAGAGAAAGGAGAAGAGTGAGGTTATGGAATTTCTTCCTTGCTGATGTGGTTTTTGAGATTACCTCCTCCATGACTGCACAGTCTCTTCCATGGTTCCACTGGAACACCTCCCTGTTTCTCCAGGCTTAGCGGTGATAACAGCTTCCCCACTTATCAGTCCTTGGGTGCCTCAAAACAGTGGTTTTACTCTTAACCCTGACATAAAGAGCCCTTCATTAAATTGTCTTCTAAATACCATTTGAGTGGCTTTTTTTCTTGCTAGTACCTGCCTGGGCTGTGAAAATGGACAGAATATACATTCTGCCTGAAAGATGACCTCTTTCCTTGGTTGTTGGTCTCAGAGTCCTTGTCAGACTGGGAGGTCTCTTAGACCAGATCTCAGATGGTACAGACTCTGCAACCCAGTGAAAGAAAGACACTTACTTAGGGTCACAGAGGTAAAAGATAAGTCTAGGAGCCTTATCTCCTGTGCTGTGTTCTTCCCACTAACTGCTGGACCTTCTCTTTGTTCTGTGTTTTCCAGGTAGACATAGGGAGGATGTATAAATTTAGACTTTTTAACTTGTAAGCGAAAGAAACAAAACTCAAGCCAGCTGAGGAGAAATAAGAACAATGTTGTTAGCCTATAGGGGTGTCTCATGGGAATTCCAGGACAGAAAAGCTGTTAGGTCTCACAAACTAGGGGTGCAAATGCTCTCTCAGGGAAATTTTTTGGAAACCCAAGATCTCTTGCTTTCATGGGCTGGGTGTTCTGTATGGCTCCCTTTATCTTTTTAGCATCTGTTTTCCAAATGATCTCTGCCACTTCTCTCTGTTACATGGGGCTTTACCATGTTTGAACCATTCCATAGAAGTTTCTAGAATTTCTATTATGTGCCAGGCACTGCACCAAAAGATAGGGTCTCTGTTCTTATGGAGTGAAGAGTGAGAGAGATATGTAGTAATCAATCAAATAAACAAGGAAATTTCAGAGAATGATGAGTGGTATTAACAGAGGAGTGACAAGGGATGGTTCTTCTAGTTTGCGTGGTCAAGGAAGACCTCTGTCAGGAAGATGACATGACCTGAGACCCTAATGGAGAGAAGAGCCATGTAGAGTTTTGTGAGACAGAGCAAAGGGTCTAGAACTTTTATTCTAAGTGCAACAATAAGAAGCTGCTGAAGACTTTTAGGTTGGAGGAGGATGTGATCTCATTTATACTGTTAAAGGATGACTCTGCTGCTTTGTGGTTAATGGAGTTTAGATGGCTAGGGATTCAATATGGAGGCAGAACAGACAGGATGGATGGACCATCTGGATGTTGGGAGAGGGGGATGAATGATGAGGTAAGAGGAATAAAAAGATGACTTTTAGTTTGTTTTTGATTTGATGTATTTGTTTTTGATCAGCTGGGTAGAGGTGGTGCCATTGAATGACTTGCCTTAATTCCAACTCACCACCAGGTCCAGAGCCTTCCACTCCCTGGGTGGGGAGAGTTCTCTCCTTACCAGGATCCACGGCTTCCTCAATGGCTCCTGGTGCCTCTATTGATAGACCCTGTTCTAGCTGGGAATCTAGGCCATGTTCTTCCAGGGCTGGGAGCAAAGTTCTTCAGAGCAGTGCCACTCAGTGTCCCAGTTAGGGTATCCCCTGACCATACTAAGGCAGAGTCCTAGCCACTTCCCCTTCTCCCCACAGATGGTAAGCTCCTTGAAATCCCCATTTGGGACACCTGTCAGTCCTCACCTCTTCCAAACTGAGATCTAGAGTCACTGAGTCCTGGCTTGTGTAATTGTTCTTGCTGGCTTCATTTCAAATATATGTTTTTCAACTCTAGCCCGGCCACAATTGTCATTCCCAATTTGCTTCATCCCCTGAATCCCAGGGAAGCTGAGCTGTTCCTTCCTTGATGGATAAGGTCCTGTCTCTATTTTGGCCACTTAGTTCACCATAAGTCACCTGGCATCCCACTTTAAAAAAGGACCCTGCCCCCTCTCCTTCCCCATCCTGAGCTAGCACCCAGCCATCTGTCTTAGCAGCAGGTGTACATCCTCCTGTCCCAGGTGAACCTCTGCATCTGTGTTCCTGTGTTATACCTTGTGAAATTTGTAGGGCCTAGAGTCAGTCAGACCTGGGTTCGAATCTTTGATCTTCCACTCACTGGCTGTGTGATCTTGAGAGAGCGACTTAATCTTCTTAGCCCATTTCCTCACCTCTAAAGTGGGAAGTGCAATAACTGTACCATTAGATTCTGGTGAGACACAAATGAGGTAAACCATGATATACAGGAAGGAGTCAATAATGCCTGTTCATATAGTCACAGTTCTTTTTATTATTATTTTGTCCCTCTTCCCAAGGCCTCACTTTTTAAATTACCCTCAAATCTCATTTTCTGCCTGAACCTAGGAGCACGAGAAGTGGAGAAAGTAGTGGACTCACACAGGAGAGGCTGAAGTGGCTTCCATAGCCAAGTCTTTGGCAAGCCTCCTTATAGACAGATACCTGAAGCTGTCCCCGGACAGCCAGAGCAAGCTCCTGAGAATCCAAAGGGCCAGACAATGTCCACTGAGTCATTCCCTCAATTAGATACCAGGACAGTGACAGAACTTTTTTCTGCTGTATTCCTGATGAATTTGTCCCGCTATTTTTGGAAAGATATTGACCCCTTAGACTTTGGAAAGAGGGCTTCTGTTTTAGCTCAGGATGCATGGCCACCGCTCCGACACCTGAGATTCCCCGGGAGCAGGGGTTAAGGAAGCTGGTCCAGAAGGAGTGTGACACAGCTGGTGCTGGTCTGGTACCCTGATGACCTTTCCTCCTGAGTCAAAGAGCTTTTGATTCATGGTCAGGGAGGCAGAAACTACAGACCCTCCTACTAGAATGGCAGTCTTTGAAGTTTAGTGGGCATCAGAATCACCTGGAAAGATTGTGAAGCCATAGCTCATTGGACCCCAGCCACAGAGTTTCTGATTCAGCAGTTCTGAGGGGAGACCTAAGGATTTGCCTTTCCTGTACAATCCCAGAGTCACCGATGCTGTTGCTCGGGATCAGTTTGGAAAACCACTGCCCTGGGGAATTGCAAATTTCCATTCTTGCTCATTCTTTTGCGTCCTATCTGAGGGCTGGATGTAGGGGCAAGACAAAGGGGAGAGAATCTCGGGTTCTTATTTCTATTAACTTGCTCTGTGGCTGTATTTCTGAAGGTGGTTTTGGTTGGGAGTAATGGAAAATAGCTTATTACTTTAAGTAAGGCAGGGAATTTGTGGGGAGGATGCTTGGGAATCTCTCTGAATTCAATGCAGAGATGAACAGTTCGGTCTTGGGAAGGGCAGGACAGCCCTGAGGCACTCAGCACCTGGAATTCTTGTACCTGCTGTCCAGTCCAGTGATCTGGCAACTGATAACCTCTAGTTCAGCCTATTAAAATTCCAGATGCTGACAAGAGGTAATGTGATTGGCCCACAAGGGGCAGGACCGCCCTGCCTTCCCTCATTTAACCAATAAGCTACAACAGGTGTGTCGGAAAGGCCGCAGAAGAGGGTTAAGGAGACAGGCAGGGCTGTCCCAAGCCCCCACAGCCCTGAACTGAGCATCTGTGATCCCACAAGGGTTCTACCATAGTGACGGTGACCACGATTCTTCCCTTCACTGGGCCTCAGTTTCTCTGTCTGTAAAATGATGGGTTTGAGTTAGAACTTCATTACTGGGTCAGTGTTTCTTTCTCAAAATGGGCCTGCATCATAATTCCTTGAGATCCTTGAAAACAGACACCCACCTGCTCTGTGGTGTGCTAATTTATGGTCCACAACAGACTTGCCAAAACAAAGTATAACAAAACACCCTGATTTGTAACATTTGTCCAGTCTCTGTGGTGTAAACAAATAGTCCCGCCATGGCCAGTTTCAAGCTAGCAGAGTGAGGTCACTGAACAGGGAGCTGGGAAGAGAGGGGCACCTGGGCTCCAGCTCACCCCTTGCCTACAGAATCAGAGCCTCTAAAGGACCCCTGGGAATCTGTATTTCATCCACAGGCCATTCTGGTAGATCATAAAATTTCAGAAGCCCTGCACCCAGAGATCTCTGAGAACCTTTCTAGCTCCTACGTTGCCTCATTTTAATTGTATCACGAATTTTCACACTGGCTCTGGGAATCGGGGAAAATTTTCCCTTGTGAGAGCGTTGCAGAAGAAGCCCTGGGGAGATGGGTGGACTGAGTGGGGCAATGGTGTGTCTGTGCCAGCCTGTCTGGTACTCTGGGACGGGATTCACCTCTCCCTGTTCTCCCAGAGTGCCCTCTTGTGCCATCGCTCCTGGAGGCAGGGTTGTATGGTGACGTGCATGCCTCAGGGATGGAGATAGGGGTTGCAGGACAGGAGGCGGCAGCTGTGGGTTCTGGGACCCTTGCCCATCTCTCATCTCTCTGGGTATGCTGGCCTTCCTGCTGCTGTCATCATGACCTTGTGATCTGTATCTCTAGCCCCAGAACTGAGAGCCTGCCTGGTCGTCAGCTATTTTGGGGCAGGTCCTCATCTAGATAACCTTCTGTGAGCAGCGAGATCACAGAGCGGAGGATGTCATGTCTTACTTGAGAAGTGCCAAGGCACAGGGCCATCTCAGAACCCGCAGGAGACTGAGTCAGTGACAGTAGGGCCTGAACAGAAGCTGGGGAGATGGAGGTTGGGGGAGGGAAAGGACAAACAACTACCAGGATGTGAATTCTTTCTTCAGGGACCTTGCAGAAGAAACCATTTGCACTCTGAAGTTAGGTCACACGTTTACTTTTGAGCTGGAATGACCTCTGACTTTCTCTTGTTCTATAAAGCAGGAGTTCTCATAGTATGACACCCAGGCTGGTAGCAACGGTGGGGGAACTTTGTAGAAATGCAAATTCTCAGACTCAAAATGTCTCCATTTCTTAGAGCCCTTGCCTGACAATGTGATCCCAGGTTCATTTGTGAGGGTTCAGCACTCCTCTCCTAAAGACCTTTTCCGATCCAGATGCCTCCTGGGGCTGCCCTGCTGAGCTGTCCCCAGACCACAGAGTGGATGGGCTCGTGGCAGCACAAACAGGGATTCTGGGATGGGGATGTGGATGGGAAACCACAAGAGACAGTAGAGATGGGGCCTTTCTGGGTGCTCTCCGGTGGGGCTGCTTAGGAGGAGGCCCAGGGCCAGCACAGGCCCTGCTTGGAGATGTCCAGCTTAGCATGGGAGCTTCAAGCAGTGGACAAATTCTTGGATACTAAACTCCTCTTTCTTTCCTCATGCTTGTTCTCTCAACTCTCTGGGCTCTGGATTTTGCCTACATCATGGCCCTGCCCTGTCTTTTCCTCCATTTCCCCTCCCACCAAAGTCTTGTCACATGTGCAATATGGCTCTAGCTCCCTTAGGCAACACATGCCCTGTTCTACCTAAGGCTTTCGTGCTGTGCTGTACCCTGTTTTATGGGTCTTGTCCACCTTCATGTGGTCCTGGAGGTTGGGAGCCCTCCTAGGCCAGCTCCTTGACAGAGTCTCTGAGGTCCCTACAGATCCCTTCAGAAAAGTGCATCTGAGCCTTCTTCCGCTGACCTTGTCATGTATGCTGGGCAAATCAGATTTGGGGCTGAGGTGGGGTTCACTACTGACCTGCCTGACTGAACTGTAAACCTGAAATCTTCCCTCCATTTAGGTCCAAACTTGCTCTTTCTAAAGTGATTTGTGAAGTTGGTGGAGCTGGAAAGGAAAAACATGGAGTCAGACTACAGCGGACCTTTGCCTGAGGCAGCTCTGAATAATCCCTGAAGCTTCTTTTGGTTGTGCCTCTGAGTGTGTGTGTGTGTGTGCGTGTGTGTGTGTGCATGTATCTCTTTACCTGTGTGTTTCTATGTTCATCTGTGGGTTCCCATGCATATCTGTGTAAAATCTTCCTGCATCTCACAAGCTGTGAGGTCACAGGTGGTGATTTAAACCATTTGACCTTCATTTTCCTTGTCTGTATAATGGGGATAATAGTACCTTCCACTAAAAGTGAGTACAGTGGCAAGATGAAAATGCACATAAGCCTCTTAACACAATTTTTAGTATTCCTGTGTTAGGCTATTGTTACTAGATGCCTTATGCAAGTTACTTAGCCTCCCTGTGCCTCAGTTTCCTCATGTGTACATTGGGGATAATACCAGAACCCAGTGTTGTTGGACGGATTAGGGAAGTTGAAATCTGCAAAGTACTTAGCACGGTGCCATAAGTTTTAGTGATTGTAATGCCTATTATCTTTCCGTGCACGGTTGCGTCTGGGTGAGAATCTCCGAATCTGTGAATGTCTCTGGGCAAGTCTCTCCGCTCATGTGTGTATATATGTATGTGCATATGGTGTATCTGTGTTTATATGGCCAGGCAGCCCCGGGCCTCCTGTCTCTGGGTGGAGTTTGCTGTTGGCCCAAACCTGGACTCCCTGAGCCAGCCAGGCCGGCGCTAGGGATGGAATTTCCATTAAGAATTAAACAGGACAGTACTGGGAAGCCAGGCAGACAGAGGGGAGGGGGTCAAGGGGGATGATGTTCCAGCTCTGAGTTCCCTTGGGCAGCCTCAATTCTGAACTGCCTTAGACAAGGTCTCTGCCACCTTTGCCTTTGAGTCGCAGGCCTTGCTGGAGCCATGGCCCAGAAAGATGGGCAAGGAGAGAGGAGTTGCCTGCGGTGGCCTCTGTAGGGGGATTTGGAGTTGCTGCAGCCAAGACTGGAGCCATGAGGCGGCCTCCCGGGAATGGAGAGGCGGCCAGCGAGGGTATAGGCGGCTGGGGCCTATGGGGACGACAGGAGGCCAGGAGGCTCGGCTGTGCCGTATGTATCTGGAAAAGTGTGTGTGTGTGTGTGTGTGTGTGTGTTCGGGAATGCACGGTGGGGGACATTCATAGAGGGAACCTCTAGCAAAGCAAGTCTGTTCCTCTCTTCCTTTGAAACCCGGGCACAGAATTTGGTCCTGGAAAGAAAAGATTTCTGAGGTTTTTGCCAGTATCTATCGTGTTTATGATCTAAGCCTCATTCCATTACTAGCATGCTAAAAAATACCTTCACTTTCCTGGTACTTTTACATTCCTGATCTCATCTCATGTTTTTAACAACCTATGAGCTAGGCAGAATTACTATGATTCCCATTGTAAATATGGGAAAGCTGAGTCTCAGAGAGGTTAAATGACTTGTCCAAGGACACACAGCTAAAAAGTAGTAGAGGCAGGATGCAAAGTCAGGTCTCCTTAAGGAGAAAGTCCAGACTATCTTTATTATACAACCCAATTTACTGGAAACGGACTCAGAGAAAAGATTCTGCAACCTTTGCCCATCTGAGGAAGGCTGTGGCTCCAGTGTTAATGCCCAGCCAGGTGGGCGGCTGGAGCCTAAGCTCTATCCCCAGGCCCTGAGACAGGCTTGGCTGAGACAGGAACTGAAACCCCTCTGGAGGGACTGGGGAGTGGAGTCAGGCTGTCCTGGATAGATGCAGGCTGTAGGCAAAGCTGGCTCCTTGGAGTGGCTCGGACACGCAGAGTCGGGGCCCCAGAGAGCTGAGGCAGTTGGGTGAATGTCAGGAGCTGCAACGTGTCCAGGGTCAGGGTGCAGTGGCCATTGTTAGCCAGGGCCTGAAAAAAGGGCACGATGGTGTCAGCATCAAGGAAGAGAAGGCTGAGATGGGACCTTGGAGCAGTCATTATGTTATGGGGATGGAGCTGGCCCCCTCCTCCTCCTAGAACACAGAGTGCAGGCATATTGACATAGTTTGCACATGAGGGATTTAGGTTAGATGCCAAGGAGGACTTCCTGCCAACTAGAGGGTGCAAGCTTAGGAACAGCACCCAAGGGAGGCTAGGGTTGACTTACCTTGGTGATCCCCCAGATTGGGTAGAGGCCCTTCTGGCGCCCTTGGATTCATGGCAGAGTGGAGGGAGTTGGATGGAATGACCTTGCAGCTTCCTTCCAGTTCAGGAATGCAACATTCCTGAGCTTTTGGGGAGGAATCAGCCTTCTTTTCTAGACGGGCCATGGGAAACAGAGAAGTCCAGAGGGGAAGTCTGATGTGCCCAAAGTGAGAATGAGTCTCTACAAACACCCTCTGTCATTTTTGGCAGGTCTGTGATCTGGAGGTCGGTGATCTTATACGGGTGACTCGGATTCCTAAGGGAAGCACCTGTGGTGAATAAACCAAGCTCATTCCGGGCATTTGGGGACTGCCCAAAGTTTGGCGGCTCCCTCCGCGGAGCTTGTGAGCCGCACCCAAACCCCTCCCCGTTTTGTTTCAGCTCCAAGGGAAGCGCTCCCCGCTCCTTCCCTTCCCCTCTCCAGATGTTGGCATGCGGGGCACACGTGGGCACCCCGGTCTGGTGGGCTCCTCTGGGTGCTTCCCAGCCCTGACTCCCGCGGGGGCCCCGGGGTGAGCCAGGTCTCTAATCAGGCCTGACCGCGTCCCCATTCCGGCGCTCCCCGCAGACCAGAGCGCGACGTTTCCACTGCCAGGGGGCACCAAAATAGCTTCGCGGCCCGGCGGCGGTGGCTGACGCGGGACAGAGGCTTGGCAGGGGGCGCGCTGTCGTGGAAGGTCCTGGGGCCGCCCGGGGAGTGGGCGGGCTGGGGCCGCGCGGGGCGGGGGCGCGGGGCAGCGGGCGGCCCCTCGGCTGGCCCGGCCTCTGGAGCCCCAGCTGCGCCCTGCCACCGCTGGCCGCCGCGCACACCCGGCTCGCCCGCTCCCTCGGAGTAAGTAGACCCGCTGGGCGGGCTCGGTCGGCGGCCCCGCAGGGTCCGCCAGCCCTAGTCCGGGACAGAGCATGCCTGTGACTATTCGGACAGTAGGCGTAGGAGTGCCAGTTGGAGGGGATGTGTCTGGGCCAACGTGTTAGCCTGTAGAACTTACTAGCATGTGTCACAGGGTATGAGTATGGGTGAGAAAGTATATCAGGGTGTGTGGGAACTTACATGTTGGTGGGCCTGGAGTGTGCCCACGGGGGGCACGTGTGTCTGTGCGCAGCCCTGTGTAGACCCTGTCTGCTTTCCTGGAAGTACATTCCTGTGGGGATAGGAAGGCTCCAGATGGGCTGAGAGAGTGCATGTGTGGATGGATGGATGTGTGTGAGCAAGGCGATGAGGACAGAATGAGGATAAAGAGTGTTGTCTGGGGGTGCCTGGGTGGCTCAGTTGGTTGAGTGCCCCACTCTTGATCTCAGTTCAAGTCTCGATCTCACGGTTCTGAGACTGGCATTGGACCCCCTGCTGGGCATGCAGCCTGCTTAAAAAAAGGAGTGTTATCTGAACTCAGATTTTTCTAAGGTGACTTGACTTGCCCCCAGCTGGGGTGTCTTCTCTGTGGGTCATTTGGCGGCTTTGGTTTCTCAGGACCGTAGGCAGGGCAGGAGCTCGGAGCCTTTGCCCAACACTGGAAGAGATGGGGCTCTGAGGGATCCCAGTTGGCTGGCCAGGGTGAAGAGATGGCTTGGGGAACCCACTGTAATGCCAGAAGAGTCAGGAGGACAATGAGAGGGGGTGAGCAGACCCACACAGTCATGCCCACCCACAAACACTCATAGGGCACCCACACCCGCACACTCACAACCGTGCATGCGAACACACATTCCTGCCCACACATGCCGCTGTGCGCCAGTCTTGTATGCCCTTCCACTCAGGACATCCATGCAAACACTCACATGCTTTCAACATGCACACCCGTGGACAGTGACATGTATGCAGCAGGCACCTATATGTGTAGAATGTGCATATGTACACACACACCCCCTGGCTTGATGCGCTTTCAGCTTCCAGACACCCTTTTTGGGTCCGCTTTAGCTTACATATGTCACCTGGGACAATGGGTCCAAGTAACAGGCTGCCGTAGGGAGTATCTTAAGTCAGAGGCTTTGGCTGTGGGTCCAGGGCAGATGGGTCCCTTGGTGGGTTTCTCATGTGATCTAGGACCAATTCTTCCCGTGGAGCCTGAGGCTTAAGGGTCTAGACTTAGAAGCAGCTCTTAACCCTCTTAACAAATGAAAAGGCCGGGCTTGCAGGCTGAGGCACCGCACAGCACCTGTAATTTGCGCCAGGATCTAGTTGCACTCTGGATTCCCCCTGCTGTAGAAAAGCCCCAGGAACCTTTGTGGCCTGAGGCCAGGGCAGGGGCAGTGAGTGGAGCTGAGTGGATTCCTTCTCTTTGGTTTTAATCAACCCTATTTGAGTGTCTCCCGTCTCAGGCCAGGCTGGAAGAGCTACTAGCTTTGACTTTGCTCCTCTCCCTTCCCCCAGTGGTTATCTCTTTCCTTCACAGAATCTTGTTCTCCCTGATCTCCTTTCCCTGGGGATCCTCGGGGACACACTAAACAGTGCTTGGAGGAGTAGGTGACCCAAAATATCAGGTTGTTGTTATTATTGTTATCATGGTTTCTAGACCTCTTCCACCTGGTCATTCTCCTCTGGACAGGCTTCAGTGGGGTGCCCAGACTTATGTGTTCCTTCAGCTGGGAGGTTAGAAAGATGACATTGACTGTCTTCTTACTTAGTGTTTATGGTTTGGTCCAAGGAGTGCCTGAGCTCTCACCCCACCAAGTCTCCTAACATGCACGGGAGAGATGATTTTCAGCAATTTCCTAAGCAGGGTGCGGGGATCTAGTCTCCCCTACCTGACCCTTAGGGATGGTTAAATAAGGGCAGGCTGTGTTCCACCCCCCTCCGCACCCCCCCCCCCCCGCCCCCGCAACCTTCTTGCAGAGTGAAGGGGGTGGTGGGGAGGAAGTCTGCATACCTTCCCAAGCCTTACCTTTATAGGAGCCCCAGCCACCTTAGGACTCAGGAAAAGACTGGAAAACTGGAGGACTCATGGTGACTCAATCCTGGCCTCTTTCCTCCCCTGCAATCCCCACCTCCCCCCCACCTCTTAATCAAGTGCATATATCTGTCAATCAGAGCTTAGAGCAACAGTGGGTTATCACAGAGCATCAGGGTAACCCCGGTAAGTTAACAAACTTCCAGTTCAAGGAGGAGAAATCAGACAACAGCCTAATGGTAACAATGACATGTGTAATCATGGTAATAAAAGCATATTTACTGACTCTCTAGTATATGCTTTGTCTCATTTGCTTTTCACAACAGCTTTTTTAGGCTGATATTCCCACTTTTTTTTTCCTGATAAGGAAATTGAAGCTTACAGTGCTCAAGAGATTTCTACAGGTCTGTGTGACTCCTGAGCTCATGACATAACCTGTGTGTTTCTCTTCTTACTCTGGCTGCTGGGAAGCTCTTAGTCCATCATATTGCTCCATCTTAGTCACTGTGTTAATTGGAACCCTGGCTTTACTTTTCATTTATGCTTTAACACCTTTATAGTATACATTTAAATGTAAACTCCCACATCCTTTGTGATAATCAGGATAAATAAATGAAAAGCCAGCCTTAAGCATTTTATTTGCCTATGAGGATGGGAAGCATGTTGCATAGATTTTTGAGGGGGACAGCTCCAGTTTCAAATATTTCACTTGGTTTTCAAGCCGTGTCTCGATTTTTGGCTTCTGTATCTTTGGACTCAGTTTCGTGACCATGTCTTGGGGCTTTTCTTTTTAGCGGCTCTGGGAGATAATGTCCATCTCTGTGCTGGCTCAGACAATGGGGATTGTTGAGAATGAATTGGGCCATTGATAAATGCCCCTTGCTCTGACTGCCTCAGCTGCCAGCTCCTCCCTGTCTCAAAAGCCTGAGTGTCTAGATGCCCAAAGGAGTTTGACCCCTGCCCTAAGTCTGGCCCTGGCCCCATGGCCACCCCTTCTTCATGTGACCCTGCCTAGGCCCAGGGCTCTGCTGGAAGGTCTGTGTCTCTTGGACTTGAGCTCTGCCTCCCCCGGCATGGACCACATGGTCTCTGATCAGGATGGCTCTTCTGGAACCAGAGCTCAGGATGAGGGGTCTGGGCTCTGGAATGGGGAGGGACATACAAGGGGACTTTTCTGTCTCCTTTTCTGGACCTGTGAGGCCATAGAAAAATGCTCACTTTTTTCTCCTTCCCAATGGGGGGGGGGGGTTCTTAAGTCTTCCCAGTGGTTAGGGAGTCCTTTGTCACCTCTTATCTGTAAGAGATGTGGATCACCAGGGGGCCTCTGCATGCCGCACTGAAGGTTGGTAAGACTTCTAACTGATTGACTCCAAGACTGATTATTTTATTCTACCCAAGGCTCCTAATGTTTGGCAAGTGCAGCAGTGGGAGGCAGTGTTTAGCACTAGCAAATGATTGGAAGGATTCTAATGGTGGCCTTTCGGGCGTTGTTTTGGGATTCTGCTTCTCAGTAAGCATTAATTTGCACCTCCCCCCACCCTCCCCACCTGGTGGCTGTTAACCACATTTAAGATTACTCCTCCCATAAGCATTTGGTTACAAAGTGGGAAGGAGGAGTCATTGGCCCAAGGCCCCCAGGAAATATCTGGTCTTGGGTGATGTGCTGGTGGCTGGCGCAGGTATGGGGCTTGCTCCTTCCCAGGGAAAATGTCCTCTCAGAAAGGTAAGGCTAAGATTTGATTGTGTCTCTGCTGGTGATTCGGGGTGTTCCCTGGACTTTAAGCTCAACTAAGTGAGAACAGGTTTAAAATCCAGCAAGAGTGCGTCAGGCCTAGCAGTTGCTGGAGTCACTCACGGTTACTCCCATTTATTTAGTACCTGCTACAGGCCAGCCCAGTGTTAGGTTCTTTGCATCCTTTGTTTCATGGAAGCTCTGGAACAACCCTATGAGACACTGAAGCACAGTGAGGTTAAGAGCTGGCCATGACTCCATTCCAGGTCTGTCTGACGTCAGAGTCGGTAGTCAATGTCCGCCGATGACCCCTCCTGTTCAAAAGCTTTAAAACAGGAAAACCCACCCCTTTGGGCCACCTGGGGAAGGGCTAAGGATCTGACTTCTCTGGCTCCAGGACTTGAACATCATCAGCATCATTGGCCTTTGCAGCCTCAGATGGAGACTGCCGCTTTGTGGGAAGCAGGGGTGGCCTGGAGCCTCCACCCAGACTCTGTGATCCAGCCAGCTCAGTCTCCCTCCCCCAGCTCCAGGGTCCCCTCAGCGCCAAGCTCTGGGGGAGCCCAGGATCCTCTGAGGACGTCTCTGGGCAGACCAGACCCTGTTCGGCATGATGCAGTGTCTGTAGGCATCAGCAATTTGGCCGAGTAACTGCGTAGTGTTCACTTTCTGCTGGGGAAATGGAGGTTTTGTCTTACAACCCAAATATCCTGGGTTTGGAAACCATGTGAAGTGCAGCCTGTGGTCTGGGTGTGTGGGCTGCATTGTGGGCCCGTGTGTGGTGCTGGTTTAAAGGACAGAATGATGGACTCAGGCTGCCTGCCTGCCTTTGATAGAGGGTCAGAGGAAGGCTGCACATATCGGCAATGTGCAGAGGAAAGAGCATGGGCTTTGCAGTCAGACAGATCTGACTTGGAGCCTCAGTTTCCTAGTCTGTAAAGTGGGGTTCCTCCTTACGCTATGGTGTTGCCAGAACTTGAAAGTTTATTGAAGTGGACTATCTGACATAGAATAGGGGAAGCCTGAATGGCATATCCTTCCTTCTTATCCCACTCACCTTCTGGGAAAGAACCCTGGACTGATTGGCTCGACTGACTCCAGCTCGAGCTCAGCCTCTGGGTACACTGTGTTATCTTACTTTCTCTGGGCCTTACTTGCCATGTGTGTAAAACAAGGGCAGAACTAATTTTCCTCACTCTCTGTAGTTTTTGAGGATAATAAAGGCAGGGGGACCTCTCGGAAGATGCAGAAAGGTCACTTACTATTATTCGTTCATTCATGCCTCAAATATTAATTGAGACCCGGTGGTGTGCCAGAATCTTTTCAAGGCACTGGGAATCTGGGAGTGGGGCCTAGCCTAGTCTCCCACCTGCAGTCAGACCATGTGGCTTGTAAACAATGAGGCCTATAAACAAAGAATGGCAGGCCTGTCCCCGGGGACAGGATTACAGCAATACTGAAGGTATACAGAAGAGGAAGTGTTATCTCATATTGGGGCAATCAGAGAGGCCTTCCTAGAGGTGAAAACTCTTGATCTGGATCTCCAAAGATAACAGGAAGTTTCTAGGAGGATAAGAGCATTCTAGGCTGAGAGACCAGCGCACGTTAGGCACAGAAGCATTGTCTAGAGTGGTAAGCTTGGGGGACTGGAGTGTGTGGCATGGGTCATCGATAGTGATGAGAAAGGAGGTGAGAGACATTTCAAAGTGCTACCGAATGATGTCAGGCCTTGAAAGCTGTGTTGAGGTGTTTGGATTTTATCATGCCAGTTATGGACAGCCACTAGGCACTTTAGGCAGTAGGCAGGGGAGGATCATGGATGTGGGCTCACTCATTCATTCAACAAACATAAAAAAAAAACAATCTGCATGTCACTTTTAAGTTTGATATCATATCAAATTAAGGGAAGATTGCAAGACTGGTGAAAAAAAAATCCCTCTCTATCCAAATCCCTTAGCCACTTACAGGATGCTTCATTTACCTTTTTGTTTTTGTTCCGTCTCTCTCCAATAATCTAAAAATTATTTTTATTATTTGTGTATATTTTAGTTGTCTATAACGTATCTTATTGTTGTTTATTATATTCATTGTTTTATGGTGTATATGTATATATGAATATATATAAAATATTCCTATTTCTGATCAATTTAAGAGGAAGTTAGAGGCATGATGCCTGTTCACCCCAAAATACTTCCGTGTGTATTTCCTTAAAAAAAGAAGTCTCCTACCACAGTAGGCTTTATCTTTCTTGCTCTTCTCAGGATGCACTCCACAAACTGCATTTTGTCGTCACGTATCCATGGTCTCCTTAAATCCACAGCAATTCCTCTGCTCTGTCTTTCCTGACCTTTATGTTTTTGAATAGTACAGGTCAGTTATTATGCTGACTATCCCTCCATTTGGACTTATCTGATGGCAGTGCATGGTTAGAATATGCATTTTGAGCAGGAACACTAGTAAAGTGCGGCTATCATATTCGCAAGCCCAGGATGTGAGGACGGTCCCCGTGCTGGTGATGGAAGCCTTCATCACTTGCTTACGGCGATGTTTGCCAGTTTCTCCAGTGTGAGATTACTGTTTTCCCCTTTGTAATTAATAAGTAATTTGTGGAGAGATACTTTCAGAGATTATGCAAATATCCTGTTCCTCGTCAAACTTTTACCCACTAATTTTGTCATCACTGACACTTTTGAATGCATAGTTTCTTCTCTGTTTATTAGTTGGCACTCTACCGTTGGCAAGATCTTTCCTTTCTCCTTTTCTCTCTCTTCCTCTCCCTCCCTTCTTTCATCACTATGAACTCAACGGATTTTTTAATTTATTCAGTGGGTTCTAACCAATTCATGTATTTTATTTTGATATTCAAATCGCCCCAGATTTGATCAGTGGGAGGCTCTGCAAACCGACTCCCGTTTCTTTGTGCCTTGTCTCCATGATTCTCTGTGCACTTGCTTACTCACTGCTGTCGCAAGAAGTTCTAGGCTTATTTTATTTTTTCTTGCTCTGGACCTGGAATCAGCCATTTCTCCAAGAAGCCCTGGATCCTCTTGGTGGAGAATGGTATTTAGAAACCAAGTTCTGGGGTACCTTGCTTTTGGTGTATCATTGGTTCTCTGCCCTCTGAGCAAATGGAGCTAGGACATGTACATATATGTGCATATTTATTTTTATAATAAAAAGCACAACAGGTTATTTATTATATGTTTTCAGAAAGAAAAAAAAACAAGTGGATAAAATAGAGAGTAATAGGGCGAGGGTACTTTAGATTGGGTGATCAGAGAGGGCCTCTTTGAGGAGGTGATATTTAATGAGAGCCTGGATATTGTTTAAATTATCCAGGAAATAATTACAAGGACTTTAATTATGACAGGATGGAAAGGAGGTAGAATCAGGTGACTGGTCAAATGTAGAAAGTGAGGGAGACGGGCTCCTGGGTGGCTCAGGTCATGATCTCGCAGTCTGTGAGTTCGAGTCCCATGTCAGGCTCTGTGCTGACAGCTCAGAGCCTGGAGCCCGCAGCCTGCTTCGGACTCTGTGTCTCCCTCTCTCTCTGCCCCTCCCCGGTTTGTGCTCTGTTTCTCTCTCTCTGTCTCTGTCTCTCTCTTTCTCTCTCTCTGTGTCTCAAAAATAAATAAACATCAAAAAAAAATTTTTTTAGAAAAGGAGGGAAACAAAAAAGTCACTCCCAAACTCCCATGTCCAAAAGGGACCCCCAAACTCCACATGTCCAACACGGAATTTCTGGGTTCTTCCCCTGCACTGTCCTATTCCTGTGTGGTCCTTCAGGTCTGTCAGATCTCCTCGAACAGCTGCTTCATCTACGCAGCCACACACGTCAGAGAGTGCCAGCGGTCATCCTCAGCACCTCTGTCCCAGAGCCCGTGTCCAATCTATCACCAAGTCTGGTTGCTGTTCTCTTATAAATATCTCTCAAATTCATCACTTTCGTTCATCTCCGCTAGGATCGTCTGGTTCAAGGCACCATTTTCATCTTTCTGGAGGACCACAGGGCCCTGCTAACTGGTCTGGCTGTATCTGTGCTCTATCCAATTTGTTCTCCACACAGCAGCCAAAGTGCCTGTCAAAACACAACTCGTTCTTGTCATTTCCCTCCCTAAAAATACTTCAGTTGCTCCCTATTGATCTGCAGTAAATCCTCCCAGGTCTTGTTTGTCCAACCCTACTACCATCTCCTACATCCTTCTACCCAGCAACCCCCCACCCCCTTCTGTCACGCTGGCCTTGTCTGGGTACCTTGGGCTTGTCAGGCTCCCTCCTGCCATTGGTCTTTGCACTTGCTCGTTCCCCTGCTTAGAACTCTCTTCCTTCACCTCTTCACATACTGAATCCCTACTTACCTCTCAGTTCTCGGCTCAGTTATCACTTCCATGACCTCCATGACTAGGTCAAATCCCATTTTATAAGGCTTTAAAACACCACTTACCTCCTTCAAAGGTTTATCATAGTTGCAACTTTACATTTATTTACAATTATTACATGATAATGCCTCTTTTTCTGATTTGATGATGAGCTCTGTGAGGGCTGGTGCCATGTCTGGTTTTGCTCATTGCTTTATCCTAGCAGTTAGCATGTTACTGACACATGCCACAAATATTTGTTGGATGGATGAATGAATGAATGAATGAATGAATGAAGTTTTATCAGCTGAACAACCAGATAGATGATGGTGGCATTCAGTAGAATAAAAATTCTAAGGAAGAAGTAGATGTAGGAAAGAATATAATAATTCATTTTAGGACATATGGCCATTTGAGATGCGTGCCTATCAGCCTTCCCTCCCCCACCCCGCCCGCCAAGATCTTACCATTTTCTGGGCAAACAAAGTAGACCTAGTCAGCAACATTTGGGGGACTGGTGATAGATGACATCTAATTCCTCGATTATTCTGAGGAGCTCCCTGCAGAAGGGATCTAGGTCAGAAGGCATCCCTGAGCTGTGGTTTCTCCATCTCTGGTTTGTAGAGGATACAGGAGATCTGAGGGGCCTCGAGGTGGTTCTGACTTGGCTCTATGGCTATAAAACTTATACGAAGGATCTTTACAAACTTATGAAGGATCCTTGGAGGTTGAGAGTTATTTGCATAATACATTACATGGGTCAGGAGCTAACACTCTCCTCCCCACCCCTAAGACTGCCCTAGGCTTAGGTCTACAAGAGAATTCAGACAGGTGTCTTACTAAGCCCTGCAAGCCATCCTTGCAACAAGACCATTAACACTAGGACGGACAGCCTATTCAGTCACTGTGGCTCACTCACGCTTGCATTTCTCACTCATTCAATGATCTATTTTGCCTTCATTCAGTCTTATGCCCCCCAACCCCCCTCTAACACCTACTTGTCCAGACACAAACAAGAATTTATATTGGATTTATGGCAGGACTCAAGGCTGGTGAATCACCTGCATCCCCCTCTTCATCCATCTCTCACATGGTCCTCACAGCCCAGAAGCTCAGGTGAAGAGAGACCATCAGGGTGGGGAGATGTCACTGCACTGTTTGAGGGCCTATGTGATTATAGGGTGTCATCACGAAGAAAGGGAGACCAGAAGCTGCCACAGTGATTGCTTCTCTTATCTCACTTTCTGCTCTTCCAGTGTCCTGTCCCCTCTTTCTGTGTGATGAGAGTTTAGGAATTAGGCTCCTTGATCAGATAGATCGAAGGTGGTAGCTGGGCTCTGCAAAGGTGCTTGGGACTTAGGTCCAAAGAGAAAGAGAAACACAACTTATTGTGAGCTATACCAAGGAAAAGAGGATGCTTTCGTTTTCTTCTTCATTTTCTCCTAGAATTGCACTTTTAACTGGGTAGAATTTGCAGAGAGGCTGGGTGGGAGTAGGGAGAACAGGATTTTAAAATGTGGCATTAGGAACCAGGCAGTAGACTCATCCTGCCCTCTGCCCCCCCCCCCCCCCGCCCCCAAGAAGATGCTCCTTCAGTTCTCTTAGGTTCATCATTTACAAAAAAAAAAAAAACAAACCCAAGAATATGTGCTGTCCATCTGTTGTGATATGGGACAGGGCTGGAACTGAGCAGACAGGATAATGGCAACCGCATCAGATAAGAGAATCTTAGAAAAATGACCAAAGGTGCCAAAGATCTCAGTTACAAACTTATTCACTCAACCCCTCACTCATCCAGTCAACAATTACCCACCTAGTACCCATTGTGTGCCATGCATTGTTCTAGGCACTGGGAGTACAGCAGTGAGCAAAGCACATGCCCTTGTAGAATCTGCTTTCTGGTGTGTGAAGACTGGACAGTGAATAGGTTGACATACAGTATGCAAATGATGCTGAGCGCTATGGAGAAATACAAGAAGGGCAAGGAAGTCCCAAAGGTGGGGGAGGGTTTATACATCTATATAGGGTCAAGACATTCTGATAAGTAGATATTTAACCGGAGGTCAGGAGGAAGTGAGAGGGCAAGCTATATGAATATTTGGGGCAAGAGCAGTCAAATGGAGGAATAAAGGCAAAAGCCCTGACATATGCTTGAGGAAGAGCATGAAGGTCAAGATGCCTGGAGTGAAATGAAAATCAGAGGAGTTGAGGTCAGTGCAATAATTTGAGCCAGACCACAAGGCCCTTGTGGGTTATTTGAAGAACTTTGGCTTTGAATCTGGGTGATATGGGTAGACATTTGAAGGTTTTGAGCAGAGAAGTGACACGCTCTGGCTGCTGTGATCACAGATTGTTGGAAGTAGGCAGGAAGGTATGTTAGGGGCCTTTGTAGTAATGCAGGTGAGAGATGGTGGTGGCCGGGACCAAGGTCCACTTATTTATTTCTCCATCCGTTTTACTTTTTATCGTACCAATGTAACATGGCCTATGTCTGAGGCTTTTCACCACTGTTCATCCATTCCTTTGTCCCTCTGTGATCTGTCCAGCTATCTTCACTACACGTGAAGTCTTTAGAAGTTTTTACTTGTCTTTAAAGTCTTTAACTGCCAGACATAGAGCATTATGCTAGATGCTGGTTGATGCGGGCATATTCTTCTGGGACTTGGGCCCTAACCCGGGAGGCTAGATGCATCCATGGGAGTTCACCTGTCAGTTAGGAAACCAAGTTGGCCCTGGCAAGCCCAGAATGAATAGTGTCAACACTTCAGTATTCTGGGTGCCCTGTGATCTGGGGGGGGGGGGGGTCCTAGTTTACTTCCAGGTGGAGGCCAAATTTATGCTGAATCTTGATGTGTAGGGGCATCAAATCTTTTTTTTTTTATTTTTTTATTACTGTTTATTATTTATCTTTGAGAGAGAGAAAGACCAAGTGTGAGCAGGGGAGGGGCAGAGAGAGAAAGAGACACAGAATTTGAAGCAGGTTCCAGGTTTGAGCCATCAGCACAGAGTCTGATGCCAGGCTCAAACTCACGAACCGCGAGATCATGACCTGAGCTGAAGTTGGATGCTTAACTGACTGAGCCACCCAGGCGCCCTGATAGCAAATCAGTTCTGAAGAATAGATCTGGAACATGCCTTAAAGCTTGAACATAAAGGATGTACCGGGCAGTATAGTGTGGTAATGCCAAAACAGGTAGGATGGGCTGGAGACGGGGTCTGGGGAGTCATGAGTGCCAGGGTAAGGAGTTCAGACTTGAGTTAAGAGATACTGGGGATTAAAAAAAAAAAAAAAAGAGAGATACTGGGGAGACATGACTGGCTTTCAAGAAGGTATTATGGGAGCTATGTGTTAAGAGATTGGAACTAACATCAGAGTGACAGAGGTAGGCTGGGGCTGGGACCCAGCAAGAAAACAATTGCCTTGTACAAATCTTCTTAGGCTTATGACCCACAGGGTCCCTGAGGTTGGGGAGACTGTTGGTGTGGCCCCCAGATGTGCAGTGGGCTGGGATGCAATGATGCGGGCGCTCTAATGGACAACACTAACAGCAGGTAATGTGAGCAGATGTTACTGGGACAAACTCCAGATGTCTCCTGCAACTGGAAGCCACCTTTGAGCAAAGAACACAGCAGCCTGAGTTCTGGGCAGAGCAATCTGGAGAAGAGTTTGGATCTGGCATCTGGTCATGAATGACTCTTGTAGAAGCTTCTGGGGAGGGGATCATTGGATTATAGGAACATTAGGTTCTGAGTAGAAGTTCATCTAATCCACCCCTCTACTCTTACAGATGGATACTTGGAAGCCCAGAAAGGGCATAACATGTTCAAAACCATGTAGAACACATGCGGCAAGAGAAAGTTCAAGCATCTTATTTGAACTCCTGTTGGAAGAATTACTAGATTGAATTACACATTTATATATCTCTTTCAGTGGAAGAGGAAGTTCTAAGAAAAAGAAAATTGTTTTATTCATTTACTTCTCTATCATTCTCTATCATTTAGCTGGGGCCTGATACAGAGCAGATGCTTTGCCCAACCCCATGACCACACTGTCTCCCCTCTTGACCCAGGCCAAAGAAGGTGTTAGACTGGTCTCAGAGTGGGCCACACGTGGGCTTAGGAAGAACTGCCTGCAGATGGGGGTAGAGCCTGGCTCTGGATCCCTCATATACTCATCTGGCCTGGACCATGGCCATTTCTACCTCACTCATGCTCAGAGCTCTTGGCAAAGGCTTCCTGGGGGCCATAGGTGTGAGTGAGTAAAGGGAGCAGCTGCCATGAAAATGACTGCTGAAAGGGTGAGGACACAGGTGTGGGATGGGCCGAGGTGGCCTGTGCCTAACTAAGGCCACTGTAGGAGACAACGTCCCTGTCCAGCTGGAGATAGAAAGCATCTCATAGGGGGTCTTGAGCAGCACCCACGTAGACACCTGGAATGCATATTTGGGGCTTAAGTCCAGTGCTTGGTGTGGCCTGAGGGTAGGCCCCCCAGGGACCTCACTGGATCCACTTAATTGCTCCTCTGTTGTCCCAACAAGCTGAAGACCACTTCTTTATGAGCACATCCTGTTCTCTTCCCCACAGCATGAAGAAGTCTGTGCCTTAATGGCAGAATTACATATGAGATTGTCCTTTAATGTGCCTTCATCCCCACATTCAGGATCCTGGTGGGGAGGGCTGAACTGGAGACAGTTTTCTGAAGAGTCACAGAGATTTGGGCCACAATTCCTGGCAGCCCGGGCCCTGTGGTCTGTGTCAGTACTGGACTGGTAATTGGTTCTTAAACTCTTGGTCAACACGTTCTGTTTGTCTTGTGCTGTGAAGTTGGCAGAGGGATTTCCACACAGAGAAGAGTAATGAGTTATAAGTGTGAGCAAACTGAACTTGTAGACACAGGAAAACAAGTGCCCCCAAATTCAGCATCCCATAGTGAGTGCCCTGGGGAAGGCAGTGGTTTTCTTCAGGTGTCAGGTCATTATACTGTCTCTCCAAGGTAGCATCATGGACCAGAATGGACCAGCATAGCTTCATGGACCAGTATCATGAGAGGGAGGGAAGAACGAACTCGGGTTCTAGTCTGGATTCAGCCATAAATTTACTTTGTGATTTGGATAAGTTATTTACCACGCCAGGGCCTTAGTTTCCCTTCGCATAAGCAGCAGGATTGGAAAAGACAATTCCCAAGGTCCTTCTATTATACTCCAGGTTTTCTAAAAATTTTTTTTTAATGTTTATTTATTTTTGAAAGAGAGACAGAGTGAGAGGCAGAGGGGCAGAGAGAGAAGGAGTCACAGAATCCGAAGCAGGCTCCAGGCTCTGAGCTGTCAGCACAGAGCCCGACGTGGGGCTTGAACTCACGGAGTGTAAGATCATGACCTGAGCTGAAGTCAGACACTTAACCGACTAAGCCACCCAGGCACCCTTATACTCCAGGTTTTCTTGCTTACATTATGTTAACAGAAATTTTAGTTAGGCCTCAACTTTGAGATTTCTATCTTGGCCCAGGGCTCATTTTTCCCTTTGCCTAAAATTTCACTGTTATACATTCATTCCTTTGGGTCTTTTAAGAGATTCTTATTTCCACAGACAGTATTGCCTAGAAAAATACCTCTTACTTTTATTATTTCATGTAAAGACCCAGAGCAGTGTCAACTCCATTATTTTATTTCAGTCTTTACAACAACTGTGTCAGATTATCAGAGACATATTATTATCTCCAGTTTGCCTATGAGAAAAGAGGTCCAGACAGGTTAGTAACCTGACAAAGTTCACAAATTTAGTTACTGGCAAAGCAGAGAGGTGGCTGTTGGTTTCTTGGCCGCTGGTCTGTTTTTTCTGTGCCACCTTTTGGATTTAGCAAGGGGTCCTAAGGACTGTATGGCACAGGGGCTGTGGTTTTTATCACATGGCAATGGTATCAGGATAAGAGCATCAACCCCCACATACCCATGCCATGTAAGGTTGAAGTGTTCTCAGCCGGGGCAGCCCTAGGCACTGTGCTGAGGGGCTGTGCTGGCCCCCCGCACCTGGACATTCATAGGTTGGCCAGGGCAGAAAGCAGGTCCTCTACAGCTTTCATACCGGATCCTGATCTGCTGTCTGTCCTAGACTGTGTTAGCAGGGTGGTGGGTATCTGGCCAAACTTGGGTGTCTGGCCAAACTTCCTACCCGCCCAGATTTATTGAGATATAATTGACATATCATATTGTGTAAGCTTAAGGTATACAATGTAAAGATTTGATAAATGTATTTATTGTGAAATTATTACCACCGTAAGGTGAGTTAATACATCCATCACCTGATGGATGACAGTTACGTTTTTTGTAACTGTGATGAGAATACTGAAGATCAACTCTTAGCAACTTGCAAATATACAATATAGTATTTTTAAAAAAATGTTTATTTATTTATTTTGAGAGAGAGCATGCGAGCAGGGGAGGGGCAGAGAGAGACGGGGAGAGAGGGAACCAAGCAGGCTCCACGCTGTCAGAGCAGAGCCCAATGCAGGGCTTGATCTCACGGTCAAGTGAGAGCCTGATCTGAGCCAAAATCAAGTTGGATGCTTAACTGACTGAGCCACCCAGGTGCCCCAACAATATAGTATTGTTAACTATAGTCACCCTCCATGTTGTATGCTAGACCCCTAGAACTTATCCATCTGGCATTTGTAACTTTTGACTAATATCTCTTCATTTCCCCCAACCCCTAGCCCCAGGGAACCACCATTCTACTCTCTGTTTCTATGAATTCAGCATTTTTAGATGCTACATATAAGTGAGGTCATACAGTATTTGTCTTTCTCTGCCTGACTTATTTCACTTAGCATAATGCTCTCAAGATTCATCCGTGTTATTACAAAAGGCAGGATTTCCTTTTTTATGGTTGAATAATATCCCATTGCATATGTATGTATGTATATGTACACACGTATATAAAGAAAATGTGTTATTTCCACGTCTCAGCTATTGTGAATAATGGTGTAAGGAATGTGGGGATACAGATAGCTCTTTGAGATACTGATTTCATTTCCTTCAGATATATACCAAGACGTAAGATTGCTGGATCATATGATATATATTTTTTTAAATGTTTGTTTATTCTTTTTTTCAAATACACAATTTTTATTTTTGTTTTGTTTTACTTTGAATTAATTTTTTAAATTAATTTTTAAAATTTACATTCAAGTTAGTTGTCATATAATGCAACAATGATTCCAAGAGTAGATTCCTTAATGCCCCTTACCCATTTAGCCCATCCCCCTTCCCACAACTCCTCCAGTAACTCTCAGTTTGTTCTTCATATTTTAGAGTCTCTTATGTTTTGTCCCCCTTCCTGTTTTTATATTATTTTTGCTTCCCTTCCCTTATGTTCATCTGTTTTGTATCTTAAAATCCTCATATGAGTGAAGTCATATGATATTTGTCTTTCTCTGACTAATTTCGCTTAGCATACTACCCTCTAGTTCCATCCATGTAGTTGCAAATGGCAAGATTTTATTCTTTTCGATGGACATTTGGGCTCTTTCCATACTTTGGCTATTATTGATAGTGCTGCTATAAACATTCAGATGCATGTGTCCCTTCGAAACAGCATACTTGTATCCCTTGGATAAATACCTAGGAGTGCAGTTGCTGGGTTGTAGGGTAATGTTTATTTACTCTTGAGAGAGAAAGAAGAGAGAGAGAGAGAGAGAGAGAGAGAGCGCGCGCATGAATGGGGGAGGGGCAGAGATAGAGGGAGCCACAGAATCTGAAGCAGGCTCCAGGCTCCGAGCTGTCAGCACAGAGCCCGATGCGGGGCTTGAACCATGAACTGTGAGATCATGACCTGAGCCAAAGTCAGACACTTAACTGACTGAACCACCCAGGTGCCCCAATAGTTCTATTTTTAATTTTTTTAGGAGCTTCCATACTATTTTCCATAGTGGTTGTACCAATTTACATTCCTACTGACAGTGCATGAGGGCTCCCTTTTCTCCATGTCCTCACCAACACTTACTTATTCTCTCTTGTCTTTTTGATGCTGGCCATTCTGACAGGTGTGAGGTCATGTCTCATTGTGGTTGTGATTTGCATTTCCCTGGTGATGAGTGATGATGAACACCTTTCACGTATATGTTGGTCCTTTGTGTGTCTTCTTTGAAAAAAAGTGTCTATTCAAGCCTTTTGCACATTTTACAATTGATTTTTAAATTAAAAAAAATTTTTTTTGCTCTTGAGTTGTATGAGCTCCTTAAATATTTTGAATATTAACCCCTTATCAGATATATAGTGTGCTAATTTTTTTTTAACCATTTTACAGGTTACCTTTACATTTTGTTGACTGTTTCTTTGCTGTGCAGAAGCTTTTTAGTTTGATGTAGTCCCACTTGTTTATTTTTACTTCTGTTGCTTGTGTTTTCTTTCGATCTTGTTAACTTTAATGCTCCACATTTATCTTGATCACAATGGTGGTAACCTCTTCGTCAACAACCTTGTGAATTGACGAGTTGGCTCTCGTTCTTCTGTCCATCAGGCAGATATACTCTCCTCAGCTGGTCTGACTTAGGTATGGAGCCTCCATTCTTCTTCTTTTTGTTAATATAATTTTTTTATCAAATTGGCTAACATACAGTGTGTACCGTGTGCTCTTGGTTTTGGGGTTAGATTCCCGTGGTTCATCGCTTACATACAACACCCAGTGCTCATCCCAACAAGTGCCCTCCTCAATGCCCATCACCCATTTTCCTTTCTCCCCCCACTACCCTCTCCCCAATCAACCCTCAGTTTGTTCTCTATATTTAAGAGTCTCTTATGGTTTGCATCTCTCCTGGAGCCTCTACTCTTCACATGACAAGACAGGAAAGCACAGATTGCTGGGTGATCAGCCTTCTCAAGTGGGATGTTGGCTTCTAGGCACATTTTCATAAAGTGCCAGAGAACACTTTCTCTGTGTGCACAGTACTTTTGCACCGAAGGGATGCAGTTAGGAGCCTCTGCTTCTTCCTCACCTTCTGCTCTTCAAATTCTGCCTTCCTCTTGGTATGAGTCTTTGACTTAAGGTGGTCACTAATGGTGGGCTTGCGAACATGATTCAGAACCACAATGTAAGAAGTGCAGCAGAGTTTTCCTCTGTCTTTGTGCAGCTCACTTCGAAACTCAAAGTCAGTGGCTGGATCCAGGAGAGTCCCATACAAAGCAATCTTAGAATGGTTTGGAGCAGGTGATGCTGTCACTACAAACCTTTCCATTGTGACTTCGAATAAGGTTCCAATCAGTTTCCAGTTTTTTTTCATCTTGATACTTAGTAGTGAAGGGTCTCCAGTGCAAAACCAGGGATGCTTGAAATCCTGACATTTTTGTTTGCTCAAACTTGGAGATGCCTTCAAATCAGTTTTTTTTTTTAGAAGTGGTGATGGGGAGTTAGTTTCTGGGGCTGCACCATATTTTCCGTGGGGTGCTGGGAAGTCATGCCTTTATGTAGGATTGGGGATGCCATTAGGGGAAGTGGACGAGACCTGGTGGGAAGAGAAAGCAGAAGGAAGAAGAAAAGGATCAAGGGAGTTAAGGAGAAGGAAGAGCCTTGCTGCGCCTCCCCCCACCCCTCCCCATCGCCCCTGCTATTGACCTCTAGGGGTTTTACAGTTTTGGGTCTGACAACTAAGTCTTTAATCTATTTTGAGTTAATTTTTGTGAGTGGTGTAAGAGAAGGGTCCAATTTCATTCTTTTGAATGTGACTAGTTATTGAAGAGATTCTCTTTTCCTTATTGAGTGTTCTTATCTCCCTATCAAATATTAGTTAACTATACATATGGGTGATTATTTCTAGGCTTTCAGTTTTTTTCCACTGGTCTATGTGTCTGTTTTTATACTTGTCCCATACAGTTTTGATTCGTATAGCTTTATAATATAGTTTGAAATCAGAAAGTGTGATGTCTCCAGCCTTGTTCTTAAGATTGCTTTGGTTATTTAGAGTCTTTTGTGGTGCCATTTGAATTTTAGGATAGTTTTCTCTTTTGTGAAAAAAAAAAACGCCATTAGAATTTTGATAAGAATTAGATTGTGTCTGTAGATGGCTTTGTGTAATATGGACACTTTAACAATATTAATTATTCTCAGCTGTGAATATGGTATGTCTTTCCATTTATTTGTGTCTTCTTCAATTTCTTTAATCAATGTCTTTTTTTTTTTTTGAGAGAGAGAGAGCGAGTAGGGGAGAGGGGCAGAGGGAGAGAGACAGAGAGTCTTAAGGAGACTCCATGAGCAGCATGGAACCTGATGTGGGGCTCGATCCCACAACCCTGGGATCATGACCTGAGCTGAAATCAAGAGTTGGGTACTCCACTGACTGAGACACCCAGGCGCCCTTTCATCAATGTCTTATAGTTGTCAGTGTATGTATTTTTCACCTCCCTGGTTAAATTTATTCCTAAGTATTTCATTCTTTTTGACGCTATTATAAATGAGATTTTTTTCTTTATTTCTTTTTTAGATAGTCTGTTATTAGTGTATAGACATGTAACTTTTTTGTATGTCGATTTTGAATCCTGAAACTATACTGAATTCATTTATTAGTTTTAACAGTTTTTTTTTTTTTTTTTGGTGGATTCTTTAGGGTTTTTAAAGAATATATAACATCATGTCATCTGCAAACAAAGCCAGTTTTACTTCTTCCTTTCTGATTTGGATTCCTTTTATTTCCTTTTCTTAAATAATTGCTTTGGCTAGGACTTTCAGTACTATGTTGAATGGGAGTGTTGAAAGTGGTCACCATTGTACTGTTTTTGACCTTAGAGGAAGAGATTTTAATCTTTCATCATTGACTATGATGTTAACTATGAGTTTGTTATATCTGTTTTTTATTATGTTGGGGTATGGTTTTTTGTACTCAATTCGTTGAACACTTTTTTTTTTTTTTTTTTTCACAAAAAGACACTGAATTTTGTCAAATGCCTTTTCTGTATCTGTTGAGGGGATCATATAATTTTTTATCCTTCATTTTATTAATGTGGTGTAAAATGTTTATTGATTTCTGTATGTTGAACCTTCCTTGCATCCCAGGGGTAAATCCCACTTGATCATTCTAACTGAATTCAACAACACATTAAAACATTCATATACCAGGTCATCTTAATTAACCTTTCCTTTCTCATTTTCAGAAGCTTTTTCATTGGCTTTTCCTGGAGATGGCTGTTCTTTTTGGTCTCCAGAAGGGGACTTTTAGAGCAACGCTTTTGCCTGGTTCTCTCTGGCTCAAACCAACTAGATTTTTGCTCTGGGACAAGCAGGAGCTTCAGGGAAAGGAGTGTGTGGGCAAGAAGGAGCTCACCCCTCATAGACCAGGCAGGAGCAATCACCCCTCAGCCCCCAGCACACATACCCTCATTCACTTTCTGCTTGTGATTTGGGATGTGCTGTGTGCTCTGACTCTGACTCCCTCTGTTTTCCCCTCCACTGTCATTAATCACATTTCTACAGTTGCTTTGGTCTATTTTGGGGCTTGCTAGTTGATTCTCTAAGTTTATCTGGGGTCAGTATCACATGGTGTATACTACTTGAAAATAAGTCTTGTTATCTGGCAGGAAAAGTCCCTTAATTTATTTTTCTTTTTCAGGAATAATCTTAGTTATACAGTTCAGATTTAACTCATGAAGTTCTAGGGAAAAAAATCCTGTGAGGATTTGGTTGGGATTACACTGTATCTATATATCAGCTTATGGTAAATTTACATTTCGTATCTATGTCTATCTATATGCAATAAATTTTCATTTATTTTGGGCTTATTTAATATCTTTTCATAATTTTTGTTTTTTTCATTAAGGAACTTGTACATTTTAAGATTCATTTTTATATACCTTAAATATTTTTGTTGCTCTTGTTAATGCTTTTTCTTCTAAATTTCACTTTATGTTTGTGCCAGTGTCTAGGACTCTACTTGACTTTTGTGTGTTCATTTCTGTCCAACTTTCTAAGCCATTTTATGAATTAAAATAGTTCATTAGTAGGTACTTTGGAGTTTTCTATATTGACAACGAGAGTGACTTACCAGCTCATGCTGCATTTTAGGAACAATTAGGGAAAGCCATGTCTCCCCAGACGTGACTGGTGGATCCAGTCGTGTGTAAGGTGTGTGACAGGAGGGCACAGCAGAGGCCTGATACAGCCCCCACTCACTCCCTTGGCTGTGTGCACTGGCTGATGTGGCAGCCCATCATATCAGCTGCAAATGATGACAGTTTGGGTTCTTTCCATTCTTACAAATTCTCTTTCTTTCTACACTAGCTAAGATCTGTAGTACAATAATGAATAGAAGTTAGTGGGAGCTGGGCAGTTTTATTTTGTTTTTGGTTTCATAGGGAATGCTTTCAACACGTCGTGATTAAGTATGGTATATATTTTTTCTGGGCAGATGCCCTTTAATCTATTTAGGGAGGGTCTATTTCTTTACTAAAAGATTTTATTATAAATGGCTGTAGAATTTTACAAAGTTGGTTTTATTCATCTACTGAGATGACCATAAGGTTTTCCTTTTTTACCCTATTAATGTAGTGAGTTTCCTTCATCTATTTTCTAATGTTAAAACAGCCATGAATTTTGGGGCTAAACCCAACTTGGCCGTAGTATATTATTATCCTTTTCATATACAGCTGGACTTCTTGCTAATATTTTATTTAGTATATTTTCATCTATGTTCTTACATGAAATTGGCCCATGAATTTCCTTTCTTGTGATTTGCTGAGTTTCAGTATCAAAATTATGTCAGCTTCCTAAAATGAATTGAAGTGTGCTTTCTTTTTTCTTGTTCTCTGGAAGAGTTTGAGTGAGTTTGTCTTTTTTTTTTTTTTTTTTTTGAAATGATAGAAACTCATCTGTGAACTTCTCTGTGCCTGGTGTTTTCATTATGGAAAGCTTTTAAAGTACTGATTAATTTATTTGGTAGTTATAGATCTATTTCTTCCTGAGTCAATTTTGGCTAATTGTATTTTTCTATAAATTTGTCTAGAACAAGTAACTTGTTTATTTAACTTGTTTATGATTTCAGTGATATTGCAGAATATTCTTGTCCATATAATATTATCCATAACATTCTTTTATCTCTGCTGCATCTGTAGTAATAAACTCCCTTTTATTGCTAATATTGATTATTTGTGTTTCTTTTATTTTTTTTTTCTGATCTCTCTCCCCCCGCTCCCCACTGATCTTTCCAAAGGTTTGTCTATTTTATTTGTATTTTCAAAAACTATAACTCTGTTGATCCTTTTATTTGTGTGTATATTTTGTTTTGTGTCTTTGTTGTGTTTTGCTTAATGTTTGTTCCTATATTAACTATTTTTCTTCTGCTAATTTCTTTGGAATGATTCTCCTCTTGTCTAAAATTTCTTATACTGTTAGAAGTTAAAAATCTAATTTTTATATTTTCTTGTTTTCTAATTTAATGCTTCAATTTTTGCTTTTAATTTTACTTACCTGTATACTACATTATTTTTATATATGCATTTTCATAATCATTTGGGTTGTTTTCTAATTTCTGTTATAGTTTCTTCTTTGACCTCTAATTTGTATGTTTAAAATATCTAAATATATGGGGGTATATGTATTGGGGTAGAGATTGTAGTCTATAGGATACCACTCATTTGAAATTTGTGGAGGCTTGCTTATGATCTAGCAGTCACTAGTCATTTAAAAAAAAAGAAAAAGAACGATTCATAAATCCTTGAAAAGAATGCGTATTCCTGATAACTTGAATGCAGTGTTGTTTATAAACACTAAATCTAATCTGTGTCATTCAAATATCCTATACTGTTACTAATAATTTTTCTGCTTCAGCTATCAATTAATGACAAAATTGTGTTGTAATCTCCACCTGTGATTCTGGATTTGTTCATTTTTCCTTGAAATTTTTCAGTTTTTATTTTGTATATTTTAAGATTGTTGTTGTTATTATGTATATCCTCACTATTATACCTACTTGATGGGCTAATCTTTTTATTTTTATGTAGCAAATCTCTTCATTTCTATCATAGTTATTGTCTTGAAGTTTGTCTTGTATTATGTGAATACGTTAGCACCAGAATTCTTTAGGTAAATATTTCTGTGGTATATCTTTTGGAGCCTTTAACTTAAGCTGTTTTGGGTCTTTTTGTTTTAGGTATATTATAAACAGAACATAGCACACTTTCTCTCTTTTTTCTGTACTTCTCTCTTTCTCTTTCTCTTTGTGTGTGTGTGTGTGTGTGTGTGTGTGTGTGTAATGCACACTTTATAATCTTTGCTTACAATTGGCTAATTTAATTCATCCCTCCTTACTGTGTTTACTATTATTTATTAATGCTTGCCCCCCAGACTTCTTTTTTTCTTCTTTTTTATTGCTTTTTTTATTACTCATTTATTTTTTCCTCTCTTAACTTATTTGAATGGTAATATTTATTTTTATCTTTACATATATTCTTTTAGTTATACATAGATATTATAGAATTTATTATAACCTAATAAGGTAACTCTAGATATTACAGCGTTAATCATAACCTAATAAGGCTGAAGTTAATTTACACCTCTATTTTCCTCCTCCTCAAATAAAAGAAACTCAGAACACTTTGACTTACTTTAGTCATCCCCTTTTGAATTCGCATGCAATATTTTAGATTTATCTTGTTTTCTCTTACCCCATAAATGAGGTATAATTGTTTCTTATAGTCAAGATTTGTTTGGATTTCCTGAAATAGTTACAAGTAAGTTTGCTCACCATTCTTTCTTGTATCTCAAATTTTCCGTCAGGCATTACATTTTTCCTGCCTGAAATCAATCCTTTAGAATTTCCTTTGTGGGGTGCCTGGGTTTCTCAGTTGGTTAAGCATCCAACTCTTGATTTCGGCTCAGGTCATGATCTCATGGTTCATGAGTTTGAGCCTCACATCAGGCTCTGCACTGACAGCGCAGAGCCTGCTCGGGATTGATTGTCTCTCTCCATCTCTCTCTGCCCCTCCCCTGCTCATTCCCTCTCTCTTTCTCTCAAAATGTATACATAAACGTTAAAAAAAGAGAATTTCCTTTGTGGGATTTTTACCTGCTTGAAAATGTCTTTAGTTCACCCTTAGTCTTGAAAGAGGGTTTCTCGGTGTATAGAATTTTAGGACCATTATTCTCTGTAATCAGATATTTTCTCATTGTCAGCTGACTTTCATCATTGCTCTTAAGTGGTCACCTATTGATCTAATTCCTCTCTCTCTCTCTTTTTTTCTTTCCCCTTTGGAAACTTTCAAAATCTTCTCTGTCTTTGTTCTTTAGTCTTATGAGTTTTCTTTAAAAAAATTTTTTTTTAATGTTTATTTATTTTAGAGAGAGACAGAGAGACAGAGCATGAGTGGGAGAGGGGCAGAGAGGGGAATACAGAATCCCAAGCAGGCTCCAGGGTCCGAGCCGTCAGCACAGAACCTGACACGGGGCTCAAACCCATGAACTGTGATATTATGACCTGAGCCGAAGTCAGACGCTCAACTGACTGAGCCACCTGGGCACCCCAGTCTTATGAGTTTTCTATGGTTTGTGTATGTTTTGTATTTTTTCTGCTTAAAA